>NW_026000174.1:61415748-61428721 GCF_001458135.2 Marmota marmota marmota | reverse complement strand
CCCCCCCCCCCCATTTTGAATAACGTTGGACTTGGGCTTAGCATAGATAGCTTTTATAATGTTGAGGTATGTTCCTGTGATTCCTAGTTTTTCTAGTGTTCTAAACATGAAAAGGTGTTGTATTTTATAAAGTGCTTTTTCTACACCTATTGAGAGGATCATATGATTTTTATCTTTAAGTCTATTGATGTGATGAATTACATTTATTGAATTCCGTATGTTGAACCAATCTTACATCCCTGGGATGAACCCCAATTGGTGCACTATCCTTTTAATATGTTTTGTATGTGATTTGCCAGAATTTTATTGAGAATTCTTGCATCTATGTTCATCAGGGATACCTGTCTGAAGTCTTCTTTCCTTGATGTGTCCTCGTCTGGTTTTGTTATCAGAGTGATAGTAGCCTCATGGAAGGAGTTTGGAAGGGTTCTCTCCTTTTCTGTTTCCCTTAAGCCATATAAAACGTCCTTCTTTATCCCTTCTGAAAGTCCACTTTGTTTGGTATGAGGATGAAAACCCCTGCTTGTTTATGCAGTCCAGGTGGGTGGTATGTTTTCTCCCCATCCTTTCACTTTCAGTCTGTGGATGTCTTTTCAATAAGATGAGTCTCTTGAAGGCAGCATAGTGTTGCATGTTTTTTTTTAAAATCCAATTTTCTAGTCTATGTCTTTTAATTGATGAGTTTAGGCCATTAACATTCAGGGTTATTATTGAAATATGGTTTGTATTCCCAGTCATTTTTTTTACTTGACTTTGTTTCTCCTTTGATTGGTTTTTCCTTTAATGTAGTTCCTCCCTTTCATGATTTTTATTATTTTTTTCATTTTCTTCTCATGAAATATTTTGTCAAGAATATTCTGTAGTGCAGGCTTTCTCACTATAAATTCTTTTAACTTTTTGTTTTTTAATCATAGAAGGTTTTTATTTTGTCATCAAATCTGAAGTTTAATTTTTCTAGATATAAGATTCTTGGTTGTCATCAATTTTCTTTCAGAGCTTGGTATATGTTGTTTCAGGATCTTCTAGCATTGACGGTCTGGGTTGAGAACTCTTCTGAGACCCAAATTGATTTCTCCTTATATGTAAACTCTGTTGCACCTTTTAAAATTCTATCCTTATTCTGTATGCTAGGCATTTTCATTATTATGTGCTTTGATGTAAATCTGTTGTTCTTTTGTACATTTGGTATCCTGTAAGCCTCTTGTATTTGATTTTCCAATTCATTCTTCATGTTTGGGATATTTTATGATATTATTTCATTGAATAGTTTGTGTATTCCTTTGGTTTGTATCTCTGTGATTTCCTCTATTCTGATAAATCTTAGATTTGGTCTTTTGATGTTATTCCAGAATTCTTGGATGTTATATTCATGGTTTCTTACCATCTTCACTGTGTGTTCAACTTTATTTTCAAGAGTGCATATTTTGTCTTCATTGTCTGAGGTTCTGTCTTGCAATTTCTAGTCTGTTGGTAATGCTTTCTATTGAGTTTTTTATTTCATTTATTGTTTCCTTCATTTCAACGATTTCTGCCTTTTTGTTTTTTCAGAATCTCTATCTTGTTCTTGAAGTAATCTTTTGCTACCTGTATTTGTTCTCTTATCTCTTTGTTGGAGTGATCAATTGTTGCCTGTATTTGCTCTCTTATGTCATTGTTTGATTTGCAGACCATTTTAATTATATACATTTGAATTCCTTCTCTGACATTTTATCTACTGTGCTGTCAATGAATTTTATTATTGTATCATCTTGGTTTATTTGGGGCACTTTCTTCCCTTGTCTTTTCATGCTTTCCAATTGTCTTCCCTCCTAGCAGTACATATCTGAGGTATTAAAGTTTCTACTCTATAATCTTACTATGTCCCTGCATGTTACTGATGTCTCACCTTTAAGGGGGAGATCAATATGAACAGCACTCATTGCAAATGATATACAGCCTTAAATCAAATGATTTCTATTTAGACTATACAGTTTTACTATAATAAACAGGAATTATGTGTTCAATTATTATCTGCAATATAAACAGTAGGTTTGCAAAAGGGCCTACAGATTCTAATGGTGGAAAAAACAAGAAATGGTGTAGGGAGAGGTTTTAGGATGTGATGTTCATGAGGTAGGAGTGAGAATATAGAGGTATTAGATCATAGGAAGAGTGAAAGATCAGTGAAAAGAAGTTGGCTGTTAACAGGAGAAAAGAGAGAAAGAGGTTACTCAGTGCAAGGCTCTCCTGCCCCTGCAACAAGATGGTGGCTATTAGCACACTTAGCAGGGATACCTCTGGTACACACAAGCCATGGTGATGGTCTTTTGGGTCCTGGATGTTATCCCAGTTGGAAGCAGCCATGTCCATAGTTGGTGGCAGTGTATCGTCAAACCTGTAAATACCTTGGTGTTGGGCTTCCAGTTTCTGGCCAGTATCTCAAGATAGAAGTTGCTACAATTAAAGATGGTGGTGGCAGCAGTTGAGGTAACCTGAGATGGTGTTGGAAGTGTCCCAAGATGGCAGCAACCACTTTTAGGGATGGTGCTGAATGGGCAAGCCAAATGATGACTTTGGGCAACCCGTTTGGAGATGCACTGCTGTGGTGTATGGGTGTGGTCTTCAGTGAGGTGGACAGTCCTATGCCTGGGCCTGGGCCTGGGCCTGGGCCTGATCTTTTCCCAGACTGGGGCTGTCCCAGGCCTGCCTGGTCTCTGTGGGGGTCAGCAAAACTGTCTCAGGCCTGCTGGGCTCTGCAGGGATGGATGGGGCTGTTCTGGGCCTGTCTGGTCTCCACTGGGGTCCCTTTTAAAAAATTTCTTTATATATATATATATATATATATATATATATATATATAGATGTGAGGTCATTTTATTGTGTTTCTTTCACAATTAAGGAACAGATAGTGATTTCTTTAAGGACATACAAAGAAATGGTTGATTCAGGACTGGACTCATGTTAGTGTTCTTAGTTACATTTTTTCCTGCCTTAGACGCCTTAGAGTCTTTTGATTACTGCCCTGTATACAGTGAGGATTATAACTTATTCAAAAGCTTTGGGAATAGCTAAACTCACTAGGAATTATTTGAAAACAGAAATAAATATTTTGAATCTTTTAAAAACATACTGAACTGGGTCAGGGGTATAAATGTCAAAACTTTCATCAGGAGAGAGTTTCACAGTTCTTATGACACATCCTGCTACATTTCAAAGAGAAAGAAAGCCAATGACCACAAAGGCAGATGACATGAGGATGAGCAGACAATCATTTCTCCTTTGCTGTGTATTCTCCTGTCACCAGAGGTTAGAAAACAAAGGAATGAAATAATCAATCTTGAAACTACAATAGGCTCTTAAATGAATGAACAAAGTCCAACTGCCCTTTTAACCTCTCCTGCATGTTTTCAAGCTTATTATTACTAGTGCATCTTCAGAAGCAGATAGTAATGAAACTAAAATCCCAGACTTTTGATTAGACAGAAACTGACTTTAGTCCTTGAATTTTGACTGCTCCTCATATTCAGCAATTTGTATAACTTTTCAAATCCTCATGAATCAATGGTAAAATATGAATTATAATACAACCTACCTTATTCTTACATACAAGTACACATACACCCATAACATTTATATACGAAGCTGCTATCATTGGTTGGATAGTGCAGGAAAAAGAGGTTATGTGTATTAATACTGACAAGTATATTTTCATGGAGTTGGCTTGGAAAGAGAAGTTGCCTATGTTTGGGAGGAGGATGGTAATGAATAGTAGTTAGCAGAAGACAGAGCCCTTCAAAAAGTCTTCAAACTCAGGGCTGGGGCTGGGGCTCAGTGGTAGTGCACGTGCCCGGTATGTGTGAGGCACTGGGTTTGATTCTCAGCACCATATATTAAAAAAATAAAGATCTATCAGCAACTAAAAAATATTTTAAAAAAGTCTTCAAACTCAAATGAAAATATTTAAAATACTATCCCTATACAAAAATCTTCAAATAAAATACAGCCCAGAGCTTGCCAATAAGTCTGTAGGCTAAAAGACAGCCCACAAAAATCTCGGGACTTGCAACTTTTAATTTCTGATTAACTTATGAGAATGTGAGAAAAATTGGGTGTAAAACATGGGACTCTTTCATCCAAGCTAAGAGGTGGATTTCAAGAAATATATTACGAAAAGTAATGGCTCACGTGGGATGGCTGGATAGGCCAGCTGCATCGGCTGAGCAAAGGTAGACAAAGGCTGGAAACCACAGACTGCCTAAGTCGACCCTCCTTGTCACTGTCCATTTTCCTCAAACCAAAAAAAAAAAAAAAAAAGGTCATTATTCATACTAATAACAAGTTAATATTTAGCATTCATCAGTCCAAACACTGCTTTTGAAATTTTCCCCATCATAAGCATGACGAAACCCGTGTTTTATTCACAGTTTTTATGCATTAACTTATTTCATTCTCACAATAATATTTTAAGGTAGGGTTCATTACTGATGGATGAGGGAAATGACAACCCCCAGGATAGGGAAATGACCACCCTCTAAAACTGTCTGACCTGGAGGAAGAGGAAGGCAATCATTAATCCTCTGCCAGTAAATCCTCCCCCCCACCAACAGTGGGTCTCGAGGGAAAAAGCCAATTTTCATCCCCTCCAGCGTTCATCTCCAGCATCTCCACCCAAAGCAAATATTCATCCCTTCCCAACCACAATGTGTCATGAAGGGAGGAGGCAGATACTGAAATGCTGGGCCCTGGACTTTTACCCTTTCCCATCGCAGAAGAGTCCTAGAAGGAGAAGAGCAAATAGGGAGGCTCTGGGTCACAATGTGTCCCAGAGGAGGAAGATAAGCAGTGAACACCGAGTTCTGAGCTTTTGTCTCTTCCCAGTAAAACAATAAGTTTCAGACTTTTTACAATTTTTTTCCTGATTGCCCAAATCGACGCATCTGCTTTAGTCTTCAATGAATAATTCACTCTCATTGTAAAACCCAGAGCCCCTGTGTAACTGGCAGCCATCTTTCACCCCCAAAATGAGCCCCTCCAGTGCCTGATCGATTGACTGCACTGCAGAGTCAAGGAAAGCTTGCTTCCATCCCTGTTATTTGCCTTCTCATAACGGTGCTGAAACCGTGACAGTTATTTTTGCTTACGATTACTCTCTTCATTTTGCAGATAAAACAACCAGGTTCGGGGTGTTTAATATAGAATGAATTCCTTCATGGTAAGTGGTGGGATTGATACGCACCTTTTCCAAAAAGCCAGGTTTATTATTTTATTTATTTTTATGCGGTGCTGAGGATGGAACCCAGGGCCTCACACATGCTAGGCAAGTGCTCTACCACTGAGCTACAGCCCCAGCCCCACTCCAAAAAAAGCCAGGTTTGATAGCACAGTTATCTTCTCTTCAGATGGCTTCTGCTAGAGGAACATGCCCCTGAGGTTCCATCCTACCGCATTCACTATTCATATATCTTTTCAGACACTTCACTGGGGAATCCTAAACACTAAGTTTGGATCAGTGGAGAAAATTATTAATTACATATTGAGTTAAATTTAATTTTATTTAAATTGAATTAAGACCATTCATCGCACTTAAAAATCACTCTGCCTGGGTTTAAATTATGGCTTGGGCCTAAAGCTTGGCTTGCAATTACTACTTGTGTACACATGAATAAATTATTCAACATCTTGTGTCTCGAATGAATGAAAGAAGTGATTAACTTCGTAATATTATTGTGAAGAGTTAATGAATATGTATGTAAACTGTCCTGACAATTTCCTGGCAGGTGAACAAAATTGAAGATGAAGACTTTACTAGACTCGGGTAAGGGGGATTAGAAAGTATAGCAGACATCATTTTGGACCATTTAACTTTCTAAATTTCAGCTTTAAAATTTATAAAACTGAAAAATTAGAAGAATATTTTTTGCAGATTTCTCAGATTCAGTAATTCATAACTCTAAATATGCATAACATACTAAAATTTGCTTTCCGTCCATCCTTATCTAGTGAACCTTGTAGAACAAATTATTGCTGTAGTGAAATAATGCATACTATATTTTACATCTATTTTTACTTCAATCTTTTGTTGTTGTTGTTGTTGTTTAATAATCATCATTATTACAGGGCTTCTCATAATTCTCAAATAATATTGATATAGACCAGGACAGAAGTAACACAACTCATTCTGCTGAGACTAATGAATGACCGCATGTCCCTTCTTTAAAACATTCACCCTGATCTACTTCATTGTCTGGGAATTTGGAAAGTAACGCATTAGTCTTTTGGACTCTCATCTTCTCCTTCCCTGTAGTTTTTCCTCAGTAGCATGTCTCTGGTGGCCTTTTTAAAATCAGCTGTCACTCCCACAGTGATGGAGGGCTCCTTCTAGAAGAAAAGGTCATTTTTTTTTTACAATGTTTATGATGCTAAGATCTTCTTGTTGTATAGCCTTTGCCACTGTGAAAATTTACCTCTTGGCTTCAATGACCTGTGTGTGCAAACCCCTACATTACACCGCAATCATGGCAAAAGGTCTGTGTGCTTGTCTGCCATAGCTTGTGGCTTCTCTGTGGCTTCCATCCACAATGGGGACACATTCAGCCTCTCATTCAGAATGTCCATGTGCTGTATCACTTCTGTGATATTCCAGCGGTCATGGTTCTCTTTCGTTCTGGTAGACATGTTAGTGAGCTGGTTTTTGTTTGTGTCGTGACCTTCAATCTGTTTTTTATTCACCTGTTTATCTTGGTACACCATATATTCATTTTTATCATCATCCTTACAAGGCACTCAACTTCAGAATAGAAGAAGTCTTTGTACACTTGTACATGTCACCTCACTTCAGTCTTCATCCTCGAATACCTTCAGCCCAGTTCCAGTCATTCTGTGGACTCAGACAAAATAGCATCTGGGTACTATGCTATGGTCATCCCTATTCTGAACACTGTGGTTTATAGCCTGTGGAACAAGAAGTGAAGGGTGCATTCAAAAAGTTTCTTTGGGAAGCAAAATTGTCTTTAGGATGGTGATTTTAACAGTAGAATGCACAATACCTGGGTTTACCCCCCTCAGATCTTTTCCATGCACTGAATCACATTTTAAGGTCCATATTGAAGTTAACTTCCTGCAGTGATACCCTTATATCTGCAGTCTGTTGTCTAGAAAAAAGAGAACACTGTGTTCAGAGATCTATTAACTATAGAAGAATGGTAAAGATGTCTCTGGCCCTGCTAAAAACTTTATTAACAGTTTTGATATATACTCATTCTAGGTGTATTATTTTATACCACATACCCATGCAAAGATTCATGTAAAACAGTGGCACAAATGGGCGCATGTATAGGAGTGCATGCATGTGCCTCTTGAGGACACACACACAGGTATAGTGAATTTGTCAGAATTAAATGGAATGCAGCAACGATATAATCATCATCATCATCATCATCAAAATGTTTAATTCAGCTTTTATAATATAAACGTATGTCTAATATTTATTTCTTTAGTTGAATAATAATTTCTTTAGTTGAATATTCTATGAGTCCTAATTTGAGAGAACATTGCATACCTTAGAGTGGAAGCATTTTCTTTTTGTTGCAATATTTTATGTAAAGAAACATATAACATCTTAAATGAATTAATAGTTCTGGTTTGACCATGTCATTGTATAGAACAAACATGTTCATATTGTAATGAACTCTTTAGCATACAAGAAAAATTGAGAAAAAATAATACTATATTTTTAAATTCTCTTGTGTATCATGACTAAATTTCACACTAAGAAACCAATAAAGCCAGTGTTTTTCTCTGTAAGTACATGAAATGGCCAGTGCTGATCTTGTTTTCTTAACTTTCCAGAGTCACATTTTGTCTTGTCACTCTTGTTTTGACCCCACTTTGTTTGCACTGAACTCTTTGCTCTTTGTCCTCAGCTCCATGTGGGCTTCTGCTCTGAGCCTCTGAACTTGCTGTTCTCTCTCCATTCTCATCCTTGCTGAAACATTGCCCTGTCACGGAGCTGACCCCTGATCACCCATGCTAACGTCATCACCCTCCACTCAGCAAATAAGCTGTTCTCTCACCCTCTGCTTTATCCCTCATGGTTCTTACCAGTGTGTTGGATGTATTGCAGATTATCAACAAGCATTTGTTAAATGAGTGAATAAAACAAGCAAGCTTTGATTCCATGTGTATTAATATGTTGAATTTTGGAACCAGTGATAATCATAGTGCACCATCCATAATATAAACCTCTCAGTATATAATTTGAGAGCATTTCAATAGTCCCAGGTGGCTTTCTACTCTCTGGTGAAATATTTTTTGACTATATCCAAATTCAGTTCTTGTACTCCTTGATTCTGTTCATAGTGATGTTCTGGATCCCATTATCAAGTAGATCATCTGAAACTATCTCATAATTTTGACTTAAAACTGATATCTCATTAAATGACAAGGAACTTATCAATGAAATATTATTTAACAAACCACAAAATGCACTAAATAGATGATTTAAAAGTTTTCATATCTGATTATATTTTTAAAAATGTCTTCTTATATTTGAATTATATAATTAACTAAAATGATTCTAACCATCCATGTAGAATATAAATATAAGAATATATGTCAGTAATAGAGATAACATGTATTCAATATTCTTCTACACTGTTCTATCTTTTTTCTTTAAGTTTTGACCCACAGAGTCAAAATTTAATATTATGGAAAACTAATTTAAAAATTAATTAAAAAATTAATTTAAAAAACTAATTAAAACATTTAATATTATGGAAAATTAAGCAGAGCAATGTGATTCCATGTCTACTTTATTGTAACTATAAAATAGAAGGCCTCAACATCTAAAGATTTGTAATATTGCTCTTGAATATGCTAAGATGGTCTTGTGTTATATTACAATTTTGGAACAGTGTAGTATAACACAAACATTCTCATCTACATAGAGATATTTCTCCTGTTGGAACCATTTCTAAATGTTATTTTAAATTGTTATTTAATTTTAGATTTAACGAAAAACTTCTAAGACAGTGTAGACTGTTGCCACATGACCCTGTGACAAGCTCAATAACGGCTCATTAAAAGATACAAGTCCGAATTTGGAAACCTTTCAGTATTACTCTGTGTGGCTCAGAAGACTATGCAGATGCGATTAAATAAGGATTTTAAAATTTAAAAAAAGAATGAGAAATTATCAGGATTATCAATGTGTACCCTAAAGGTTATCCATGTATTCTTATAGAGTCAGAAGATTTAAACACAGAAAAAGAGGAGCTGACACTGTGACCTCAGAAACAAGCAGCTATGGCATGCAAGCAACCACCAGAAGAAGGAAGAGACAAGAAACTGAAAGTGCCCTGGAGCCCAGGAAGGGGCTGTGGTTTCAGCTCTCCACAAGTGGTTATGGAATTTCAATTTCTAGATCTGAGATTGAATAAAACCTTGTTGTGGTAAGCCTTAGTATTTGCAGTAATTTGTTACAGCAGCCATAGGAAACTAATACTGACCTTTGTCTGGTTTCTTCTCTGTCAATCTTACATGGCTGTTGTAGGTTTGGGAGAATTCACAAGTGAAGCTATCTGTTCCTTTGCTTTCCTCTTTGGGGAAGTTATTTAGTATTAGTTCAATCTCTTCACATGTTACAGATATATTCAGATTTTCTCTGAATCTGGAGTTGGTTTTGACAATGTGTGTATTTATAAGAATTTGTATTGTATCTATGTTATCCAACATGTCGTGATGGTTAATCATAGTACTCTTTTATAATCTTTTTATGACATTCTAATGATGGAAAACTATTTGTATAAAATGGTTTATTTGTAGTTCGGGGCAGAGGATTGGATAAGTTTATTAAAGATAAATTGTTGTAGGTGATTGTGGTTGTTAGATAACCATGCACTTGACAAAATTATTATAATTATACACTAAAAAATGAGGGTATTACCATATGTGAGTTATGCATTGATAATAAATGAAAATAATACCCCAAATCTGTACAACTTAAGGCTAACTAGCTTGATCCCCATAGACAGTTTAATTGCTTCTTCCATAGGAAAGTTGGATCAGGAGCTGTAGATAGTCTCATGGGGACAGTCTCCAGAGGTCTCAACTCTATATAACTCTTTCCAGATCTTCATGTGTTAGCCTCTGAAATCCCAGTATGACTCCAAATGACCTATTTTGGAAGACATACACTCCATTCAGTGCTTAATCGGACCTCATTTATCTATATAAATGACAACCATTATTAGTACATAGAGGCCTTCTTTTGACCTGAACATTTGCATGAACCTTCAACCATGGTCAGGCAAACCCTCAAAGATAATAATCACATTGACAGACTTTTTATTGATATCCACTACATGAGATTCTGTAGACCTCTTTTATTCATTATTTACAGGCACAATTCTGTGAAAGATGTAATATTGTCATGCTTATTATGTAAATAAGGAAGAGGTAATCGACTCTTCTAAAGAAACAAAGAATTCGTGGTAGATTGGAATTGATCTGTGTTATTGTTCTTTCCTCCATTTTTTCCCCTGGGTTAGAGAAATTGGAACGCTGTTACCTCTACCTGAGAGACTCCAATAGTCTTATGCAATATTTGCTGGCTGACTTCATGATTTCAAACACACTATTCTGGATTGTCTGTTCTTTCTTCTCCAGCAAAATGGTAAGATTCTATATTCCATAAACATTTTAGTGAGAAGTGTAATCATAAAAAAAGCAGGGTGACTATACCTACTATGAGTTATTTTAAAAGAGAAATAGATGGTTTTAATATATTTCAAAGAAATGGAGGTGAGTTGGGAGTTATAAATGAGAAAACTTCCAAGAGAGAGCATTTAGATATTCTCATAACAAATCATAGCTCTATCTCCAAAAATATGAAAAAAATTTAAGACATGTGATTAGGTAACAATTTCATCTTGTTAACTACATTTTTGTTTCTCACTGGAGGTACATGAACAAGAAAAACAAATTCTGGAACAGTGAAATTATCATGCTTTAAACCACAAAAGGGTCTTAAATGAACTACTAAACTCTGAACTGCATTTAAATCTTTCCTCCATAATCGCATGCTTAGAATTGCTGTCACATGTACACATGCTGACAGTGACATGGATAAAAAATTTAATTAGGTTGGAGGTTTCCTTAAATCTTGAATGTGGAGTCTTTCTGTTACTAGCTGTGCAATTTTAGAGTAACACAGAATTTCTCAAATCCTCAATTCCCTGAGGATGAGGATGTCTACTTTTAAGCATATATGTATACAAAATCCTTTTCACTGGTTGTAAAACAGAACATGTGATAAATGGTGTCATGTGTGTTAAAGGTTGCAACGTCATGGTCGGTGGCTGATTTGTAAAATGACGTTGAGGGAGACTTAAGAAAAAGATGGTAAGAAATAGTGTTAGTGTTGGATGGCTCTCCTTCCAGAACTACAGTTCCAATAAAAGCATTTTAAATACTGTTACTACACAAACATAAATTTGATAAAATACTTTACAATATGGGAGTGCCCTTGAGAACATATCTGAGTTAAAGACAGACTATGATTTGGGAACTCTGAACACTTGTCTCTGGGATTTGGTTATGACATAACAGTAATGAGAGAAATAATGAGTGTAAGAAAAATAAATTCTTTTACCCAAACTAAAATATGGATTTCAAGGAAGAAATGTTGGAAAGAAATGGCTTGGGTGGAATTTCAAGAGCAGTAACCTTAGGCTTGGAGTAAGGATAGACTGAGAAACAGCACAGAAGATCAGTAGACCCAGCACAGGAGAAAAGCCAAATTGGATGGAGAAGCTGAGGGAATTCCTACTCACCCATGACTGAAGGTCTGCGTTTCAACACTCACCTTGATCAAACCAACATAAAGATGGTTATCCCATTATAATAATAACATTATAGCTCTTCAGTTATTTGTGAATTATCTTACTCATTTCTCACAATAATATCTGAAAGTAGATCTCATTACCATCTTCATTTTGCAGATAAAAATAATGATGTTCAGGGGAGTTAGGTTTGGACCAATGATCCTTAGGAGGTAAATGGTAACACGGAAATGCATTTCCTCCCGCCAAATCTAATCTCTGTATCTACTAAATCTGATGATGTGCTTTTTCTCAGAATTGCCTCTGCAGTTTGAGCAGACTCTCACCACTAGTTATTCCCTACAAATCCGATGTGCATAGAGATGTGCCACTGAGTGATGTGAATTGAACCCTTCTTCACCCTAAGCTAAAGTTTATGCTTTTAATCTTATCTCTGTCAACATATAGATGTGCTGTTTATGTACAGCATGAGATTGTGGGGGAAAGGTTAAAATGTAAGTCACAGCAGCTTGTTAATTCCTTTAGGATCCTTTTGAAGTTGAATGGGTCATTTCAATCTATGGTTGCTTTTTTGCTTGCTTATTTTTCCTCTAGAGAGATGCAGATATTTAGTGAACAAGATGAAATTACCACCTAATCAGTCACTCACTCCATTCACTGTGAAACACCAAACACTGAGATTGAACCAGAGGAGACATGGAGTAATTAATTATAAATTTGAGTTAAATTCAACTTGATTTAAATTAATTTTAAACCATTATACTTAGACTCATTATGGTTAAAGGTTGCCACAGGTCCAGAATAGACATTCTTGGGTGAATATTAACAAATTACTCAACCTCTTGTGCTGATAATTTACATGAGTGTAACAACCAACAAAACTTTTGAAAGAACCCCATAAATGCCCATCTGAAGTGTCCAGTGTAGTTCTTGAAGGTGAGAAACATGGAAGTGGCAGTTATGGAAAGGAGAATGGACCAATAGACTCATCCAGATATCATTTTGATCAAATTGTTAAAATGTCTAAATCTCAGTCAACAAACATATAAAAACTTAATATAGGGTATATGATAAATTAAAATTTCTCAGATTCAAGAACTTACCCTGTTTATAATTAACACACTAAATTTGTTTTTTCAAGACCCCCCCCCCCC
>NW_026000174.1:61371085-61415304 GCF_001458135.2 Marmota marmota marmota | reverse complement strand
GCCCCCCCCCCCCTGTAAATCTCAAAGTACAAATTACTGGAACAAAGAAGTGTTTATTATACTTTCCAGTTTCAATTTCTTTATAATTCTGTTCCAATTTTTTTTTTCATGGCTGTAGAAGATCTAGTGATGCTCAGACAACCTTGATGGAGAACAGGACAGAAGTGACCCACTTCATCCTGCTGGGACTGACCAAGGACCCAGGTCTGCAGCTTCCCCTCTTTGTGACCTTCCTCCTCATCTACACTATCACTTTGGTTGGGAACCTGGGGATGATCCTATTGATCCTCTTGGACTCCCGTCTCCACACTCCCATGTACTTTTTCCTGGGTAACCTGTCCCTGGCAGACATCTGCTACTCTTCAGCTGTCACTCCCAGGGTCATGGCTGAACTCCTTCTAGGAATTGAAGTCATCTCCTACAATGCTTGTGCTGCTCAGCTGTTCTTTTTCACAGCCTTCGCTACTGTGGAAAATTACCTCTTGTCCTCAATGGCCTATGATCGTTATGCAGCAGTGTGTAAGCCCCTGCACTACACCACCACCATGACAACACGTGTGTGTGCATGTATTGTAACAGGCTGCTATGTCTGTGGATTCTTGAGTGCCTCCTTCTACACTGGAGACACTTTTAGTCTCACATTCTGTAAGTCCAATGTGGTCCACCATTTTTTCTGTGATATTCCAGCAGTCATGGCTCTCTCTTGCTCTGACAGACGTGTGAAAGAGCTGGTTCTCATTTATGTTGCCAGCTTTGTTATCCTTGTTGCTCTCTCAGTTATCTTAATATCCTACATATTGATTTTTATCACCATCCTGAAAATGCGCTCAGGTGCAGGACATAGGAAGGCTATGTCCACCTGTGCCTCCCACTTCACTGCAGTCTCTATTTTCTATGGGACCACCATCTTCATGTACTTACAGCCCAGCTCCAGTCACTCCATGGACACTGACAAGATTGTTTCTGTGTTCTACACTATGGTCATCCCCATGCTGAACCCTATGGTCTATAGTTTGAGGAACAAGGAGGTCAAGAGTGCATTCTCAAAGATTTTTTTGAAGGCAAAATAATCTTTTGAAATTAATTTATTTTAATTCATTCTTTTTAGCTACACATAACAGTAAAATTCATTTTGACATAATTATAAAAATATGAAATATAATTTGCTCTAATTCAATTCTCAGTATTTCCCCTTTCTTTTCTCTCTTCTTCTCTTCCCTCTGTCCTTTCTTCTACTTTACTGATCTTTCTGCTATTTACTTACGTGTTTTTTTTATCATTAGTGCCTGTGGATATACTTAAAAGTGAGATTTTCTGTGATATATTCGTATATGAACATAGGAAAGTTTGGTTAGATTCATTCTCTGTTCTTCTCTCATCCTATCCTGCTTCTCTTCTCCTTGAACCCCTTCCTTAATTCCACTAATCTTTCTTCTATATTAATGGAATCTCTACTTCCTTTTGGCTCCTCCCCCTTACTTTGGACTAGCTTTCACATATCAGAGACAGAGTTCTATCTGACTTTTGGAGTCTGGGTTTTTTCTCTTAGCATGATGGTCTTCAGTTCCATTCATTTACTGGCAAATGCCATAATTTAATTCTTTTTTTATTGCTGAGTAGTGCTCCCTTATGTATATATACCACATTTTCTTTATCCATTCATCTGTGCAAGAGCACCTAGGTGTGTTCCAATGCTATTGTAAATTGTGCTGCTGTAAACATTGAGTGCCATATCTCTATAATATTCTGATTTTAGATCTTTTGAATATACGCCAAGGATTGGGATAGCTGGATCATATGGTGTTTCCATTCTTAGTTTCTTGAGGAATCTCCATACTGCTTTATAGAGTGGTTACACTAATTTTCAGTCCTGTCAACAATGTCTGAGTGTGCCTTGTCCCCTACATCCTTTTTGAAGACAAAATAATCTTTATGATTTTGATTAAAATTTGTGGGATACACAAGATTTGAAACCATTCACCTCAGATCTTCTCCACATGCTGTGTCATACTTTAAGACCCACACTAAATCTAAGTTACTCAAGTAATTTACCTCTTAAAAAGTGTGTTGCCTAGAAAAAAGGAACATTATATCCAGAATCATAATATCTGAATGAGAATGTTTATGATTTCCTGCACTCTACTTGTCAAACCCTTATTAAAGATATTTATTATTATTAAATGTGACTGTATTGGTGGTGAATTTTATGCATTCTTTTGAATAGATTAAAGGATACACAGAGAGCCAGTAAGGCATTTTCTCTCTGTGTTTGTGGGGTTATTTCTGAAAGAGAATACAAGTTGAGGCAGTAGACTAAAGAAGATCGACCCCCATCAGTGTGGGAGGTCATCATCTGATCCCTTGAGTGCTCACTTGAATACAAATGATATTAGAGAATCTGTTGATTCTTGGTTCTTCTAGACAAGTCACCTTCATGTCATCAATGCAAAGGGTCAGTGTTGTATATTATGGAAGGGAAAGGTACTCAAGATTCTTGAGGACTAGATGATCACAAAGTTCTGAGGAGATGATGTAGTCTTCAGGCAGGACATTGAAGGTGTATTTCTGGCCTTGACAACTGAAAGCCTTGGTCTGTAAACATGCTCAAGTCTGGGAATTGGTTGACAGGTTGAGGCTATAGTTCTGTGATTCAGTTAGATTTTGTTCACCTGACTTCGAATTTTTCTCTATGCATATCCTAGAAGAATTTATTAAGCTTACTTTCTATTTAACACCTAGGAACACCAGAATGGTCTTGTCAATATGATACAATCATGTACGTCAGTATTCTAACTGCTGTTTGAATCTGCTATTCCTAAAAATAACAACACCCATATTCCATCTGGCAATTGAATCCTGGTGGTTGACCCCTGCCTCGTTGGGATCCAATGACTCTCATTATTTTAAATTTTCCCAAATCAGTGGCCTGAGCTCTCATTTTAAGATGTAGTCTTTAGAGAAGTGTGATCACACAGCTTTTCAAAGATGCTTGGACTCCTCTCAAAAAATCCTTTATTCTCATAGCCATGGTAAAAGCTATGTTTTTTTTCCTCAACATCCTACAGTGAATATGCAGTAAAATAGTAAATCCAAGTTATTCAAGGTTTATAATTTCTTCTACATTAAATAAAATTCTTTGGGTAATTCTACTTCAAATATTAATGATCACCTTTGTTCTATGTTTTAGACAACTAAGTTAATTGTTAGACCCATTTCTAACTTCCCAAACACAAAATTTAATATGAAATCTCTGGATTGTGGGCCTCTTATACTTATTTTTTATTAAATATTTTAATTGTGTTTTTCTTTTTTCAATATTTTTATTCTATATAAAGGTGGGATTCTTTGTTACACATTTGTAAGTGCACATGGTATAACAATATACAACTTATTTTGACATAATCAGCTTTCTCTTCCTTCCATAATTCCACACCCTCAATATCTATTAAGATTTCTTTCTGTATAAATTAGAAACGTAAGTAATTCCTTTGGAGATTAGCACATCTCTTCAGAGATCACAAACAGTTTAGAGGCCTTCTGGGACTTGAGTTTAGTTAGAAATCAGAAGCAAAGAGCAATGGGGTAGGTCCTGGAAAGAACCATCCCTGTCTTGCACAGCTACTGCATAAGGGTAGGCCATTAAACTTACCTTGGGTGACTTAGAGTTCCACTGAACTTTCATTGAGCCGTGTAAACTTAATCACTTAATTAGCTAAGACAGCGTGCTGAGGCTGGCTTTACTCTGAGTAGTAGGTCTAATTCTACTTGCAAAAAGACATCAGAATTTAGTGAATTGATAAAGAAAATGTGATACACACAAACACACACACACATTTATACAATAGAGTACTACTCAGCCATTTGAAAGAGAGCAAATATGGCATTTGTTGGTAAATTGACATAACTGGAGTCTATCATGGTAAGTGAAATAAATGAGACACCAGAAGTCAAAGGTTGAATGTTTTCTGACAGCCAAAAGTTAGTCTAAAACAGGAAAGAGAGATGAGGGTGGGGAGAGGCAGGGTGAGAGAGAGAGAGAGAGAGAGAGAGAGATGGCATTCCATCAAAACAGAAGAAAGATCAGTAGACTAGATGGGGAGGATTGAGAGGGAGGAACAAGGGACAGGATAAGGAAGAACAGTGGAATGGGTCAGACCTAACTTTCTTGTGTGTGTGTGTGTGTGTGTGTGTGTGTATTTTAGGTCATTTCTGTAGGGTTAAATATATATATATATATATATATATATATATATATATACACACACACACACACACACCACAGTGAATCTCAGCATCCTGTATATCCACAAGACACAAATTAAAGAAAAAAATTAGTAAATAGCAGAAAGTTTAGTAAGAGAATGGGAGAGAGAGGAAGGGGAGGATGGGGAAGTACTGGGAACTGAATTAGAGCAAATTATATTTCTTACTTTTATATTATGTCAAAATAAATCATAATGTTATATATAAATAAACAAATAATTGATAAAATACATATTAAAAAAGACATCAGAGTTTAAGGGATCAATGTCTCCAGGTTCATCGGGGCTGTCCTCATGTCTACATTCCAACTTCTAGGATCGTATATCTTCACAAGCAATGACCTAATGTACCCTGCACACACTACTATGCTAGGAGTTCAGTTTGTATCTTAATCATCTACTTACAAGACTGGGCTGGTTTTAGTAGTTTCAATATGTAGCTACAGAAGAAAAGGATCTCTTTCAGGACAAAACCCAGAAGATTTTAGGTCATTTCTTTAGGGTTAAACATCAGAATTCAACCCTCTGAGTTCATGCCCCCCCCCCATTTTCTCCAGCAATATTAGGAGTAATCTGTGCTTTTATTTTATTCCTTAGTTTGACAAAAATATTCAAAAGTATTACAAACATGGTGTCTTTGTCCAGTATTTTTTTTAAGGAATAGAAACTTATTACTCAACAGTCCTTAAGAACAGAAGTACTACATCAAGCTGCCAGGGATTTGGTGTCTGGGATGTCTTGTTCCTTGTAAGGCACCTTCTTGCTATAATTTCACATGGTGGGGAGGTGGGAGGGTAATGCTGTTGCATTCCTTCATTAGAACTGGAGAATCTGCATCTTCATGTAATGGAAGCGAGGAAGGGGAAAAGGCCTAAAACTGATTGAACTGGAGATCATTATGTGAAGTGAAATAAGTCAGTCTAAAATTACAATTACTGAATGACCTTGATCATATATGGAATCTTGAAAATTTGACTTCTTAGAAGGTAAGAACTGAATAGTGGTTACTAGAGGCTAGAGTGGGTGGGGGTGCTGGAGGAAGAATGGTAAAGTTGATCATTTGGTATTAATGTACTGTTAAGTAGGGGCAAGAGTTTTGCGTGCCATTGCACAGTAGGGTGACAATAGCTAAGTTATTCACTGTACAATCTAAAAATTCAGAAGAAAGAATTTTTAGGGGTTTCACCATGAGTAAATATGGGAATTTGAGAAAGCAGACTTGTTTAACCTGATTTGAACATTAGACATGTATACATGTATGGAGAAATGACATGGAAACTAATCATTTTGTATGATTTTTAGGTTTCCATTTATTAGTTAAAATAAATTTAAATTAAAAATATAATACCAGCTTAATCTCCAAGGGCAGTTTAATTACTTCTTTCTTAGGAAAATAAGATGTAGATCTGGAGATGGTCTCATGAGGAAAACCTCTAGAGATCTCCATGTCTGTATAATCCTCTCCAGATCTTCATGAAATAGCTTCTGAAATTCCAAAATGACTCAAAATAACATTGTTTTAAGAGGTGTACACTGTGCACCTTGCTCCATTGAATGTTGTTCTTTCATCTGGGAGATAATCATTGTTAGTACATACAGACCTTCTTCTGACCTGAGGACTTTCTGTGAGCTTTGAACCGTGGTCAGAGAAAACACCCAAATATAAATGGCATACTGATCGATTTTAAATGATAACATCTTCATGAAATATCCTGAATCTCTCATTTATTTACAAACAAGACCTATACATTATGTGTGAGAGAAATATTATTATCATGTTTACTTTTCATAGAACAAGGAGGTAAGTGATTCTATCCATAGTACAGAAAGAATTCGTGGTATATTTGGAACTGGATCCATGTTAATTATCTTTCCTCCTTTTTTCTCTGCCTTAGAGAACTTGGAACTTGAATGGGACCTCTTATGATAGCACTAACACTCCATGGCTGATTTTGTCATTTCAAAATCACCACTTTGGATGAACTCTTCTTTAACTTCTAGCAAAATGGTAAGCTCTAAAGGACATAAATGTCAGTGAGAAATTAAGTCATGTAGAAGCAGTGGAATACCCATACATGTGAGTTGTTTGACAACAGAAAGAAAAGAAATATCTTCAAAATATTTCTAAAAGATGAGATGAGTCTATGGTACGAATATCAAAATGTCTATCACAGAGTCTTTATTGATTCGTGTGATTTGATCATGGTTTGATAAGTAATGACAGAAAAAAGTTTTAATCACAATGGATTCTGTTACCCAAATCAAGGAAGAAAATGTTAATAAGATCAGCCAACATGGAGATGCAAGAGCAGTAATTTTATGCTTGGTTAAGGAGAGACTGAGAAACATTGGAGAACACACAAAAAAATCTCGGTGGTCCAAGTGGGAGAGAAAAAGGAAATTGGTAAGAGAGGCTTTGAGACTTCCAAGTCACCCACAAGTGAAAGTGTGCATGTCAGCATCTACCTTGATAAAAAAAATCCAAAAAAATTTTCCACAAAAAAAACCCCAAACCAAATGTGAACCATTATCCCCTCCTAATAATAAAATGATAGCTATCCCTCATCAAGATGTGCTTTTTAGGGCTGGGATTGTGGCTCAGTGGTAGAGTGCTCACCTAGCACATGCAAGGCCCCGGGCTCGATCCTCAGCACCACATAAAAATAAATAAATAAAGGTATCGTGTCCAACTAAAACTAAAAATAAATATTTTTTAAAAAGATGTGCTTTTTATTTTTCCTTATGTCTTATGTTGTTAGCTATCACAATAGTGCTCAAAGTGGGTCTCATTACTGTATTCATTTTGCAAATGGAAATTTGATGTTCAGAGGAATTAGTCTAGGACCAATGACTCTTAGCTAGTAAATGGAAGGTTTATGTCTCTTTCTAAATCCTGTGTCAGATTATCTGATGATATACCTTCATATACAGAACAAAATTAGATTACACCTAATCAATTACTCCCACAGTTCAATATGAAACCCCAAACACTAATTGAAATTCACTTTCAACCTTTAGCTTTAGGAACCTCTGAACATGGGTTTAATGCTAGCATGGGTCTAGAGCAGAGACGGAAAAATAATATTGTGTGGATGTGAATAATTTACCTAATAAATTTGCATGAGTATAACAACCAAACAGACTCATAATGTTGTTGGCAGGAGACAGGAAATGCACACCTAAACTGTCAGGTTGGAAATACAGAAGAATCAGCTTTTATTGAGCTTAGGAGAAATGGATTGGCCCATAAATTCATCCAGAAAAATCAATTTTTTATTTTATTAAATTGTTTACATATTAGTTAACAAATGGATAAAATTTCCAAATAGGGAGTTTAATTACCTATGAGTCCCCAGATTCAAAATATTATTTTCTCTATATGATGAAAAACACTGAGTTTGGTTTTTAAGCCCATGCTATTTCTGGAGAATGTTAGGGTACAAGTTGCTGCTACAATAGAACAATACATTTTGCACTCAATACTTTCTTATTCAATTCAGTTTCTTTATCACTCTGTTCCTTTCTTCTCATGATTACAGAACATTTAGAAATTCTTAGGTAACCTTGATGGAGAACAGGACAGAAGTGACCCAGTTCATCCTGCTGGGACTGACCAATGATCCAGGTCTGCAGCTTCTCCTCTTTGTGACCTTCTTCCTCATCTACACCATCACTCTGGTTGGGAACCTGGGGATAATCCTGTTGATTGTGTTGGACTCCCGTCTCCACACTCCCATGTACTTTTTCCTGGGTAACCTGTCTCTGGTGGACTTTTGCTACTCTTCAGCTGTCACACCCATGGTCATGGCTGGGCTCTTTCCTGGAGACAAGGTCTTCTCCTACAATGCTTGTGCTGCTCAGATGTTCTTTGTAACAGGTTTTGCTACTGTGGAAAACTACCTCCTAGCCTCAATGGCCTATGATCGCTATGCAGCAGTGTGTAAGCCCCTGCACTACACCACCACCGTGACAACAAATGTGTGTGCAAGTCTGATCATAGGCTGCTATGTCTGTGGACTTTTGAGTGCTTCAATATACACTGGGAACACGTTCATTCTCTTTTTCTGTAAGTCCAATGTGGTCCACCATTTTTTCTGTGATATGCCAGCACTTATGATTCTTTCTTGTTCTAGTAGACATGTGAATGATCTGGTTCTTATTTACGTTGCCAGCTTCAATATCTTTTTTGCTCTCCTTATCATCTTAATATCCTACATGTTCATTTTTATCACCATCCTAAAGATGCGCTCAGGCTCAGGACATAGGAAGGCTATGTCCACCTGTGCCTCCCACTTCACTGCAGCCTCCATTTTCTATGGGACTGTTATCTTCATGTACTTACAGCCCAGCTCCAGTCACTCCATGGACACGGACAAAATCGCCTCTGTCTTCTACACCATGGTCATCCCCATGCTGAACCCTGTGGTCTACAGCCTCAGGAACACGGAGGTCAAGAGTGCATTCACAAAGATTTTTCAGAGAAAAAGTAGTCTTTAGGTTTTAGAATTAACCATTTTGAAATATGTATAACAGTATTCAGTCCTCTCAGAACTTCTCTATGTTAGTGTCACATTTTAAGACCCACAGTGAAGAAGTTACGGAAGTGATACCTTATCTTGCATAAGTCCCTTGTCTAGGGAAAAAAAAAAGAAACCTTGCATTCAGAATTGTAATACCTTAATGAGAATGTCTATGATATTTTGTGTTTTGCTTGTCAAAATCCCAATTACATTTATTATTTAATTTTCTTCCGTGCAATTTTTTCTAGCATGTATTAATGCATACATATAAAACAATTGCATAAATAAGCCTCTGAATAAAAGTGCATGCAGGTGACCTATGAGGACTCATGTACATGAGTAGACTAAATCTGTTGGAATTAAATGTAATATGGGTATTTGTGGTGGTTAATTTGGCTGGACTCATGTTCACTCAGATAGTTTAAAGTTTTTTTTCCTGTGTGTCCTTGATAATATTTCCAAAGAGACTACTATTTGAAGCAGTAGACTTAAAAGAACATCTTCCTCATCAATGTGGGTATCTATCAACCAATCAATTGAAGGCTTGGTTGAGTAGAAGAAATAGGTGGATAAAGGGGAATTTCTCTCTTTCTCTAATTCTGTCTTCTTCTTCTTCTTTTTTTAATTGGGACATTTGTCTTCTCTCATGTTTGAACATCAGAGCTACTGACTTTCAGATCTGTAGCTTCCAAGACTTACAGTGGCCAAGCCTCACCCCTCCTGTCTCATGCTTTTGAACTCAGACTGAATTTCTCTACCACCCTTCCTTGTTTGGTTTGCAGATAGCAGAGCATCGAACTTCTCAGCTTCTATAATCACCTGAATCCCAGAAAACCCTGACTAATAGACTAGTGTTTGACAACCATAACTTCATATCAATATTTAATTTGTGTATTATAATATAAATGTATGGGCTGGAGATGTAGCTGAGCAGTACAGCACTTGCCTAGAATATATACAAAAGTATCACTAAATTTTAAAAATTTCTTTCCCAACTATTATTCTAAGAGTCCTAAATTGAAAAAACATGATGTATCATTATATAAAAGTATGTGCCCTCACAGCCATATCAATGTTTATAGCAGCACAATTCACAATAGTAAACTGTGGAACCAACCCAGATGCCCTTCAGTAGATCAATGGATAGGGAAACTTTGGTATATATACACAATGGAACATTACTCAGCATTAAAAGAGAATAAAATAATGGCATTTGCAGGTAAATGGATGGAGTTGGAAAATATAATGCTAAGTGAAGTAACCAATCCCCAAAAACCAACCACTGTTTTCTTTGATATGAGAAAGCTGACTCATAATGGGGATGGGTGAGGCGGAGCATGGGAGGAATGGAGGAACTTTAGATAGGGCAGAGGGGAGGGAGGGTAAGGAGGAGACAAGGGGGTAGAAATGATGGTGGAATGAGTTAGACATCATTACCCTAAGTACATGTATGAAGACACGGATGGTGTGAAAATACTTTGTGTACAATCAGTGACTTGAAAAATTGTGCTCTATGTGTGTAATATGAATGAATTGCATTCTGCCATCATGTATAAAAAATCAGAATAAATAAATAATTTAATTTAAAAAGTATGTGCCCTTTCTTTGAACATTTTAACAAGCAATACATGAATCTGCCATCTCACTTGGATTAATATTTTTGTTTGTGTTACTGTATACATCAAATATGTTTATGCTGTAACTCTTGAGGCAATAAATGCCAGAGGACCTGACAAATGCAGAAACAATATAATCATTTAAATGTATTCGTATATTGGTACAATTTTTCAGATTATTTAAAAATTATTGGAACTAATACTGTACATTTTACAAATTATTTGAAATTATTAATGCTGTTCATTCTTTTTTGACCTTAGTTGAATTATAGCCTCTCTTGTCACTCCCATGGTAAATCAACCCTCTTCATTCCAAATGAATTCTTTGCTATTTCAATTTCAGCATGTTCAAGCCTCAGGGTCTTTGCACTTTCTGTTCCCTGGGTGGAATGCTCTCATTCCATTCAGGTCTTTGAAGTAATGTTCCCTTGCCATAGAGTTCTTCCCTGACCACCTTCATAAAGGAGTCACTGTCTGCTCACCAAATAAACTGTCCCCTCAACCTAAGTCATTCTTTAGTCCTTATCAACCTCACCTAGTATATATTTGCTTTCTTGGGTTTTATAATCTCCAGCCAGAATGTGAACTCTGTGTTAGCATTGCCTTTGTCTGTATTGCACACAACACGATTGCCTGTACCCGAATTAGTGTGTTCTAGAGTAAATTGGAATACACATTTGTTAAATAAACAAAAAATAATTGAGCTTTGAGTGTAATTGCACCACAGTTGACCTTTGAAATATAGATAATAGTGAGTATTGTAAAAGATAAGCTTAGATAAATGTTCACTGCATTTCCAGAGACACAAATAATTTTCTGCTTCCTTTCTTTCTTTTTGAGAGAGAGAGAGAGAGAGAGAGAGAGAGAGAGAGAGAGAGAGAGAGAGAGCTTTTAATATTTATTTTTTAGTTTTCGGCGGACACAACATCTTTGTTTGTATGTGGTGCTGAGGATCGAACCTGGGCCGCACGCATGCCAGGAGAGTGTGCTACCGCTTGATCCACATCCCCAGCCCAATTTTCTGCTTTCTTGAAACACCTTTTTTTTTTTTTTAAACATTCTCAGTCAATGTTTACATTCCTCACTTTAAGACAACAGGATTTTTTGAAAATTCCACCATGGAGCAAATCATTTCAAATCATCTCATAATTTTTGCTTAGAACTGATGTGTTTTTAAATGACAAGAAACACATCAAATAAGTCCTTCTTAGGAAATATGAATCACACGTTAATGATAAAATTATTTAAAGGTTACATACCTGGTTATTTTTTAAAATTATTAATTAAATAATTAATAATTATTAATTGTACACCAACTGTACAATTAACTGAAACATGTCTAAATGTCCATGTGGAAAATAATATGACAATATTTGGGGTAGCAAACAGAAGATGTAGTCAAAATTTTAGTAAGAACTTGTTTTATTTCACTTCTAATTCTGATCCTCAGAGAGCTCAATATTCTTTAAACTAAGCACTGGAACATGTCTGCCTGTGTAATTTGTCATTGCTATACAATAGATGGCTTCAATGTCGTTTGACAGAATGTGCTAACATGGTCATGTGGTACTTTGGAGCACATTGGCCTAACACAAATATTCACTTTGGAATCTGTGGTGTTATTTCTTCTCTGAGAGTCATTTCTTGTTTTTTCCCTTCTATTTTTTTAAAAATTGTTCTAATTAGTTATATGTGACAGTAGAATGCCTTTTGACACATTGTATACAAATGGAGCACAGAGAATCACTCCTAATTGTTGTTTAATGATTATTTAATTTTAGAATTATTTGAAATTTATGGAAAATATTCAAACATAGTGCAAAGTATGATTGACATATCACATTCTCTCAAGCTCAAAATTGGTCAAAAAAGATTCACATGCTAATTTTTGAAACCTTTCAATGTTAACAATGTGGCCCAGTGGGTATGATATTTTATCTAATCATACATGGGTTTGATGAGATAAAGGACTCAAGAGAGGGATATCATCAGGATTATCCTTGTGTGCCTCAAAGTCAATTCCATGTATCTTTGTAAAGGAAATCAGAAAAATTTAAGTGCAGAGACAAAAGGAGCTGGCAATGTGACCTGAGAAGCAACATTGACTTAAAGTTTCCAAATGACATAGAATGCTTGTGGTCATCAGAGAATGGAAGAAGCAAGAAATGAAGTGTCCCCTAGAACCTACATGGAGGCCATTCCACTGACAGACCATCTCAATGAAATGATTTCAGATTTCTCATTTCCAAAAATGTGATAGATGTTTGTTGTAAGCCTCCAAGTTTGCAGTAATTTGTTACGGCAGACACAGGAAACTATTCAAACCCTCACCAGGTTTCTTCTCTGTCATAATCATGCATTACTATCATATAGGAGTTTGGGTCAAATCAAAAGTGAACCCATCTGTTACTGGACTTCTCTTTGTTGGGAGATTATTATTATTAATTCAATTTCTTTCTTTCTTTTTTTTTTTTTGGAATGGGGGTACTGAGGATTGAACTCAGGGACACTCAATCATTGAGTCAAATCCCCATCCCTACTTTGTATTTTATTTAGAGAGGGTTTAACTGAGTTGCTTAGTGTCTCCCTTTTGCTGATGCTGGCTTTGAACTCACGATCTTCATCTTTCAGCCTCCAAGCTGCTGGAATCGCAGGTGTGGCCCACTGTGCCTGACTATTAATTCAATTTATATACTTGTTATAGGTATATTAAGATTTTCTCTTCCCCTGAAGTCAATTTTCGTTGCGTATGTCTCTCTAGGAATTTGTATTTTATCAATGATATCCAATATGTTGGTGTGCAGGAATTGATATTTATGCTGTTTTCATCATTCTTATTTCCATAAGCTGAGCAGCTATATCATCACATACATTTATGATTCCAGTAATTGAAGTCCCCCCTACACCCATCTCTCATCTCCTGCTGAGAAACTGAAGATTGAACTCCAGACCTTGCTTATGCTAGGCAAGTGCTGTGCTACAAGAACTATATTTCAAGCTCTTTATTTCCTTTTCCATTTTATTTTGTAACAAGGTCATGCTAAATTTCCCAGGCTTGCATCAAACTTGTGATCCTCCTGTTTATGTTTTCTGAGTATCTGGGATTATAGGTGTGCCCCACTGTGCTGGGCTTTTATATAGAAACATTTTTCTTTGAGGGTGAAATTCCCACAGACTCAATTTTGGTTTTGTTGATTTTTTTCCATTCTAATTATATATTCTTTTTTTTTGTTTTATGCATTCTCATATTTAATTTTTCCTTGTGCTACATTCAGTGTTTAGTTTTCACTTTCTAATATTATTTCCTTAAGTCTTAAAATTAGAATTCCCTGGAGACACTCTGATTTTTTTTCAATATGCACACGTACAGTTTTAAATTCCCTAAACACAGTGCTTTTCTTGCTACCAAAACATGGTATGTTGTTTCCATTTGGTTCAAACTATATCATAAATTCTTTTCACCTGTATCTACCCATTGATTGCAATGTGTTCTTACATATATGTAAATGTTCAAATGTCCTTGTTATCAATTTCTACTTCAATTGCATTTTGGTTGGTGAGTATATTACACTTGATTTGAATCTTTCTAAATTTACTAAGCTATTTTTTTTGTGTGTGTGTAATATATGTTCTGGTACATGTTTTGCGTGCAATTGAAAACTTGTATATCTGTTAGAATGAATTAAATAATAAAGAAAAGATTTTTAAAAAGATTTGCTGGGTTATGGTATTCACATCATCTCCCTCTTATTGATCTTCTCTCCAGCCATTCTCCTCAGTATTGGAAATGAAGTATTGAAGTCTTCATCTATTATAATAGCACTATTTCTCCCTTCAGTTTTGGCAACAATTGCTTCATATATTTTGAGTTTCTATTATTTGATTAACATATTTTTTTTAAAAAAACAGTCTTTTCATTAATTGGCTCATAAATGAAAAAGTGTTTTTTCTCTTCTAAAAGTTTTTGACTTATAGTCAATTTTGTTTAAGAATAAGCTCTTTTGAGGAAATCCAAGATGGCGGCCCAGAGGAAGGCAACTTTTTGTGTCAAACTGTGACCGGGGTCTCACCTAGTGGGGACTCCCACTGCATCTCTGAGAGTGATAGAGGACCACTATGCAGCTGCTCTTGCGCAGAAATAGCCAGCACTGTGCCCGCTTGGGGTTCCAGGCCTCAGCATTGGAGCAGGACTCCCGGCTCCACCACCCAACTCCGGAAGTTGTAGCCAAGGCAGGGTTTGCCAGCGCCTTATCAGGATCGTCTATCAGCACCACTGCAGAACTCCAAAGTCGCTCTGCTTCCACGCAGGCCATTCAGCTGCTACCTACCCTTAGCACGATGCCATCGCCTGGTTCCCCTACCACCTCACTCAACACCCAGGCGCTGGAAGCAGACTGCCTCCATTTTGGCTCGCCTTCCTTGCCATATTTGGTGGGGGCAGCTTCCAGATTGAATCTTCAGCTGGCCAGGTACCTGACTTCCAACACCCCCCCTCCCCAGCTGTAACCCAGCACAGTAACTACCCAACAGAAAACAGCTCTTGGTGGGATGGGTGCACAGTGTGACCAGGGCACTGCCCACAGGAGCCCCCGAGAGAGGTCCCTCGATTGGGAACTGTAGTGGAGAGGGAAATGAGGCAAAAGTTTGGAGACTAAAAGAGAGACCAGGAACTGGGAAATCTTTAGGCAAGATAGGGAGATAGGACAGGGTGCTCAAGTCATAGGAGTGTACTCAAAAAGAGACCTATGAGGTGCAGTCTCCTTGCAGGGAGTGTGGGTGCCACCCCCCGCTTCCAGGTGCCCTGCACCAGGACTACCCTTCCCACCCTGGTTATCCTCACCATCCTGGGAGCAGAGATACCCGCTAACAACAGGTAACCCCACCTATTGGATGAGAAGGGAAGCAGGAAAGATACAGTTCTCTAAAACTAGCAACAATCCTGATTTCTTTCTTTAATAATTTATTTTCCTTCTCCCCCTCTATCCTCCCACCCTCATTTCCCCAACGTATGTGAAATCAAAAACATTGCATGAATTAATTTTGAGAACTGGGACATCTGAATAATATAATATAGAGGTGTTGTATATGCCCTTTTTTGTTATTTTTTTCACCTCCAATTTTTACTATTTTAACATTCTTTATTTTTCTAAATACATATGTGTTTTTGTTTTTTGTACTCTACTGTCTTCCCATGTACTTGTCTATTCTCTTGCTACTAACACTCTTCATAAGATTTCTTTTTCACACTTCCTAAGATATAATAACTCTATATCCTCACATCCTACCTCCTCTGCATATCATCCTATGCCTCACCCCCAGTTGATTGCCCACAATCAGAAACTATAAACCCTTTTACAAACCTACTGATGATATTATAGATAATAATCATTTCTGTACTTTGTGACCAAACTGTAAATGTCTTAATAGCAACAAATTATTCATAGGTGGTATATTGTTGATATTGGGATCTGTTAACATTGTTCTTCCCCACAAAGGAGACGTTTTGGAACCCTTCAGGAGCACTACAAACCTATAGGGTAAAAACAATAATACCCCGGACCCACAGAGCTAGAAAGGAAGACACGCGAGCAACATGAAAAGACAAGGGAAGAAAGTACCCCAAACAAATCAAGATACCACATTATTAGAATCCATGGCAACCACAGCAGAAGAAATTACAGAGAAAGAGTTCAGGATGGACATGATTAAAATGTTCTGTGAACTGATGGAAGATATAAGAGAACAAATATAGGCACAAAAGATCATTTTGACAAGGAGCTACATAAACAAATATGGAAAGCAAAGATCACCTCAACAGGGATTTAGAGGTTCTTAAAAAAAAAACCTAGAAATCCTTGAAATGAAAGAAACAATAAACCAAATTAAAAGTTCAATTGAAAGTATCACCAATAGAGTAGACCACTTGGAAGATAGGACATCAGACAATGAAGACAAAATTTAAAATCTTGAAAAGAATGTAGATCACACAGTGAAAAGGGTAAGAAACCATGAGCAGAACATTCAAGAAATATGGGATAGCATAAAAAGACCAAATTTAAGAGTTATTGGGATAGTGGAATTCATAGAGGTCCAAACCAAAGGAATGAACAATCTATTCACTGAAATAATATCAGAAAACTTTCCAAACATGAAGAATGAATTGGAAAACCAAATTCAAGAAGCCTACAGGATGCTGAATGTACAAAATCACAATAGATCCACACCAAGGTACATTATAATGAAAATGCCCAACATACAGAATAAGGAGAGAATATTAAAAGCCACAAGAGAAAGGAATGAGATTACATATAGGGGAAATCAATTAGGGTAATGAAAGATTTTTGTATGTATATATACCATACACCAACAATACATAACAATTATATATATATATGCCCCAAACAATGGAGCACCTGTTTATCAAAGAAATTCTTCTCAAGTTCAAGAGTCAAATTAACCAGAACACAATAATCTTGGGTGACTTTAACACACTGGATAGATCTTCCAAACAAAAGCTGAATAAAGAAAGTATAGATCTCAATAATACAATCAATAATTTTGACTTAACTGATATATATAGAATATTTCATCCTTCATCAAGAGAATACATTTTCTTCTCAGCAGTACATGGATCCATTTCTAAAATAGACCATATATTATGCCACAAAGCAACTCTTAGCAAATACAAAAAAGTAGAGATACTATCCTGCATTTTATCAGATCATAATGGAATGAAATTAGAAATCAATGACAAAATCAAAAATAAAAATTAATCCAACACCTGAAGACTAAACAGTATGCTATTGAATGAATAATGGGTTGAAAAAGACATCAAGAAGGAGATAAAAAATTCTTAGAGGTAAATGAGAACATAGACACAATGTATTGAAATCTCTGGGACACTATGAAAGCAGTAGTAAGAGGAAAGTTCATTGCATAGAGTTCATTCCTTAAAAGAATAAAGAGTCAACAAATAAATAACCTAACATTACATCTCAAAGCCCTAGAAAAAGAAGAACAAAGAAACACATAAAGCAGTAGAAGGCAGAAAATAATTAAAATTAGAGCTGAAATCAATGAATTAAAAAAAAGAAACAAGTGAAAAAATTGACAAAACAAAAAGTTGGTTCTTTGAAAAAATAAATGAAATTGATAAACCCTTAGCTATGCTAGCAAAGAGAAGGAGACAGAAAATTCAAATTACTAACATATGTGATGAAAAAGGTAATGTCACAACAGACACTACAGAAATAGGATAATTAGAAATTATTCTGAAAACTTGTACTTTCATAAAATAGAAGATATTGAAAGTATCGGTAAATTTCTTAAGTCATATGATTTGCTCAAATTGAATTAGGATGATATATACAATTTAAACAGACCAATATCAAGCAATGAAATAGAAGATGCCATCAGAAGCCTATTCAAAACACTAGAAAAACTAGAGATAACAGAAACATATCTCAACATTATAAAGACTATCTATGCTAAGCCTCAGGCCAACATCATTCTAAATGGAGAAACATTAAAGGTATTCCTTGTAAAAACTTGAACAAGACAGGGATGCCCTCTTTCACCACTTCTATTCAACATAGTTCTTGAAACACTGGCTGGAGCAATTAGATGAAAGAAATCAAGGGGATATGTATAGGAAAAGAAGAACTTAAATTAGAACTATTTGCTGATGATATGATTCTATACCTAGAAGACCCAAAAAGCTCCACCAGAAAACTTCTAGAACTAGTAAATGAATTCAGCAAAGTAGCAGGTTATAAAATCAACACCCATAAATCAAAGGAATTTCTGTATGTCAGTGACAAATCCTTTGAGAAGGAAATGAGGAAAACTACCCCATTTACAATTACCTCAAAAAAACCCCCAAAACTTGAGAATCAACTTAACAAGAGGTGAAAGATCTATACAGTGAAAATGACAGAACCCTAAAGAAAGAAATCAAAGAGGACCTTAGAAGATGGAAGGATCTTGCTCTTGGATAGGCAGAATTAATATGATCGAAATGACTATACTACCAAAAGCATTACACAGATTTAATGCAATTCCAATCAAAATCCCAATGGCATTCCTCATAGAAATAGACAAAGCAGTCATGAAATTCATCTGGAAAAATAAAAGACCCAGAATAGCTAAAGCAATCCTTAGCAGGAAGAGTGAAGTAGGTGGCATCCTACACCAGACCTTAAATTATACTACAGAACAATAGTAACGAAAACAGCATGGTACTGGCACCAAAACAGACTGGTAGACCAATGGTAGAGAATAGAGGACACAAACACTAGCCCTCAAAACTAGAATAGAGGACACAGACACTAACCCTCAAAACTAAAATTATCTTATATTAGAAAAAGGTGCCAAAAACATGCATTGGAGAAAAGATAGCCTCTTCAATAAATGATGCTGGGAAAACTGGAAATACATGTGCAATAAAATGAAATTGAATCCCTATCTCTCAGCATGCACAAAACTCAACTCAAAATGGATCAAGGACCTAGGAATTAAACCAGAGACTCTGCGTCTAATAGAAGAAAAAGTAGGCCCTAATCTTCATCATGTGGGATTAGGCCCCAACTTCCTTAATAAGACTCCTTTGGCACAAGAATTAAAAACAAGAATCAATAAATGGGATGGATTCAAACTAAAAAGTTTCTTCTCAGCAAAAGAAACAATCTGTGAGGTGAATAGAGAGCCTACATCTTGGGAGCAAATCTTTATGCCTCACACATCAGATAGAGCACTAATATCTAGGGTATATAAAGAACTCAAAAAGCTAAGGACCAAAAAAAAAAAAAAAAACCCAACCAAAAACTAAAAACCAAAAACCAAAAAACCAAGTAACCCCATCAATAAATGGGCTAACAACCTGAATAGACACTTCTCTGAAGAGGATATACAATCAATCAACAAATATATGAAAAAATGTTCATCATCTCTAGCGATTAGAGAAATGCAAATTAAAACTACTCTAAAATATCATCTCACTCCAGTCAGAATGGCAGCTATTAAGAATATAAACAGTAAGTATTGGAGAGGATGTGGGGAAGAAGGTACACTCATACATTCCTGGTGGGACTGCAAATTGGTGAAGCCAATATGGAAAGCAGTATGAAGATTCCTTTGAAAACTGGGAATGGAAATGCCATTTGACTCAGCTCTCCCTCTCCTTGGTCTCTACCCAAAAGACTTAAAAACAGCATACTACAGGGACACAGCCACATCAATATTTATAGCAGCACAATAGCTAAACTGTAGAACCAACCTAGATGCCCTTCAGTAGATGAATGGATTAAAAAAATGTGGCATGTATGCACAATGGAATTTTACTGAGCAATAAAAGAGAATAAAATCATGGCATTTGCAGGTAAATGGATGGGGTTGGAGAAGATAATGCTAAGTGAAGTTAGCCAGTCCCCAAAAATCAAATGCCGAATGTTTTCTCTGATATAAAGAGTCTGATTCATAGTGAGGTTAGGGGGTGAGCATAAGAGGAATAGATGAACCCTAGATAGGGAACAGGGGTGGGAGGGGACAGGATGGGGAAGGGGTTAGAAATGATGGTGGAACATGATGAACATCATTATCCAAAGTACATGTATGAAGGCATGAATTGGTGTGAATATACTTTATATACAACCTGAGATATGAGAAACTGTGCTCTATAGTGTAATATGAATTGTAATGCAATCCACTGTCATATATAAAATAAACAATTAGGGGCTGTGGTTGTATCTCAGTGGTTGAGCATTTGCCTCCCATGTTTGAGGCATTGGGTTCAATCCTCAGAAGCACATAAGAAAATAAATAAATAAAATAAAGATATTGTGTCCATCTACAACTAAAAAAACCAATTAAAAATATATTTCCTTAAAAAAAGAAAAAAAATCTTTAAAAAAATGCTCTTTTAGTTACCAATACCACAGAGTGTAGATTTTTCCTATATTTTTACTTTCATACTATTTGTGCATTTTAATGTAATTAGGCCTTTTGTAAATATTAACAGTTCAATCATGTTTTCTAATTTATTATTGTATGTGGAAAGTTTAATCTACATACAATTAAGTAATTAATGATAGAAAAAGACTTTGGTAATTTTGTCATTTCTTTTTGATACATCTTTTGGATATTGCTCACCAAATAAATCTACCATTACAGCTTTATTTTCTATTGATTAGTTTTTGTTGTGCATATTTTTGGGGGGCTGTGTGTCTCAAAGTCTGATATTTATTTATTCTTTCCACATGTTTTATTGGTCCATTATGGTTGGGAATGATGGTTTGTTGTTGTTACAGATATGCACACGAACACCATACAATGACATAATGTGGTCCATATTGCTCCCCAGCTCATCCCCTCCTTCTTCCCTCACTACCTGGTCCCTTTCCTGTATTGATTTCCCTTTATTTTCATGAGATCCCTGCTCTATACCTTTCTTTTCTTTTTCCTCTCTATATGAGAGAAAACATATGACCCTTGACCTTCTGAGTTTAGTTTATTTCATTTATCATAATGATCTCTAGTTCCATCCATTTTCTGCAAATTACATAATTTCATTTTTTATGGTTGAATAAAACTCCAATGTGTGTTGTGTAGTACATCTTTTGATTCTCACCACGATTTTGTATTCAATATCCTATGGTAGTATTAGTCAGGTTTCTTCATAGACAGAAATTGACATATTCAATTACGGAGATGGGCAAGATGAACCTGCAGTATGGCCATCAGACAGCCCCATGAGAACTGGATTAAGGCCACAGGAAGAGACCTGGAAGAGTGAGTTGAGAGTGAGATCAGTCCTAAGGTAGTGTTGGAGAATTCCCACTTACTCATGGAGCCCAATATTTATTTTAGATTCAGGCTTTCAATTGATTGGATAATGTTCATCCATATTTTGGTGGGCCACTGCCCCACCCAAAATTCACTGGCTTTAATGTGAATCATCTAAAGCATCTACTAAGTTGACACATAAAAATTATAGCTACAAATACACTCTTTGTTATCTTGAACTTATTCACATTCCTTTAGAACAAACACTCTCCAAGTAAAGATAACAGACATATTCATCCACCTAACATGAAGCTACTGTCCTGATTACAACTAAACACATTGATATCTCCTCATTAGAGGACACAAAGAAAATGCAATGTAGTTCACCCTTAACTATTTTTGTCTTACATTTATTTATTTATTTTCATTAAAAAATTTATTGGTGCATTTTAATTATACATAGCAGTGAGATTTATTGGTACATGGACATCATTTGGTCAATTTATTTCCCTTGTACTTCTCCTGTCTCTATCTACTTCACTCCTGCTGGTGCTCTTCCTCTACTCCACTAGTTTCATTCTTTTTAAAAAAATTATATTTAATTTTATTTTGCTGATTCCCTTTAGTTACACATGATAGTAGAAACCATTTTGATATAATTATTCAAGCATGGGATATATATTTTTTTCTAGTTAGGATCCCATTCTTATAGATGTACATGATGGTGAAATTCACTGTGGTGTAGTCATGTGTGTACATAGGAAAATTATGTCAGATTCATTCCACTATCTTTCCTTTTCTTATCCCCCTCCCTTGCATTCATTCCCCTGTCTAATCTACTGAATTTCTATTTTTCTCCTCCTCACCCCTTATTGTGTGATGGCATCCACATATCAGCAAAAAACCATTTGACCTTTGGTTTTTTGGGGCTGGCTTATTTCACTTTGCTTGATAGTCTTCAGATCCATCCATTAGCTAGCAAATATCATAAAGTCTTTCTTCTTAATGGCTGAGTAAGACTTCATTGTGTATATATACCACATTTAAAAAAATCCATTCATCTGTTGAAGGGCATCTAGGTTGGCTCTACAGCTCAGCTATTCTGAATTGAGCTACTGTACACATTGATGTGGCTGTGTCACTGTAGTATGATGATTTTGAATCCTTTGGGTCTATACTGATGAATTGGAGAGCTGGGTCAAATGGAGGTTCCATTCCTAGTTTTTTGAGCAATCTCCATACTGCTTTCCAGAGTGGTTGCACCAATTTGTAGTTCTACCAGCAATGCGTCATTGCACCCATTTGTCAACATTTATTGTTAATTATATTCTCGATTGTTGCCATTCTGACTGGAGTAAGATGGAATCTCAGTGTACTTTTAACTTGCAGTTCTCTAATTGATGGAAACATTGCATATTTTTTCATATATTTGTTGACCATTCTTATTTCTTCTGTGAAGTGCCTGTTCAGTTATTGTCCCCTTTATTGGTTGGGTTATTATATTTTTGGTGTTAAGGATTTTTTTTTGAGTTCTTTATAACATGGAAATAATGTCCTATCTTAGGTAAAGGTGACAAAGATTTTCTCCCATTCTGTAGGCTTTCTCTTCATATCCTTGATTGCTTCCTTAGCTGTGAAGATTTTTAATTTGACATCATCCCATTTATTGTTTTTTGATTTTAAGTCTTGTGTCTTAGGAGTCTTGTTAAGGAAGTTAGGTCCTAAGCTGGTTAGAGTGTTGGGTCTACTTTTTTTTTCTGGTATTTGCAGGGTTTCTAATCTAACTCTTAAGTCTTTGATGTACTTTGATATGAATTTTGTGAATGGTGAGAGATAGTAGTTTAATTTCATTCCACTACATATGGATTTCCAGTTTTCCTAGCACCATTTATTGAAGAGGCTATCTTTTCTCCAATTTATGTTTTTGGTGTCTTCGTCTAGTATGAGGTAACTGTATTTATGTGGGTTTCATACTTACTCTTGATATCCCATTTTTAGTTAGCTTTTTCATAGATGTGACCAAAAGACCTGATAAGAAAAATTGAAGGGGAAATAATTCTATTTTGGCTCATGGTTGTAGAGGTTTTAGTCCAGAGATGGCCCACTCTATACCTCTTGGCCCAAGGTGAGGCAGAATATAGTGGCAGAAGGGTATGATGGAGGAAGCAGCTTAGAACATGGCAATCAGAAAGCAGAGAGAGCTCTGCTTACCAGAGACAAATTATATATCCCAAAGGCATGCCCTCAGTGACCTACCTCCTCTAGTCACACCTGTGTAATCAATACCAGTGAATCAGTCATCCACTGATTAGGTCAAGCCTCTCATAATCCAATCATTTCATCTCTGAAAATTTATGCATTGTCTAACACATGAGCTTTTGGGGGACCCCAACAGCCCATAATTTAAAAATTTTAAGTAGATTAACAATATAGTATCTAAATACTATGATCTAAAGATAACATACCTAATGATTCAAGATAATGGGATAAGAGAAGGAAGAAAAAAATATATGTATATACCCATGTACACACACATGGAGAGGTCTTAGATATATACATGTTCATAACAAAATAAGCAGGATAATTACGATTTTCATCTTTTATGGGTTATGTGTTCATAATTAGATATATCTAAGAAACTATTTCTGTTGGTAATGATTCTTTACTTGGTGGTTGATCTAAGCCTTTATTCCTGAGGAGCTGAAATATTAATTGTTGTTCACAGTAGAGTTATTGCAGTCTTCTATTGAACTAAAATCACCAGGAATGATGATGCTAAACCAGTACATATGGGATCTCTTGTATTCCAGATATTCTCTCTCCTACTTCCCTTATGAAGTAGTAGTCTGCTTTGTAGTCAGTATAAATCATGTCAGAACTGTAAATCTTTTCTTTAGTGGCTGATTCAGAGACATGAAGAGCCCAAAGAAGTCAAACAGAAAACTCCAAATATAATAGGGTCCTTGTTGTATCTCCTTCTAAAACATCCTTGCAGCCATTGATACTTCATAATTTTCACCCCTTGATACTTGGAAACATGAATCATAGAGATTTAAGAAAAATAGCCATATGTTGGATGATGATTTAGAACATACAAAGCCTCCTTGAAAACCCTGCCTAGACCAAGGTAGTACACCAGTTAGAATTAAAACTGAGACTCCAAAAGGCCATTTGACCAATGTTTCTAGCCAACTGCCTCAGGATTTGGGGAAATGATGATAGTAGAGTGGTCAATTCCATGAGCCTGGGCCCATTGCCAACTCTTTTTCTGCTAAGTGAGTTTTTGGACAAGCTACACAGTGTGGAATAGGCTACAGTCCTATTCCATGGAAGGTATTTATGATAGAAGCAGTATGTTCAGGGAAGTCAAACCTCTACCCATAGTAATGTCTTTTTCAGTAAGAAAAAATGTCACCCTTCCATGATGGCAATGACTGAATATAATTAATGCCACCAGATAGCTGACTGGTTACCCCTAGGTACAATGTCATATCAAGAACACAGACCTAATCTCTGTGCTGACAAATCTGGTACTCAGTGTTCACCATAGAGAGGTCATCCTCCGTAGATCTATGTTGCTGAGACTTTGCAAAAGCTCTATCCCTGCTACAAATGGCCATTTTTTCACAAGCTTACTGGACAATAGCTGAGGTGAATGAGGAAAGGTTAATTTATATCCACAGAATGAATTACACTTTCCACTTGAATATTCATATCCCTTACCCTATAGCTTACCCATTTTTAGACATTGCCATTGTACTCAATATTTCAACATTCAAAAGTTATATCCACACTATTCTTCCCAGGATTTATTTCTTACTAATTTTTCAATCATATTTCTCTCATCTCATGCTTTCCAGGCAAACCACATACTAGAACATGGGAACTGGTATATTATTATATATCTGTCCATTTTTTCTCCCTGTAAAAAATGAAAGAGATGTGCTGCACAAACTTCTTCCACCAAGTAGAAGTTTCTTTACTGCTCACCAGGGATGTCCCCAAATTGGTTTTTTAATATTATAGCTATCCACTTATGGGTGGTGCCTGCATATCATGCAGATCCAACTACAAGGCAGACCCAAATCTTCTATTGTTTTGTCAATTTATTGCAGTGCATTCCTTATGAGGAAAAGGAGTAGTTGGAGAGAGATGGCATTACAGAAGGAATACCCATGACCATTTTGGCCACTTTTCCACGTAAAAGTGGAATAGTTTTGTCTTCAGAGCCTGCTTGTTTCTTAGTCATGTATATCCTTCTTGTGGTGTGGAAGTATGGTGTCCCCCCAAAACTCATTTGTGAGGCAATGCAAGAACATTCAGAGATGAGGTGATTAGTTCATGAGAGTCGTAACCTAATCAGTGGCTTAAGTCACTGATAGAGATAAAAAGGGTGACAACTGTAGGCAAGTAGGGTGTGGCTGGAGGAGGTAGGTTACTCAAGGCATGCCTTTGGGGTTTATATTTTATTCCTGATGAGCAGAATTAACTCTCTTTCTCTCTCTCTCCTTCTGGAATACCATGTCCTGAGCTGCATTCCTCTTACCAACCCCTTCTACCATGATGTTTACCTCACTTGGAGCCCAGAGTTATGGAGTCAGTTGATCATGGACTAAATCTTGGAAATCATGAGCCAAAACCAAACTTTTCCTCCTCTGTATTGTTCTTGTCATGTCTTTTGGACACAGCAAAGCAAAGCTGACTAAAGCAGTATCACATCCATTTGATAATGGAGTCCTGTGGTGCATGCCTCATTTTATCACTTGACAGGTCAGACAACACCTGGTTTGTGTTAAGCAGCTCAGGTCACCTGGTAACTCTGATGGCCTGTGGTTAACTATTCAGTCTCTTCAGAACCCGAGTAGCAGATCAAATTCTGTTTGTCAAGAGGACAGTACATCTCCACAAAGAATCACAGGACTTTTCTCCAAAATCCTAGGACCCTGAACTAAAGTTCACATACAGAGAGTTAAAGCATTCCTATCTGTCATTAGCAATTCAAGGTCCATTGGATCTTTTGGGAGATACGGCTCATGTATCAGCACACTTTGCACAATAACCAGGAACTATTGGAGAGACTTCTCTTGTTTCAATCTCTGCTCAAAACTAGGAGCTTTTCAGATCACTTGGTATGTGGGCAGGGATAATACACACAAAGAAAGAACAGAATACCTCTAAGTTCCAAAGAGGGTCACAGGGTGATATGCCTCTTTTTTGCTGAAAGATGTGCAGGATGTAGCACTTTATTCTTTACTTTATTAGAAGGAAAATCTAAACATGTTCTACATTACTGAACTTATACCTATTCATTGAGGTACAAGGTCAACACTTTTTTTTTGCATTTATTTCCCATATCTTGATATTGAAGTACCTTACTAATAATACTAGAGTATTTGTTACTTCTTGCCCACTAGGCCCAATCACCATAATGTCGTCAATGTAACAGGCCCGTGTGATATCCTATGAAAGGGAAGGTGATCAAGTTCCCTTGAGGATTGAATTTCCACATGGGCCTGAGGAGATGATGAGGACAAGAAAGTCAATTTCTTGTCTTGCCAGCTGAAAGCAAATAATGTCTGGTGGTCTTCATTAACAAGGAGGATAAAAAAAATTTTTTTCACAGATCAAAATAGTTGCATCCCAAATATCAAGGACATGTAAATTACTCAAACTATGAAAGGGCTTCTGTTAATGTAGCTGCCATTCGAGCTACATCTGATTTAACTTTGCATAACTTTTATTCTCAAAGGTTCCTCTATTTTCTCCAAAGATTGGATAGCTATTAATGGCTAGGTAGACAATATATCAAAAACACATCTTTAGAGTCCTAAATGGTTGTATCAATCACAGAAATTCCTCCAGAAATATGCTTTTAGTTTAGTCATTGATTTTAGTTTACTCTTTCCTAGGAAGAAGCATTTATATATTTGTTTCCTCTTGGCATCTCCTACCATAATCACCATCACTTTTCTTTTTTTAAATTTATTTATGACAACAGAATGCATTACAATTATTATTACACATATAGAGCACAATTTTTCATATCTCTGGTTGTATACAAAGTATATTCACACCAATTTGTGTCTTCATACATGTACTTTGGATAATAATATCCATCACATTCTACCATGATTTCTAACCCCATGCCCTGGCTTATTCTAGTTGCTTAGTATGAATACTCCAATTGTGCATTTGGGATTATAGAAATAGCCACAGAATGGGATTGGAGATCTAAGTAGTCCACCTTGAAATTGACTTGACCTTAAATTCCAATGGTAGCCCCACCTCCATAAGGTCCTCTATTATTGATGTGCCGTGGGGATATTTGGAAGCTTCTAGAATTAGTGGTAGTTTTGAATCATTGTTTTTTTTTAAGTTGTTGATGGACCTTTATTTTATTCATTTATTTATATGGGTGTTGAGAATTGAACCCCGTGCTTCACACATGCAAGGCAAGTGCTCTCCACTGAGCCACAACCCTACTCCTAGAATCATTGTTGAGTACTCACTTAAAAGTGTAGTTAGTTTTGTTACCAGATTAAGAGTTACCCCAATTTAAAAAAATCATTGAAAATTTTGGACAAGGCTAGGAAAACATTTTAACAGTCTAATTTTAGCCCAAGTATTGGGATCCATGGTCTACAAACTTCCTCAAATATAGAACTTGATTCATAAGTTTTTAGTCTCTGGCGTTACGATTCAGGTCAATTTTGTTCACTTGATCTAGACATTCTGTTTATGCACAACTAATCAGAATTTGGTAGGTTTAATTTCTATTTTATGCCAGGAATAACATGATCATCTTGCAAATACCATGAGAATGCATAGCACATACTATTCTTACTTCCGATTTGAATCTGCTATCTGTTACAGTAATCACATCCATATTGGCTTTGCCAGTTGAGTGCTGACAGCCTCTGCCATGTTGGGACTCAATTACTCTGATTATCTTAAAATTTCTCCATTCAGTGGCCTTGTATCTTATTTTAAGATCTGGTTTACAGGTAAGTGTGATCACAGAGCTATTCAATAATGCTTGGGTTCCCTCTCACAAATATTTCTTCTTCTAGCTGTGGTAAAAGGTATACTTCTCACCCATCCCATAGAGGTTCATCAGGTTCAAAATAACAAATCCACTCTACCAGTCCAATTTTCCTAAGGCTTTGAATACCATCTTCTACAGTAAGCCAAAGTGTGTCAGGGATTTCATATTGTTGCCATCTTTTGTTACCTTTTCAGCCAGCCAGCCAACCAACCAACCAACCAACCAAATTATTGAAGCCTTTCCTAACTCTCTGAAATAAAACATTTAATGAAGAATCTCTGCTTTTGGGGCAGAGCAATGTTCAGGGGTGAAAAGTGATTGATTGTGAAGGATTGGATTGATTCATTGGTGAATTCATAGCTGAATGGGCTACAAGAAGCCGAAGCCCATTTGGAGGATATAGATCACTGAGGGCATGAAGGGAATATCTTCTCCTGGGACTCAGTCATTTTCTATTTTTCTCCCTCTCTTTCTCTGCTTTCTGGATGCCATAAGGTGAGCAACTTTCCTCCACCATGGCCTTAAAATGCATTACATACTTAAATGTAATCTCTGAAACTATGGAATTACTACAAGAAAACATAGGGGAGATGCTTCAAGACATTGGAAAGGGAAAAGATTTTGATGTGGAGCAAAGCACAGCAAAGAAAAGCAAAGTAGAGAAATAAAATTATATAACATTTAAAAAGCATCTGCAGGGAGAAAGAAACAAAAATAAACATTAAGAAAAAACCTACAGAATGGGGAAATATAAAGACTATATATCTGAATAGAGGTTAATATCCAGAATATAAAACTAACTTCAAAATCTCAATTAGCAAAATCTTTGAAAAGTGGGCAATAGACCTAAGTATACATTTCTTAAAAAAAACAAGACATACAATTGGTGTATGAAAAATTCTTAATTTAACTATTCATTTAGGAAATGAAAGTAAAAATCTCAATGAGACATTACCTTACCACAGCAAGAATAATGTGCTAGCATGGATGTGTAGAAAAGCTGGATGCATGTTAGCACAGTCATTGTGGAAGACTATATGGAAGTTTCTCATAAAATTAAGAATAGAACTACCATATGATTTAGCAATTCTCCTATTGAGGGAAAATTCAAAGAAATGGAATAAATATGTGAAAGAGACATTTGTACTTCCATGTTCATGCAGCATTATTTCCAGTAGCTAAAGAATGGAAATAGACTAAGCGTATATCAACTGATGACAAACAAATGTGGTACTTAAATACCACAGACTACTACTCGGTTATAGAACAGAATGAAGCCCAAACATTGTGTCAGGATTGACTGAATTTGGGATCATTGTGTTAAGTGAAAAAAGCCAGATTAAAATATAATTAATGGATAGTATCATCCATGTGTGGAGTCTTGAAAGTGGATCTCAATGAAGTTGAGAATTGAATAGTTGTTACCAGAGGATGGATGAAGTAGAGGGTGAGAGGGAGTGGGAGGGAGAGGTTGACATTGGGTACTAATCTACAGTTATGTCATGCAGGAAGTTCTGGTGTGCCATTGCACAGTAGATAACTGCACATAACACGTATGGACTACTCACTTCAAAAAGCCAGAAGAGATGATTTCTAAAGTTTTCACCATAAAAAAAAAGATCTTTGAGGACCTCAACATGTTTAACCTAATTGAAACATTGTATAATATGTGTATTTATAGAAAAATCTTGTGGTGCCTAATCAATATGTACGATTTTTAGGTTTTCATTTATAGGTTAGAACTAAATTTAAAGGCAAAATAACCAGCTTGATCCCTATAGGGAAGTTAATTGCTTCTCAGGCAAGCAGGATGAGGAGCGTTTGACTGTCTCATGGGGAAAGTCTCCAGAGGTCTCCAAGTCTGTATAAGGTCTCCATGTATGAGCCTCTGAAATCCTAGTGACTCCATGTTACATTGTTTCAGAGGGGAGACCTGCGTGCCATGCCCCACTGGTCATCGTTTATTCTTCTGAAGGGTAATATTGTTATTCTTGTGGCCTGAGGATTTGCTATGACCTCTCAGCCCTGATCAGGGGAAACACTCAGATAACAGGCTCTATGATTAATCTTTGAATAAGAGTAACTGTGTGATATATACTAATAAACCTGGCTTAATTCTTATTTATAGACACTAACTATAAACTATGGAGGAGAAGTAGTTTTATATCTATTTTATGTAGGAAGAGGTAAGAAATTATTCTTAAGAAACAAAGAATTCATGATCATTGCTAATTATCTTTTAAAATTTTTGCTAGTGCATTGTAGTTATACATATTATTGGGGTTCATTTTGGCATGATTATACAAACATGGGATATAGTTGTCTCCAATTCAGTCCCCAGTTCTTCCCTTCCCTGTTCCTTACCTCTCCTCTGCTGGTCTTCCTTCTATTTATTTATAGTTTTTAAAGTAAGAGCTGATAGATGTCCATAAAGGTGGAATGCACTGTGACACATTCACGTGTATACAGCATAACTTGGTCTACTTTGCCACACTGTTCCTCCCTTACTTATCTCTCCTCATGTTTTCCTGCCTTAGGAAATTCGGAACCTTTGCTCACTGCTGGGAAGAGACCTCCTGTGACAGCACTTGTGGAATTTTCCATTGCTGATTTTCTAATTTCAAACCCACTACTCTGGGCTGGCTGTTCTTTCACCTCCAGTAAAGCGGTAAGCTCTGTATTCCTAAACATTCCAGTGAGAAATGAAAGCCATGCAGAAGCAGCGGGCTACCTGCTATGGGTTATTTGAAAGCAGAAAGAAATGTTCTCGGAATGTTTCTAAAAACAAAGGTGAGTCTATGAATAAACGTTTATCACGGGGACATTAGTGATTCATAGGACAAATCTTGCTTCTTTCCTCTAAAATGTGAACAGAAATAAGACATGATGCTTTGATTGATTACTGTTTATCTTGTTCATTTTATATTTGGATCTCATAGAAGGCCAAAAAAAAAAAAAAACCCACAAAGACACAAAATCGTGAATTGATCCTTCTTTAAACTATAAAAGGATGATAAAGGTATCAACATGCTCTGAACTGCATTTAACCCTTTCACCATTATCTCATGCTTATTATAAGAGGTGACTTTAACTCCTGAGCCTGCATTTTTCTCATGCTCTGTATGATTGTACAGCATTCCTTATCACATCCTCAGTTTCCTTAATGATAAAATAATAATAGAACCTACTTTACACATACATACACATTCCACACTTGTATATAAATCCCTTATCATTTGTTGTAGAACTTAGTGTATGCTAAAAGTGATCAAAAGTTTGTTAGAACTGGCAACCATGGCCAAGTACAGTGAGGCACACATGTAATCCCAGTGACTTGGGAGGCTGAGGCAGGAGGATCGCGAGTTCAAAGCCAGCTTCAGCAAAAGTGAAGTGCTAAGCAACTCAGCGAGACCTTGTTTCCAAATAAAATACAAAATAGGGCTGGGGATATGGCTCAGTCATTGAGTGACTCTGAGTTCAATCCCTGGTACTGCTCCCCCCAACAAAAAACAAACAAACAAAAAACTAGCAACCATGATGTCTTCGTGGGGCAGGAGTTCAAATGAAGTTGCCAAATGTTTAGGAGGCAATTAGCAGGAATAAGAGTTTTAGATGGATATCTTTTCAAAGGTTCAATTTTAAAGATAAAATTGAATACTATTTATATCCAAGGACAGATTCAAATACAACATTTTACAAAATGGCTCTTGCCACTAGAAGACATCTGTGAGCTAATAAACTGAGACCCTGGGTCTCAGTGATTTTGTTATGGGATGACAATTAATAGAGAAAAAAAATGAGTTTTAAGAAAAATGGATTCTTTCAACCAAACTAAAATATGGATTTTAAGGAAGCAAATTTTAATAAATTTTCCTTTATGGAATTGCAGGAACAGCAATCCTGTGGTTGGAGTAATAACAGACTGAGAAACACTGGCATGTGCAGAAAATCTCTGAGTCCATAGTAGGAAAAAAGGTAAATTGGAATAAAAACTTAAAAGACTTCAAACTCATCCAGGACCAATGGCCTTTGTGTTAATATCCATCTTGATTTAAAAAAAAATCCTTCCAATAATAAAAACATAGTAACCAGAACTCATCAGGCTGTGCTTAATACCCTGTGTCTTATTGCTCTTTATGTGTCACCTTATTTAATTCTCACAATTGGACACCAGAGTTGCTATCATTGCTGTCTTCATATTGTAGATGGAAAGCTGATGTTCAGAGGAAGTAGGTTAGGACCAGTCTCTGTTGGGTTGTAAACAGTGGGTCTGATTTGTGTCTGCCAGGAATCTAGGTTCCATGTGAGTCGTCTGATGACATGTCTGCATTCAGAATCACCTCTGCAGGCTGAGCATGCTCCATCCACCCCAGATATCCCACCACAGCTAACACATATAGAGATGTCGTATTTGTCAAGAATTAAACTCTTCAACTAAATTAGAATTTATGATTTTAGCCACAACACAGCCAACATGAAGAGATGTGCAGGTGACATTAAGCATGCAAGTGTATGTGGCGGGGTTAATGTGCAATTCAGATTGTTGGTTCAATCAGAACCATTTTGTGATTGAAACAATTTTCATTCACTGAAGAATTTTTATTCAATGTTATGGATTTTTATTTACTTGTTTGTATACCATCCAGTGAGAGTCAAATATGGAGAAGAAGATGAATCTGTCACCTAATCCATCACTTAAGTCCCTGAGGAAATCTCAAACACTGAGGTTAAACCAAGCAGACCAGGGGTGTTGCAAATTGAGTCAATTCCGTTGGATTTAAATTCAGTGTAGATCATTACACATAGAAACCACTCATTATGGATTACAGGCTGGTCTGGGTCCAGAGCAGAGATGAGCAAATATTCTTGTGTGAATATATTCTTATTCACACAATATTCTTGTGTGAATAAGAAATTTCTCAACCTTGTATGCTTCATAGTTTACATGAGTGTAACAAGTAACCAAACTCAAAATCCTGGTGATAGAAGATCATGAATACACGTACAATGTACCTAAAGCAGTTCTTGGCAGGTGATCAACAAAAATCAGGAGAAGAGCACAGGCAGACAGACCCATCCAGACAAGTCCTTTTGGTCAAGTATTAAATTGTGGATGGATCGGTTAACAAATATATAAAAATAGTAAAATAGGGTAAACTATCCATTATGATTCCTGAGATTCGAAAGTGGATAACCCTGTCTATCACTGACACAGCAAATTTGGTTACAAGTCCACGCATTTTCTGGAGAATCTTGAAGTACGTGTTGTTGCTACAAAGAAAGAATATATCTTATACTTTCTGATTCAATTTAATTTCTTTAACATTTGAGTCCCTTTTTTTCTTAAGGCTGTAAACCAACTAGAGATTCTCAGATAACATTGATGGAGAACAGGACAGCAGTGACACACTTCATTCTGCTGGGACTGACCAAGGACCCAGGTCTGCAGCTTCCCCTCTTTGTGACCTTCCTCCTCATCTACACCATGACTCTGGCTGGGAACCTGGGGATGATCCTGTTGATTGTCTTGGACTCCCGTCTCCACACTCCCATGTACTTTTTCCTGGGCAACCTGTCTCTGGTGGACTTGTGCTACTCTTCAGCTGTCACTCCCACGGTCATGGCTGGGCTTCTTCCTGGAGATGAGGTCATCTCCTATGGTGCTCGTGCTGCTCAGATGTTCTTTTTTGTAGCCTTTGCTACTGTGGAAAATTTCCTGCTGGCCTCAATGGCCTATGATCGCTATGCAGCAGTGTGCAAGCCCCTGCACTACACCACCACCATGACGACACGTGTGTGTATTGAGCTGATCATAGGCTGCTATGTCTGTGGCTTTTTCATTTATATATTAAAAATGTACTAACCAGCTTGATCCCTACAGGCAGTTTAATTGCTTCTTCCCTACCAAAGTAGGATCAGGAGATACAGTTAGTCTCACAGGAGAAATCTCCAGAGATCTCCAAGTTTCCATAATTCTCTCCAGATCTCCATGTGTTTGCCTCTGAAATCCCAATGCCTCAGTGTTAAAGGGAACACTCTGTATGCTGTATGCCAAGGCCATCGAACACCGTTTTGTCATCTGAATGATCATCATCCTCAGGCCTTCTTCTGACCTGAGGATTTGCTATGACCTTCAGCCATGGTAAAGGAAAATACTTAAAGTTATCAATAATATTGGTTGACTTTTAAATGATAGCCTCTTCATTAGATGCATTGAAGGCCTGTCTTATTTGTTATGTATAGACACTAGCTATGAATTGTGTGAAACAATCTTTCATTTTTATTTTACTAATAAGTGTTCCTTCCAAGACACAGAAAAATTTGAGTAGATTCTTAACAATTCATGTGAATAGTATTCTCTTCTTTTCATGCATCTCTTAGAGAAGTTGAAAACTTTGGACTACTACCTGAGAAAGAGACACCTATCTTCTAATAACATTTATGCAATATTCCATTGTTGGTATTATGATTTAAGATGAGCTATTTTGGATTGACTGATCTTACTACTTCAGTAAACTGGTAAGCTTATATATTCCATAAATGTTTAAGTGAGAAGTATAATTCATGCAAAAGCAGTGGGGTAGCTATACCAAATATGAGCTATTTGGAAAAAAAGAAGCTTTAAAAATATATGTAAAATGGTGAACAACTCCACAGTATATATGTCAAAATATCTATTATAAGAAATTTGTGATTCATAAAAAAGCACACTTCTTTCCCCCAAACTGAAAATAATAAAAGATGTTGCTTTGGGGGGTTATAGGAAGACATTAACTTATTTACTATAGATTTATATCTCATTAGAGGTTAAAATACAAACAACCAACCAAGGATAGTGAAATGATTCTTCTTTAAACTGCAAAAGGATTCTAACTGAAATACTGAGGTCTGAACTACATTTGAGCTCTTTTACCATTGTCTCAGGCTTATTCTCTGATGTGGCTTTAATTGTGAGTCTTGAGTCTTTCTCATAATACACATAATTTAGAGTATCACACAATGTCTCAAATCCTCAGTGTACTTACTGAAGTAAGAGTTGTGTACTATCTACCTTTGACGTGATCACACTAGCATAATTTATTTGTAAATCTCTTATCATTTGCTGTAGAATATAGCACATGCTGAAAGTGACAATGTTTAACATTTTCAACCAAGTATCTTCATGGAGCAGACTTATGGACTGAAGCTGCAAAAGTCTGAGGGAAAAAAAACTGGAAAGGGGTACTAGTTAGTTTTACATAAACATTTTTTAAAATTTTTAATTCAAATAAATAATTGGAAAATATTTTTTACTACTCAAGGACCTATTCAAATAAAATATTGTATAATATGGAACTTTCACCAATGTAAAGCTAAAAATAACCCATCAACTGGGAACTTTCAACCCTGGGTCTCTGTAATGTGGCTATGGAATAACAGTATGAGAGAAAGAATGTGTTTTAAGAGAAATGGACTCTTTTATTTCAACTAAATTATGGATTTCAAGGAAGAAATTTCTAGTAAAATTGCCCCACATGGTATTGCAGCAGCAGTACTCATATGCTGGGGCAGAGAAAGACTGAAAAACATTGGAGGGCAGAGAATCTCACTGGTCCTAGCACAGGAACAAAGGCCCTTTGGGAAGAAAGGTTTCAATCTAAACTCCAGATTCAAACCCTGAATGACAACAAGAATACTGATCAAGCCCACAAAAAGACACGATCCCGACCCAATAACAACACCATGGCTAGTACCCATGAGGCTGTGCTCCACTACCTGCAGTTTATCCTCCTTTAGATATTATCATCTTTAATTCTTACAGGTAGATCTCATGACTTTTCTTTAATATTAGTTTCACTAAGAAGGTCTCATTAACTTTTTTATCTTGCAGATGGAAACAGGATGCTCAGGGGAGCTGGTTTGGGATCAGTGATTTCTGGGTGACCAATGGTTAAGTCTGATGTGAATTTCTTCTAGGAATCTAAGCTCTCTCTCTTCTCCATGAGGTGACATGACTTCTCTCACAATTTCCTGTGCAGGCCAAACATGTTCTCACCTTGCCGATTGTCCCACCACATCTACCATGCATAGAGACGTGCTGTGCTGGTTCAAGAGATAAACCCTTCTTCAACTTAGTCTAAATTGTATGCTTTCTGCCATCACAGTCAATGTGTTTAGATGTGCGGGTGATAATAAGCATGAGACTATGGGGAAAAGCTTGAAAATGGAATTCAGATGTTGTTAATTCATTTCAGACCATTCTGTCATTGAAAGAAGAATCATTGAACTTCAGGGTTTTTCTTGGCTTGTTTCTTGTACCTCCAGTAAGAGACAAACTTGAAGTGACTCAGTTCATTGTGAAATTGCAAACACTGAATTTGAATCAAAGGATACAGGCATAATGATAACCTGAGTCAAATTTCAATTTGATTTAAATTCAATATAACCTGTTACATATAGGAACCAATCAGCATGGGTTAAAGGTTGGTCTGGGACCAGAGCAGAAATTATCAATTAATCATTGCGCAACTATTAATATTTCTCAACATCTGCTGGCAAATATTTACATGAATGTAACAAAAAAATCAAACTCACCATGGAGAGGAGAGTGTGAATTCACATTTTCCATAGCAGTTCTTGGTGGGTGAATGATATGGAAGCTCACCTTTCACTGAGCCCAGAAGAAGGGAACCAACAGATAGCTTCAGCCACATACATCATTTTTATTAAGTTATTAAATATTTTACATCTCAGATAATAAATATGTAAAAATTTAAAATTGGGCTCTGAGTCATTATGATGCCTGATTCCACAGTATGTAACTCTAGACTTTCATACAGCACTAAATTTGATTTTCAAAAGCCTATGCTTTTTTCTGGAAAATCTCAAAGTACAGGTTGTTACTACAATGAAAGAATACAATAAAAGAATATACCTTGAAGTTATACTTTTCCTCTTCAATTGAAATTCTTTATCATTTTGTGCTTTTCCCCCCTCATAGCTGTAGAAGATCTAGAGATTTTCAGACAATGTAAATGGAGAACAAGACAGAAATGACCCACTTCATCCTGCTGGGACTGACCAAGGACCCACGTATGCAGCTTCCCCTCTTTGTGACCTTGCTCCTCATCTACACCATCACTCTGGTTGGGAACCTGGGGATGATCCTGTTGATTCTCCTGGACTCCCGTCTCCACACTCCCATGTACTTTTTCCTGGGTAACCTGTCTCTGGTGGACTTGTGCTACCCTTCAGCTGTCACTCCCACGGTCATGGCTGGGCTCTTTCTTGGAGATGAGGTCATCTCCTACAATGCTTGTGCTGCTCAGATGTTCTTTGTTGGAGCCTTTGGTACTGTGGAAAATTACCTCTTGGCCTCAATGGCCTATGACCGCTATGCAGCAGTGTGCAAGCCCTTGCACTACACCACCACCATGACCACAAGTGTGTGTGCATATCTGGTCATAGGCTGCTATTTCTGTGGTTTCCTGAATGCCTCCATCTACACTGGGAACACGTTCAGTCTCTCCTTCTGTATGTCTCACGTGGTCCATCACTTTTACTGTGATGTTCCAGCAGTCATGGTTCTCTCTTGTTCTGATAGACATGTTAGCGAACTGGTTCTTATTTATGTCACCAGCTTTAATATCTTTTTTGCTCTCTTCGTTATCTTTATATCCTACATGTTCATTTTTATCACCATCCTAAAGATGCGCTCAGGAGCAGGATATAGGAAGGCCATGTCCACCTGTGCCTCCCACTTCACCGCAGTCTCCATTTTCTATGGGACTGTTATCTTCATGTACTTACAGCCCAGCTCCAGTCACTCCATGGACATGGACAAGATCGCCTCTGTCTTCTACACCATGGTCATCCCCCTGCTGAACCCTGTGGTCTACAGCCTCAGGAACACGGAGGTCAAGAGTGCATTCTCAAAAATTCTTCTGGAAGGAAAATAATCCATACGATTCTGACCTTCACTCTTTGAGATGCACAGGGCCTGCATTCCCTCTTCTCTGATCTCCTGAATGTACTGTGTCATTTATTAAAACCTGTGCTGAGTGCACATTCCTGAAGTGACACATTTTCCACTGCAAAATCTACTGCCTGGTTAAAGGGAAACGTGTGGAAACACAACAGCTGAGTGGCAATGTGAGTGGTATCTTGGCATTTGCTTATTGAGGAAATTGATAATTTAATAAGTTTCCTCTGCTTTTTCAAACTGTGTCACTATGAATGTATGTAAAATAAGTGGAGTGGAAGCCCATGAACAGAACGCGGCCCATTGCCAGAATTAACATAAAGTGGCTACTGTGGTAGTTACTTTTGTGTAAATTTGACCATACTAGGAATATCCAGATAGCTGGGGAAGCATTTCTCTGTGTGTGTCTGTGAGAATGTTTCCCAAAGAGAGAACTTTGAGTCAGTTGGCTTGTCAATAGGATGGCTATCATCCAATTCATCAAGAGCTCACCTGAATAGAAAAAAAAAAAAAGGTAAGAGAAGGATAAATTCTTTCTCTCCCTTTTTCCCTCTCCCTCTCTATCTTTGGACAGAGGCATCTGTCTCTCTCACTCTGAACCTCAGAGCTACTGGGTCTCAGGTTCTTGTTCTCCACTAGACACACTAGACACACCTTGCCCTCCTCAACATTCCGGGTTCTCCGCCTTGTAGACAGAAAATCATGGGTCTGTTCAGTTTCCATAATCACATGAGCCCATACCCATAAAAAATCTTCTCTTGTACATTTCTATATACTATTGATTTTGTTTTGCTAGAGGGCCCTGAACTATAAGAGCAGGGTTTAGCAATCCTAATTTAGTATTTAATTTGGTTATGAAAATATAAATTGAAATCTAATTAATTTTTCTTTCTTTATATTTTGAAAAGCTCTCATTTGAGGAAAACATGATATACTATGAAATGAAAGTTGTGCTTTCTTGAACATTTTAAAAATAAATATATAATTTTGGCACTTTGGGGTGTATTAATATTTCTGTTTGAGACATTTTGTACAATCAACATATTCATGTTTTAATATTCATAGGCATAAAATAACTAAATTACCAAAACTATTGAGGAAAATCATAGCAATTTAAATGTATTATGTATTATTATTCAGACTACTTAAAATTTTCCATGATAAACCACTGATGTAATTTTTTTATTTTTAAATTTTTATTTATTTTTGGGGGGTACCTGTAATTGAACTCAGGGACACTCAACCCCAAGCCACATCCCCAGCCCAGTTTTGTATTTTATTAGAGACAGGATCTCACTGAGTTACTTAGCACCTCACTTTTGCTAAGGCTGGCTTTGAACTTGCAATCTTCCTGCCTCAGACTCCTGAGCCACAGGGATTATAGGTGTGTGCCACTGAGCTTTTTCTTTTTCTTTTTATTTCCAGAAATGCTTTAAAATTGTCAATACTGACCATTCATTCTTTACTTATTGAGCTATACTCTCTATTGTCACTTCCCCAGATTTTTATGTCACTCTATGCTCACTAATTTTTTTCTCTGTTTTTTTTTTTTACAACTCCAATGATGTAAGGACCTTTGTATGTTCTTTTTCCTGTGAGAAATAGTCTTATTCCATTCAGATATTCTGTGAAATATTAACCTGTCATGTGTCCTGTCCATCTATATAAAACACTCCTTTTCCATTTACTGTATGAACTGTCCACTTATCCTATATCATTCTTCACAAGCCTAATGAACCCTTGTCACCTTATATTCACTTACCCAATCCTCATTTATCTTCCCAGTCTACAAGGTAAATACCCATGATCAGTGACTTTGTGTTTCTGTTCAAACATGATAATCAGTAACTGAACAGAGGTCAATTTCATAGTAGAATCAACAGATTTTTTTTTAAATGAATGAATACATGAATAAAGCTTGGAGTTCAACTGCATCAATAGGTTGGCCTTTGAATCATGGATGGTGAGAGCAAGTCTTGCAGAGGATAAGCCTTCTAGATAAATATCCAGTACCTTGCTAGAGAAACAGCTAATTTTCTGCTTTTCTGAGATAACTTTTTTCCCTATAAGTTCTCTCAGTTCTCACACTCCTCACTTTTAGGCAAAGTGATTTTCTGGGATTCTTAAGAGAGCTGATTACACACTCTCATAATTTTAGTAAGAAGTAATGTCTCGTGAAGTGGCAAGTAAAATGTCAAATAAGTACTATTTAGGAAATCATAAACACAAGATGCATTAAAGGCCTCACTTCTGGTTATTTTTTAAAAATTATTTCATGCACACAAAGTATACTATTGACTAGAAAGATTCTAAATGTCTATGTGCAGTACACATAGCAAAGGAATGTGCCTCTATGTGTCATTTGTTATCACTTTCACAGTGGGAGGCTTCAACATCACTGGGATTGAACGGGTTAAGATGGTGGTCCTGGTACTCATGAAATGTAGTAGGGTAGATCTAGCATGCACTTCTATTTATGATGCTGTTTTCCCAGTGGAAGCATGTCTAATTACTGTTTCAATGGTTATTTAATGTTACAATTATTTTGGATCAATGGAAAACTTCCAATGATAGTGCATAGTGTGATTGACATATGACACTCTGGTGGTCTTTAAAATGGGCCAAAAGTTTCAAAGTCTAATTTTTGAAACCTTAGAATATTACCCCTCAAGGCCCCGAAGGACTATAACGATCTGATTAAGGATCAGATGAAATAGAATGAGAAAATATTGGGATCATCAGGGGATGCCCTAAAATCAATACCATGTATCCTTAGGAAAGCGAGTTAGAAGATTTGTTTGTTTGTTTGTTTTGGGTACTAGGGATTGAACCCAGCGGTGCTTAACCACTGAGCTACATCCTCAGCCCTTTTTTAAAAACATATTTTATTTAGAGACAGGTTCTCACTGAGTTGCTTAGTGTCTAACTGAGTTGCTGAGTCTGGCAACTCGCAATCCTCCTGCTTCAGCTTCCCAAGGCATGCACCACTGTGCCCTGAGAGTTAGAAGCTTTAACCATATACAAGAAAGGAGTTGGCAATATGACCATGGAAGCAACATTAAAATGATATGGCCACGAGCCATGGAATTTCAGTCATCCCCAGAGCATGGGAGAGGCAAGAAATTGAGTGACTCCTAAAACCTGTGGAGTGAATGTACCTCTGTCAGACAGTACCTCTTTGTCACACCACTGATTTCTACTCATTGGGATTAATTTTAGACCTTTGGTTTTCAGAGCCATGAAAGAATCAATATGTGCTTTGTAAGCTTCCAAGTCTGCAGCAATTTGTTACAGCAGCCATTGGACACTAATACAAATTGTCATCTGGCTTATTTATTCTTTGTCATAATCATACATTACTACTGTATGTTAGCTTGGTAGAAATCATAAGTGAAACCATCCTTCTATGTTTTGGAGGGCAACCTTCCCTACCCAGTGTTCACTGGCTTAAAAGTTAGCATCATCTAAAAATATCTACCAAGTTGATACACAAAAAGTAATTGTTACAAGTCTGTCCTTTGTTATCTTGGAACTTACAAAGGACTTTTTAAAAGACTTAATCTCCAAATAAAGACAATAACAAAGACATTCTGCCTAATGTGATGTCACTGTCCTGGCTACAAATCACACTGATCTCTCCTCACTGGAGGATGCAATGAAATCTGATAAAGTTCACACTTACTCTTGATATCCTTCACAAAAAACTTTTTTGCAAAGTTAACAATAAAGTACTTAAATACCATGTTCAAAAGTGAACTCATCCAATCACTCATGATAATGGGATAATGGAGTGGAAGAACATACACAGGAATATTTTCAGATACACGCACACATTCAAAACCAAATTAATAGGAAACTCATGATAATTATAATCTTAATTTCTCTAAGTGGTCATTACCTATAAATTCATATTGGTAAGTTCCTATCACCACTACACATTCTGCTGTTGTGTTTTTCCTTAACCAAGCAACTTGGATGGCCATGGTTATTTACCTGGCAGGTTGATCTGATTTCTTATTTCTTATTTCTCAACATCTTGGGAAAATTAATACATATTCATTATTGCAGTTGTTTTAGTCTTCCATTGACCCTAATTTCCAAGAATGAAAATGGTAAGAGAAGCCCTAAAGAATCTCCTGTACTTCAGACATACTCATAATTATCTCTAATATAAATATTTGTCTGGTGTCTGGTAGTCAGGATCAATCACTAGTGAGAACTTCAAACTTTTAGGGGCCTATTCAAAGGTATGATAAACCCAAGGAGGACAAACAGCAAACTTATCTTCTAATTCAATACAATCATTGATGTGTCTCTTGGTAGACCATTCCTTCAGCATTGATGCCACTCCCATCTTTACCCCCTGATTCCTGGAACCGTGAATCCGGTCAATTAGAGAAATAGGACTGTATGTTGGGAGCTGATTCAGAACATGTATAGCCTCTTGCATAATTTTTCTTAGCCCAAATTGTGGCTCCAGCTGGAAGTCTAATTGAGACTTCAAAAGGATATTCAGCCATTGTTTTGTGACAGTGTTCCAAGATGGTGCAGAACACGATGGAACAGTGAATTCCATGAGCCTAGAGCCGTTGCTCCACCTCATTTCTGTGAAGTGAGTTACCTAATTATAATCATCACTGTGTAGAAGGCCACGGTGGTTTATATAGGTTTCTGTAATTCATGTACAATAGGCATGATAGAAGCATTATGTGCAGGGAAGGCAACCTTTTTTCATAGTTGTCTTTTCTAGTAAGAACAAAATGTCACAGTTCCACGATGGATTTGTTTCAATGTAATTAACTTGCCACTCATTCACAGGGTGGTCAACCTGAGAGATGGTACCACATCAGGGACTCAGTTTCCACAACTGGCAGATTCAGCACTGAGCAGGGGTTGTAGACAGTCAATCCATGAGGAAACCTATGCTGTGGCCTTTTTATAAGCTCCATCCCTGCCAGCATGATCACTTTGTCCATGAGCCTATTGGCTAATAGCAGAAGCCACCGAGACAAGACTGACTTGGACTCACAGAATGGATTTGCACTTGAAGTTCCTTCACCACTGTCCATCAGTGACATCTCATAAAAGGCTTTGGTGCTGCAGCTTTCCACCTGTGGGTTGTGCCTACATGTCATAGAGAACCATCTGTAAACCAGTTCAGATCTTCCATTCCCTTGTCCATTGTTTATACAGTATTCACTATGAGGCAAAAAGATGCACCTATGAGGAGACAAGGGCATTGAAGAAGGGGTAGTGCTCATAGCTCTTTGGGCAACTGCTTCATGTAACTTAATTTTGCCTTCAGGGTCTGTTTGCTTTAGTCATATATGTAGCACTTCCATTTGATAATGGAGCCTTGGATTTTCCTACCTCATTGTATGGCTTCACAAATCAGATGACACCTGGTTAGTAAGTGCCTAGGTTTCTGCATAACTTGGTGTATTCAATATCTTAAAAAGTCTATTATCAGATCAAATTCTGTTTGCCAAAAGGAAGTACTCAGCCTTAAAGAAGAATGAAATTATGCATTTGAAAATAAATGAATGGAGCTGGAGAATATCATGATAAGTGAAAGAAGCCAAATCCCTAAATCCAAAGGCTGAATATTTTCTCTGATATGTGGATGCTGATCCATAATGGGGGAGGACTAAGGAAGAATAAAGGAACTTTGGATTGGGCAGAGGGAAGTGAGGGGAGGGGATGGGATGTGGGGTGAGAAGGATGGTGGGATGAGATGGACATTATTACTCTATATACATGTATGATTACACTACTGGAGTGACTCTGCACCATGTATTGTCAGAGGAATGAGAAGTTGTGCTCTGTTTGTGTAAAATGTGTCAAAATGCATTCTACTGTCATGTATAACTAGAACAAATTAAAAAAATTAAAAAAAATTAAAAAAAGGAAAGTAACTTGGCATGGTGGTGTACAATCCCAGTGGCTCAGGAGGCTGAGGCAGGAGTATTGCGAGTTCAAAGCCAGCCTCAGCAACTTAACAAGACTCTGTATCAAAAAAAAAAAAAAAAAAAAAAA
>NW_026000174.1:61364403-61370225 GCF_001458135.2 Marmota marmota marmota | reverse complement strand
AGGGGGGGGGGACTGAGGATGTGGCATAGTGGTTAAGCTCACCTGAGTTTAAAAAGGAAAGTATATCCTAAAGGATCACAGGGCTTACTTCAAAATCCTAGGAACCTGTACTACAATTCAGGAAGAAGGGTGAAATCATCTCCACAGCATCTGTATTTTCTGCTAAAAATTCCATGACCACTGACCTTCTGGATTTTGTAGCTCAAGTGGCAAAACAGCTCTCTGGGAATATAGGATCCGTAGGAGAGCCTTCTTTTAATCTGGGCCCCACTCCCAACTGGCAGCTTTTCACATCACTTGGTATACACGATAGAATCCCACACCCAAAGAATAAGTACATTTCTTCTAAAGCCCAAAGAGGGCCGTCAGGTGATGTGCCCCTTTTGGGTATGGAAAAAAGACAGAGGCCATACTTATCCTTTAGTTACAGGAGATATCTCAGTATATCCCCCAGCACTGGAGACCTAGAATGTTCTTTGGAATAGAAGGCCTCTGAACTTCTTGCATTGAATTCCACACTCTGGCATTGAAATGTTTTCCTAGTAATCCTAGTTTATTTGCTATTTCTTGCTTACTAGGTCCAAACGAAATAATGTCATTGATGAAATGGACCAATGTGGTATTATGGAATGGAAATTTATCAAGATCCCTGAGGTCTAAGTTACCATGTGTGCCTGAAGACTTGATGTGGCTCCGATGTAGAACACAGCAGGTGTATAGCTGTCCATAGCAAGTAAATCCTGGTTGTTTCTGGATGTCTTCATTGACAAGGAGGAAAGCAATTCACTCTGAAAGCACACCTGGAATGTAGCTGCAATTAGAATCCACACCTGATGAACACAAATAGCTATGATTCTCCAAGAGCCACATGTCTTCCACACATCCCCAAGAGCTAAGTTGGTGGGTCTCCATGGGATTCGCACCCAGGCTTCTAACAATATCTTGATGGTGACAGGCATCTCCGCAATTCCTCAAGTAAGGTGGTATTGCTTTTGGTTTACTTTTACTTTTGAAACATATCAAATAAGTACTATTTAGAAAATCATAAAAATACATTAAATATGAGATTGGAGGTTTAATATTTGATTATATTTTTAAAGTTACTTCACATATATGAATTATACAATGAAATGAAACTACTCTATCCAGGTAGAATAACAATATAATATCTGTCAGTGATAACATACATTCCATATGCTTTCATAATGTACAATTATTTCTATTTTTACCCACAGAGAGATCAATTTTATGAAAATCCTAAGAACAGAAATGTGCCCCCATGTCTTACTACCACCTTACTTTAAAAGGCTTCATCATCTCAAAATCTGGAATATTAGGCTTCAAAATGCTTAGGTGATCATGCTGTTATTTTTGAAACAGTGTAATGTAATAGCAATATTCACATCTATTTAGAGATATTTCTCCTGTAGGAACCATTATCTTAAACACTATTTAATTTTAGAATAATTTTGCAGGTGCAGACTCTTTTCAAAGTTAGTGCAGAATGCTGCCATATGACACTATTGCAAGCCTAGCCACGGCTCACAAAAAAGATCCAAGTCCTAATTATGATACCTTTCAATATTACTCTATGTGGCTCCAAAGAACTTTGCAGATGAGATTAAATTAAGGATTTTAAAAATAAAAAAAAAATAACAAAGACAGGCACAGTGGTGCATTCCTGTAATCCCAGTGCTTTGGGAGGCTGAGACAGGAGGATCGTGAGTTCGAAGCCAGTCTCAGCAACAGCAAGGCTCTAAGCAACTCAGTGAGACCCTTCTCTAAATAAAATACAAAATAGGGCTGGGGATGTGGCTCAGTGGTCGAGTGCCCCTGAGTTCAATCCCCAGTAACCAAAAAACAAACAAAAAATTTAAAAAATGAGAAATCATTAGATTTCACGCATAGCCTAAATGCTATCCTCTATACTCTTACAAAAATACAATCAGAAAGATATAGGAAGCAGAGAAAAAAGGTGTTGGCAATGTGAACTCAGAAATAATAAGCTATAGTGTGCCAGTAACCACAGCAGGAGGTATAGGCAAGAAATGAAGTGTCTCCTGGGGCCTGTGAAGGGACATGGCTCCGAAGACCCCCTTGGTTCCAGTCTACTGACACTGCTGTAGACTTCTAGTTTCCAGACCTGAGAAAGGATAAACACCTGTCATTGTACGCCTCAAAGATTATAGCAGCCAAAGGACACTAACAGAAATCCTCGTTTCTTCTCTGCCCTATTATTTCATTTCTCCCAGGTGTGTGTTTGAGAGAATTCACCAGAGAAGTCATATATTCCTGGGCTTTTTTTGTTGGAAAGTTATCTACTACTAATTTAATTTCTTCATGTGTTATAGGTATATTCAGATTTTTTTTTCCATTCTCTGAAGTTTGTTTTTACTGTGTGCATTTATAGGAGTTTTTTTGTTTGTTTGTTTGTTTTTCAATTTATGTTGTCCATGATTTGTTGTTCAATTGTTTGTTTACACTATTGTATTATAATCTTTCTCATAAGGACACTCAAACAGCAGCAAAACCATTTGAATAAAAACAGCTTATTCATTGTGAGAGTCAGAGGGTTGGAGCAATTATCAAAGGGATGGTCAGATGAAATGCTTTAGGTGATTGCAGAAGAACCATATATTTAACGGGACCATGAATTTGACAAAAATTTTAGAACTCTACAGTAAAACCTAAGGGTATTATGGTATGTAAATTATGCATTAATTAAAAAAGTAGAAATAGTACAAAAGCACACACATATATTAAAACTAACCAGCTTGCTCCCTACAGACAGATTAATTGCTTCCTGCCTAAGAAAGTCACATCAGGAGCTGCAGGTAGACTCTTGGGGACAATCTGCAGAGGTCTCAGGTCTATATAATTCTCTCCAAATCTCCATGTATTCACCTCTGAAATCCCAACATGACTCAATAGTACCTGTTTTGGCCAGAAGAAAATGCTTCATTGGGCATCATTTGCTCATCTGAATGACAATCATTGTTAGTGCAAACAGACCTCCTTCTCTCTCGAGGACTTGCTGTGAACCTTTACTTGTGGACAGAGAAATATTCAAAGATAAAAATCATTTTGTTTTTGTTTTACAGAAACAATTCTGTGAATTATTGGGGAGATGTTACCTTATCATGTTTATTAATGCAAATAGGAAGACACAAATGAAATTTTCACATAGATGGAAAGAATTATTTGTAGATTCAGAACTTTGTCTTCAGGTTTATGTTCTTTCCTCCCTTTTTCCTGCATTAGAGAACTTGGAACCTTTGACCACTGCCTGAGACAGAGCTTCACTAATAGTAAGTATGACATATTCCAGGGCTGGCTGTAATTTCAGTCTCCCTGTTCTGGATTGATTGCTTTTTTTTCTTTCCAGCCAAATGGTAAGTTTCTACATTCCATGAACATTTTAATAAGAAAGATAATCCATGCAAAATCTATGGGGCAGCTATATGACTTAATTTAAAAGATTAAAAAAAAAACTGAACTGAGTCTATGGCATAAATGCAAAAATTTCTCTAAGAGGGAAGTTAGAGAATTCACAGATAGGTATGTACAGATATTTGGATTAAGTTCTTAAATAGTCTGCATCACAAATGAACTAAACAGACATTTCTCAAAAGAAGAAATACACAATGGCCAACAAATACATAAAAAAAATGTTCAACATCCTTAGCAATTAGAGAAATGTAAATCAAAACGGTGCTGAGATTTCATCTCACACTGGAAACAGCCTAGGTGTTTATCAATTAGTCATCAAGAATATAAATAAGAACAAATGTTGGAGAGGATGTGGAGAAAAGAAACACTTTTACACTGTTGGCGGGACTGTGAATTGGGACAATTGCAATGGAAATCAGTACACAGGCTTCTCAAAAGACTAGGCTTGAAAAACACCAGAAGATCCAGCTATACCACTTGTTGGTATTTACACTGAAGAATTAAAGTAATCTGACTATAAGGGCACATGCATCCCATGTTTTTAGCAGTACAATAAGCAAACTATGGAAACAGCCTAGGTGTTTATCAATGGGTGAATAAAGAAATAAAATGCAGTAGATATACACAATGGGGTTTTATTCAGCCATGAAAAAATGAAATTATGGCATTTTCCAGAAAATGCATGGAACTAGAGTCCATCATATTATGGTAAGTGAAATAAGTCACACTCAGAAGGTTAAGGGTCATCTGTATGTTTTCTCTCTTGTGCGGAAGATAGAGAGGAAAAGGGAATGTAAAGCTGGAGGTGGATCTCCTAAAAATCAAAGGTAGATGAATAGAGAAAGGAGACAAAAGAAAGCAAGGGAGGGAATCAGGAAATGCAGAGGAGTGATATTGACCAAACTATGTTGTTATATTGTGTGCACGCCTGAACATGCAACAACAAATCTCATCAAGTTGTACAGCTATAATGTGCCAACTAAAAATTAAAAAAAATAATCTGCATCTCTGTTAACAAGTGTAGAAGGACTTAAAATTGGGAATAAGAGTCATAAGGAGTCTTCAATTTCATAGAATTTAACCCTGTATGCAATTAATGTAACACATTTAGCTTTCAAGCGCAGAATTTTTCATGAGAATCTTAAATAAGATATTGGGGCAAAGAAATAATGTATATTTCATACATACTATTTATTTCAATTCAATCTTTACTGTTTTGTTCCTTTTTTGTCATGGCTGTAGAACATCTAGAGATTCTCCTACAACATCGATGGAGAACAGGACAGAAGTGACCCACTTCATCCTGCTGGGACTGACCAAGGACCCAGGTCTGCAGCTTCCCCTCTTTGTGACCTTCCTCCTCATCTACACCATCACTCTGGCTGGGAACCTGGGGATGATCCTGTTGATTCTCCTGGACTCCCGTCTCCACACTCCCATGTACTTTTTCCTGGGCAACCTGTCTCTGGTGGACTTGTGCTACTCTTCAGCTGTCACTCCCACGATCATGGCTGGGCTTCTTCCTGGAGACGAGGTCATCTCCTGTGGTGCTTGTGTTGCACAGATGTTCTTTTTTACAGGCTTTGCTACTGTGGAAAATTTCCTGCTGGCCTCAATGGCCTATGATCGTTATGCAGCAGTGTGCAAGCCCCTGCACTACACCACCACCATGACGACACGTGTGTGTATTGGGCTGATTGTAGGCTGCTATGTCTGTGGATTTTTGAGTGCCATAGTCTGCACGGGGAACACGTTCGTTCTCTCTTTCTGCAAAACCAATGTGATCCATCATTTTTTCTGCGATATTCCAGCAGTTATGGCTCTCTCTTGCTCTGATAGACAGGTCAATGAGTTGATTTTTATTTATGTAGCCAGTTTCAATATTTTTGTTGCTCTCCTTGTTATCTTAATATCCTATATATTGATTTTTATCACCATCCTGAAGATGCGCTCAGGTGCAGGACACCGGAAGGCTATGTCCACCTGTGCTTCCCACTTCACTGCCATTTCTATTTTCTATGGTACAATTATCTTCATGTATTTACAGCCTAGATCCAGCCATTCACTGGATACTGCCAAAATCACATCTGTATTCTACACTTTGGTCATTCCAATGTTGAACCCTATGGTCTACAGCCTACGGAACAAAGAGGTAAAGAAGGCTTTCACAAAGATTGTCTTGGAGGGAAAATAGCCTTCAGGAGTGTGATATTGCTTTTTAAATGATCACATTCCCGTCAAGCCTTCTCCATATATTGAGTTACATTTTGGTAGACATAATGAAGCTTCTGAAGTAATACCCTCGACTTCAGGAGACTGTAATTTTATATATATATATATATATATATATATATATATATATATATATAAAA
>NW_026000174.1:61320660-61364389 GCF_001458135.2 Marmota marmota marmota | reverse complement strand
TATATATATATATATAAACATGATATTCAGAATCTGATACCTGAATGAAAATATCTCTGATAGCTTGTGGTCTGCTTGTCTGAAGTCTTATTATATATTGATAATTGCAATATATGCAAGTTTTTACCCCATGTTCATACTAATATATGTAGAAGTACATCTAGATACCCATGATTAGAAGATGTGTACACATGCACATGAATGTAAATTTGTCAAAATCAAGTGTAATATGGTTATTGGGGGTGGCTAATTTATTTGTTAATTTTTTTCAATTAAGGGCTATCTGGGTAGCCAGTAAAACATTTCCCTGTGTGTTTCTGTGAATATGTTTCAAAAGAGAGTCCTATTTCAGGCAGTATACTTAGGAGAGAGGAGCATAGATCTCTCATCAATGTGAGTACACATCATCCAACCCATTGAAGGCTCACCTGAACAGAACAAATAGCTGAAGGGCAAACTTTATTTATCTTTCTGTTTTCTTCATTTGGAACTCACATTCTCTTGCTCTTGATATCAGAGCCCCTTGCTCTCAGAACTCTGGTTTCCATAGTTACACTAGTTGTGCCCCATCCCTCTCTCTGGTTCTCACCATGCAGATCGCAGGGCACAGTCTGTCGTGGTTTCCAGAAGCACACGGTCCCACAGCCAGAGTATATTTCCACTCATGCGTACACTCACATCCTTTTGATTCTCTCCCTGGAGAACTCTGACTACAAGACCAGTGTTTAATGATCCTAAATCAATGCTTAATCTTGTAGTAGAATAAAAATTCATATCTAATATTTTAAAATACCTTTCATTACTAGTCCAAGCATGCTAATTTATGAAAAAAGGATGATATATTATTGAATGAAAGTGTGTCCTATTCATTACACATTTTAACAAGAGATACATAATATTGGCATCTCATATGAATTTATATTTCTGTTTGAGTCATTCAACACAACTAAGATGTTTATGTTAAGGTGTCCAGAGGGCCAGAAAAATCAGGAAAATTAAAAATATTTTCATGTAGCTATTTGTGTTGTTGAATTGAATGTATTTGTTGACTGTATTAAAGGATACAAAGAGCCAGGAAACCATTCTACTGTGAGTGGCAGAGAGGATATTTCTGGAAGAGTACATTTTGAAGCAGTCACCATAGTAAAGAAGATCTGCCCCATCAATGTGGATGGTCATCATCCAATCCAGTGAGGGCTCAACGGAGCAGAACACAAAGGGAAAGAAGAGAAAATTGTCTTGTCTCTCTTAACCGAACATCCATGTTCTCTTTTGTACACTACAGCTAGTGTCTTTCAAGCCTTATTCTCCAAGATTTATGCAGTCACCCTCTGCCCCTCTATCTCAGGCCTTTCCACTCACTGAGTTATAACACTAACTTTCCTGGTTCTCAGCTTTCTGGTAGCAGAATGGGTCCTTCTTCACCTTCATATTCACGATTCCATATTTGTTTCTATAATAAATCTCTTATATGTGCTTGCATGTCCAATTAATTGTTTCAGTGGAGAACCCTGACTAGTGCACTAGTACTTAGTGATCATAATTTAATATTTTGAGAAAAAATGATAAATTGGCAAATAAAATATGTGTTTTTTCTTTGCGAATTTTAACAAATACATGCATAAATCTGGTGTCTTATGAATTAATATGTTGAGTCATTTGATACAAAAATTTCATTTTTTAATATTCAAAGGAGATGTAACTAGAGTACCAGAGATATTAAGAAAAGTAAAAGCAGTTTTAATGTATTCATATATTATTGCCATTTTTTCGGATTGTTGAAAATTTATATTGAGAACAAATAATATTGTACATTTTTTTCAAATGCTTTGAAATTAATTCTGACCCTTTGTTTTTTGCATTAGTTCAGTTTTTTTTTCTCTTGCTGTTCCCCCAGAGTTCTACCCCACCTCTTTGATTTTCTTGCTTTTGCTTCACAACTTCACCGATTCTCTTTCCCCAGGGCCTTGGCAATAGCTGTTTCCTGTGTGGATGTTTTGTTTCCATTCAAGCCTTTGCAGATACATTACTTGTCATAGTGTCTTTCCCTGACCACCTTTGTAAAATAGTCACTCCCACTCACCACAAAAACTGTCTCCTATGCAGTTCTTCATAGATTTTACCAACCATTTAAAACAATATAGTTACTTGTTTCTTATTTATCTTGCTTAACTAGAATATGAATTCCCCAAGAGCAAGGACTTTACTTGTTTTGTTCACAACATACTTATCAGTATCTGAGTAGGTGTCTGTTTAATAGAAGAGAATTATAAATATTTGTTAATAAAAAATTCAAGTAATATTGGAGTACTATTATACCAATATCTTGACCTTTGAAACAAAATAAAAATTGTCAATTATCTAGAACTATTACATAACCTGTTAGTTTTGTGAACCATGCTGTATAAAATTTTATAAATGAAAGATATTAATATTTTACCCACAGAACTCCAACATGTGGTAGAGATTGTGCTATATGCTGCACACATGCCATGTAATAATCTTCTCAAAAATTTCATGAGGATGACAGGATATCATTATCTCTTATTCGAAAGAGAAGCTGAAATTTGAAGAGCCCCTATTCCTTATATGAATTTGAGACTAAGCAGACTACATGCACAGGATATGTATTTAATCATGAAATGTGTTTGCATTAAAAATGTAATTAAATTCACCTACTAAAACAAAGTTTGAGCCAGCTGCTGTGGTGTACACCTGTGTAATCCCACTAGCTAGGGAGGCTGAGGCAGGAGGATTGCAAGTTCAAAGCCATTCTCAGCAATGGTGAGGTGCTGGGCAAATCAGTGAGACCTCATCTCTAAATAAAATACAAAATAGGGCTGGGGATGTGGCTCAGTGGTTGAGTGCCCCTGAGTTTAATCCCTGGAACCAAAAAAGAAGACAATTTGAATAAGCAAATAATAATAATAATAATAATAATAATAATAATAATAATAATAATAAAAGTTCCAAGTGTGTATTTCTTACAATAAATTTAATTCACCTCTAAGGATGTGGATACAAGGAAAATGAAGCAATAGAATAAAATATTCCATGCAAAAAAAAAAAAGAAAAGAAAGAAAGCAGGAGAAGCTATGCTTATATCTGATAATATAGACTTCAATTTTTTAAAAAAGTAAACAAAACAAATAAGTAAGCACTCTATATAGTGGTAAATGTATCAATTCTGCAAAAAGAAATAAAAATTCTTAACATTTATGCACACAATATTGGAGAAGCAAATATGTAAAGCAAATACTATTTGACATAAATGGACAGATATGCTCTAAAACAATAATTCCGGTGGGCTTTAACACTCTACTTTCAACAATGGACAAATCATCCAGACAGAAAACCAACAAGGAAACAGCAGAATTAGATGCACTCAAGATCAAATGGACCAAATGGACATCTATTGACATTTTATTACACAGCTGCAATATACACATTCTACTTATCAACACATCAGCATTCTTCAAGATAATTATATCATAGGCCACAGATAAATTTTCTACAAAATCTTCAAGATTGAAATTGCATTGAGTGCTTTTATTCTTACCACAAAGCAATAAGCTAGAAATCAGTAACAATAGTTTGGAAAAATACACAGGTACATGAAAATTAAACAATCTAATTTTTACAACCAATGTGTTAATAAAGTAATCAAGAAGTGAAGTTTTAAATATACTGAAATAAGTGAAAATTGAGATACAACATACCAAAACCTAACAGATACAGCTAATGCAGTTCTGAAATGAAAGTTCATAACAATCAATGTCCACATTAAAATAAAGCAGAAGAATCTTAAATAAACAACTTACATATCCTGTTATTATAGATACAATTGTAGATACAATTCAAAGAACTAGGGAAACAAGGACAAAACAAACCAGAAAAGAAATAGTACATGTCAAAGCAGAAGAAAATGAATTAGAGATTTAAAAAAAGAAAAGAAAAGAAAATTCCAGCAACCAATATAACAAAGAACTGGTTCTTTAAAAGGTAAACAAAATAGATGAATCATTGACTATAGAAACTAGGAAGAATAGTGGCTATTCTGAATGGAGTAGTCATCCCAATTTATCTTTCAGAAGATTAATCACTGATGTATAAGAATGCAATTGATTCATGGGTGTTAATTTTATATCCTGTTTCTTTGACAAAACCATTTATGAGTTCTAGAGGTTTTCTGGAGGAAGTTTTGGGGTCTTCTAAATATAGAATCATGTTGTTGGCAAATGGTGAAAGATCTCTACAATGAAAACGATAGAACACTAAAAATAGAAATTGAAGAAGACCCTAGAAGATGGAATGACCTCCCATGTTCTTGGATAGGCAGAATTAATGTCAAAATGGTCATATTACCAAAAGCACTATACAGATTAAATACAATTCTTATTAAAATCCCAGTGATGTTCTTCATAGAAATAAAATAGCAGTCATGAAATTCATTTGAAAAAATAAGAGACCCAGAATAATCAAAGCAATTCTTAGCAAGAAAAGCAAAGCGGGAGGCATCATAATACTGGACCTTAAATCATACTACAGAGCTATAGTAACAAAAATGACATGGTATGGGAACAAAAACAGACATATAGACCAGAATAGAGGACACAGAGACAAAAACCACATAAATACAGCTTTATCATACTAGATAAAGGCACCAAATATACATTGGAGAAAAGGTAGCCTCTTCAACAAATGATGCTGGGAGAACTGGAAATCCATATGTAGCAAAATGAAAATTAAACCCCTATCTCTCACTCTGCATGAAACTTAACTCAAAGTCAATCATTAGACCAGAGACTCTGTGCTTATTAGAAAAAAAAATGTAGGTCCAAATCTCTATCATGTGAGCTTGGGAACTGACTTCCTTAACAAGAATACTAAAGTGCAAGAAGTAAAATAAAAAATCAATAAGTGGAATGCAATCAAACTAAAAAGCTTCTTCACAGCAAACAAAACAATCAATAATGTGAAGAGAGAGCCTACAGAATGGGAAAAAATCGTTGCCACCTGCACCTCAGATAGAGCAATAATCTCCAGGATACATAGAGAACTCAAAAAACTTAACATCAATCAATTAATCAATCAATCACCCAATCAACAAATGGGCAAAGGAACTGAACAGGCACTTCTCAGAAGAAGAAATACGATTGGTCAACTAATATATGAAACGTTAAAAATATCTAGCAGTTAGAGAAAATTTAAATTAAAACTACACTAAGGTTCTATCCACCTCACTCCAGTCAGAATGGCTATTATCAGGAATACAAGTAACAATAAATGTTGGTGAGGATGTGGGGGAAAAGGAACACTCATACATTGCTGGTGGGACTGCAAATCGGTGCAACTACTCTGGAAAGCAGTATGGCGATTCCTCAGATAACTTGGAATAGAACCACTATTTGGCCCAGTTACCCGTCTCCTCAGTTTATACCCAAAGGACTTAAATCAGCATACTACAGTGATGCAGCCACATCAATGTTCGTAGCACTCAATTCAAAATAGCTAAATTATGGAGCCAACCAGTTGCCCTTCAACAGATAAATGGATAAAGAAAATGTGGTATATATACACAATGGAATATCCCTCAGCAAAAAGAAGAATAAAATTATGGTCTTTGCTGGTAAGTGGATGAAACTGGAGAAATATCATGCTAAGTGAAATAAGCCAATTCCGCCAAACCAAAGGCCAAATGTCTCTTTGATGTGTGAATGCTAACTCACAATAAATGGGGGTGGGGTTTAGGGAAGAATAGAAGTACTTTGGATTAGACAAAGAGGAATGAAGGGAAGGATGGGAGAATGGGAACTAGAAAAATGGTAGAGTGAGTCAGATACTAGTGTCCTATGTGCATATATGATCACACAACTAATGTAATTCTACATCATGTGCTGTGGAGGTGGTGACAGAGTCTATAATTGTCTTGTGGCTATTGTGCACCTGCAAACACTGGGAATTTCCTGTACAAAAAGTATGGGCCAAGATTGTCCAGTTGCTATGGTGAAACTCTGCCCACGGAGGCTCTATGTAAAGCACAGAAGCTGTGTCCGTCTTGGTCTTGATCTCAGATACCAGTTCCAAGTGATAGAGGATTCTGAGCATAGCAAGATAACCACAATATTTCACCAGTGCTGTGAACTCCAAGCCTTCCTGTTTAATAGAAACTTTGGTCAGTGGGATTTCTGGCTGCCACAGGAAGCTACTAGTATTGCAACAGTGGGATAACTACAAAAATGTTTCTAGTCTTGTAACTTTCTAATGCACAAAAAACAATGCCTCTATAGTCTTCAACTTTGGATTGTGAGACACTACATAATAAAAGTGTAGAGCCAAATCAGAGTCATTGCTTCTCCATCAGAGACCAGTGTCCCACCTGATCCCAGTTCTCTCTCTCTCTCTCTCTCTCTCTCTCTATATATATATATATATATATATATATATATATATATATGTCTTTTCTAATCTCCACTGCCCTTCACAAGTATCTGAATTAACAGCTGTGCAGGTCTCAGCAATGTACAACTGGAAGTAGAAGAAGTTATACTCCATATATGTATAATATGTCACAATCATAAATTACACAGTCATACATAACTAATAAGAACAAATTTTTTTAAAAACTAGGATAAATAGAGAAGATATAAATAAATAAAATCAGAGATGAAAAGGAAAACTGTAAAACAGACTCTTCCTTCAGAAACATAAAAACTTAATATTGATTAATGTGAAAAACTATACACTAGGAAATTTAATAGCTTTAAAACATGAACAGATTCCTGGACACAGATATTAAACAAGTGTGAATAATAAAGTAGTAGAAATTCTGAACATACCAATAGCAAAGAATATTACTGAATCAGTTATAAAACGTCTCACACCAATTAAAATCTCAGGACAAATGTATTCATTGTAGATTTATAGTAAAAATAACTATTACCACTTCTCCTTAAATTATTCCAAATATGTAAAAGGAAGGAATTCTTCCAAATACATTATATGAAACTGACATTACTCTGATACCAAAACCAGGTAAAGACACAATGAAAAAATTATAAAAAGAGGCCAATATTCTTGATGAACATATATCAAAATACTTCAAACACTAGAAAATTGATTCCAGTAGCATATTTGGAAGATTATTCACCACAGTCAAGTGGTATTAATCCAGAAATGCAAGAAAAGTCAACATATACAAATAAATAAACATAATAAACTGTTAACAGAACAAAGAGCAAAAAACGATATGATCATCTCAATATATATTAAAAAAATTTGATAAAATGTAACCTCCCTTCATTAATAAAATGCTGAACAAATTAGGTATAGAGGAAACATAACATGATAAAGGCCATTTGTACTAAGCCCACAGCTAACATTGAACTGAAGGGGGAAAAGCTGAAATCTTTCTCTGTCAAATCTGGAACAAGGCAAGAGTGCCCACTTTCTTCACTTTTATTCAACAGAGTGTTGGAAGTTCTAGTCAGAGCAATCAGGCAAGAGATATTAATCCTCTATCAAAAAAGTAGCTAGCAAAGATATTCTTCCATTCAGTAGGTCCTCTTTTCACATTCCTAATTATATCCTTTGCTGTGCAGAAGCTTTTTAATTCAATATCATCCCATTTGTTAACTCTTGCCATTATTATTGAACTCTGGGAGTCCTATTGAGAAAGTTGTTGACCTTGCATTTTCTTTTAGCAGTTGCAGACTTTCTGATTTAATTCTCAGGTCTTTGATCCACTTTGAGCTAATTTTTGTGCAGGGCAAGAGATCAGGGTCTAATTTCATTCTTCTACATGTAATAATCAGTTTTCCCAGAACCATTTGTTTAAAAGGTTGTCTTTTCTCCAATGTGTTTTTGGCACCTTTGTCAAGGATCAGATGACTGCATAGGTGTGGGTTTGTCTCTGTGTCTTCTATTCTGAATTTTTGTTTTATGTGTGTTTTTTAGGCCAGTACCATGAAGTTTTTGTTATTCAGGCTCTGAAGTATGATTTGAAAGTTAGGTATTGTGATGCCTCCAGTGTAAATTTTTCTGGCTTAGATTTTCTTTGGCTATTCTGGGTCTTTTATTCTTCCAAACGAATTTTTGGACTGTTTTTGTGTAGTTCTGTGAAGAATGTCATTGGTATTGTGTTCGAAGGTTGCACTGAATCTATATATTGCTTTTGGTAGTATGGCCATTTTAGCACTGCGTTCTGACTATGTATGAACATCTTCATTCCCTCTTCCAAGGCCTTTGATTTCTTTCTTCAATGTTCTATTGTTTTCATGGTAGAGGTCTTTCACTTTCATGTTTAGATTCGCTCCCATTTTTTAAAAGCTATTATAAATGGGATTGTTTTCCTGATTTCTTTCTCAGCAGATTCATTGTTGGTATGTAGGAAAGCTATTGATTGTTGTATGTGGATTTTATAACCTGTCATTTGCCAAATTTGTTTTTTAGGTCTAGTAATCTTTTGATGGAGTCTTTTTTAATCTTCTAGATAAAAGATTTTATCACCTGTAAACAGTGATAATTTGACTTCTTTCAGTCACATTTTTGTTCATTTTATTTCCTTCTCTTGCCAAATTGTTCTGGCTAGTGCTATATTAGATTGAAGTGGTAAGAATGGACATTCATGTTCTGTCCCAAATTTTAAAGTAAATGCTTTCGGTTTTTCCCCATCTACTGTGAGGTTGGCTTTGGGTTTTTCATGTATAACCTTTATGTTATTGAGGTACATTCTTTCTATCTCTAGTTTCTTTAGTGTTTTTATCTCTAATTTTATCATGGGTGCTGAATTTTGTTGAAGGCCTTCTCTGCATCTATTGCGATGACTACATGATTTTTGTCCTTAATTCTATTCATGTCATGAATTACATTTATTGATTTCTGTATATTAAGCCACCCTTGCATTTCTGGAATAAAACCCACTTGGTTTGGGGTTTAATATGTTCTTAACATGTTGTTGAACATGATTTGCTAATATTTTATTAGGTATTTTTGCATCTAGTTTCACGAGGGATATCGGTTTGTAGTTTACTTTCCTTGACATGTCTTAGTTTTGGTATGAGTGTGGTACTGGCTTCATAGAATGAATTTGGAAGTGTTCTGTCCCTTTCTATTTCATGGAATAATTTGAAGAGTACTAGCATTAGTTCTTCTTTAAAGGTTGGATAGAATTCAATTGAGAATCAATCTTACCCTAGGCTTTTATTTGTGGGAAGGTTTTTCATTACTGCTTGTATCTCATTGCTAGTTATTGGTCTGTTTAGATTTTCTATGTCCTTGATTTAGTTTTGGCAGATAATAGGTGTCTAGAAATTCATGCATTTCTTCTGGGTTTTCCAATTTATTGGACTATAACCTTTCAAAATAGTCCTTAATGATCTACTGGATTTCTGTGATGATTTCTCCTTTTTTATCTCTAATTTTATTAACTTGGGCTTATCTATCTTGTTTATCTTTTCAAAGAACCAACTTTTTTTCATTGATCCCATGGATTTTTTTTTTAATCTCAATTTCACTGACTTCAGCTCTGATCTTAATTATTTCTCTCTTTTTTTGCCTACTGATTTTGGCTTGGTTTGTTCTCATTTTTAAGGGCATTAATGTGTTTTTTATTGGGGAATTTTCTGATTTTCTTATTTAGGCACCCACAGTTATGAACTTTCCTCTTAGAACTTCCTTTATGGTGTTCCTGATGCTTTGGAATATTATATTTTCATTTGAGTCTAAGAAGTTTTTTTTGTTTCTCCCTTGATTTTTTTTCTATCACCCATTCATCATTAAAAAGTGTATTGTTTAATCTCCATGTGTTCATATAGTTTCTGTTTTGTTAATTTATAATTTCGTTTCATTATGATCTGATAAGATACAAGGAATTATACCCTTTTTTGATATTTGTTCAGAGTTGCTTTGTGGACTAAAATCTGGTCTATTTTGGAGAATGTTCCATGTGCTGCAGAGAAGAAAGTGTTCTCAGCTCTTGTTGGATAAAATGTTCTATAGATGTCTGTTAAGTTCCTTTGGTATAATATTTTTTCAGGTTCAAAGAGTCTCTACCAGGTTTATATCTGAATAACCTATCTAAGGGTGAGAGAGTTGTGTTGAAATCATCTAGAAATATTGTACTGGTGTCTATCTGAGGCTTCAATTTGAGTTGGGTCTTATTTATGTAATTAATTGTGACCATGTTTGGGCTATAAATTTATTATTATTATTATTATTATTATTATTATTATATCTTTTTCTTAGATTGTTCTCTTTACCAGTATGAAGTAGCCTTCTTTGTCTCTTCTGATTAGATTTGGTTTGAAGTCTGCCTCATTTGACAAAATTCTTGTACATTAAAAATAACCAGATTAATCCCCACAGACAGACTACCTGCTTATTTTCTAGGAAAACAGGATCAGAAGCTCTAAATATTCTCATGGGGGTAAACTTCAGAGGCCTTTATTTTGTATAATTATCTCTAGACTGCCACATATTCACCTCCGAAATCCCAACATGAGTCAAAAAATTAACTATTTTAGAAAGAAAACTTTACATAAGTGCTTCATTGGACATTTATTCACCTGAATGACAATCATTGTGAGCACATTCAGGCCTTCTTCTGACCTAAGGATTTGCTAGAGTGAGCTCTCAGCCATAGTCAGGGAGATACTCAAAGACAAAAATCATGATGATATACTTTAAAACAGCAAACTTCTACAGGAGATGTTTTAGGCCTCCTTTTGTTCTATTTAAGACACACTTCTGTGATTATGGGAGAAACATTATCTTATCGCATTTAATATACAAATGAGGAGGAGACAAATGACTGTGTCAACGAAATAGAAATAACTAATGTTAGATTTAGAAGTTGATTCATAATAATGTTCTTTTCTCCATTTTCCCATGTTTTAGAGAACTTGGAACCTTTTGACTGTCACCTGAGACAGAAGTCCACTAATACTACTGTCCCATAATTCATGGCTGATTTTGTAATTTCAGTCTCCCTATTCTGGACTGATTGTTATTTTTCCTCCAGAAAACTGGTAAGCTCTGTATTCCATTGATATTTTGGTAAGATATGTAATGCACGTAAAGGCTGTGGGGAAGACATACAAACCATGACTTATCTTAAAAGAGAAATAGAGGTTTCATTATGTTTAAAAAATATGCGTAAGAGCACAGCATAAATACAAAACTCCAAAGAAGAGGAAGTTTAGAGTTCCTTATGGCAAATTATCTTGTATCTTAAAAAATATGAACAAAAATATAAAATACATGATGCTCTGATTGATTCAGTTATACTTTCTTCTCATATTATCTTCTCATTATAGGTAACAAATAAACAAATGCTCAAAAGAGTCAAATGGTCCTGTTTTAAGCTACAAAATGGTCCTAAATAAATTACCAATGTCTGAACTGTGTTGTGACTCCCCCTATAAGCCCATGATTACTACTGCTAGCATCTTTACACATGTGGAGCATAGACTTTTGGTTAGGTTGAAGGAGCAAAAAAAAACTCTTGAATGTATCACCTACTAACTGTGCAATTTTAGATATTACATAACTTCTCCAATTTTCAATTTTCTAACAATGAAATAAGAATAATAATTCCACCTGCCCCCCCAACGCATTTATATGTAAAGTCCTTTCCACAGGTTGTAGAACAGAGTGTATGTTAAAGGTGGACGTGGGTGTTAAAAGTCTGCAGTAAATGTGTTCGGGGGTTGACTTGTAAAGTGCAGTTGCCAGAGACTGGAGTTTAAGGGTAGGGAATAGTGGTTAGTATTAGGTGAATTTCTTTTATAAACTACAGCTCGAATAAAGAAACTTAAAATACTGTTACTACATGAGAACAGATTTAAATAAAGCACTTTAGAATGTTGGACTTGCCACCCCAAAAGATCAGACAGCCCATAAAACGGGAGTCTTCCAGTGCTTCTCTCTGTGCTTTGGCTATGGCATGACAGTAATGAAACAGCAAGTTTAAGAAAAATGAATTCTTTTCCCAAACTGAAATGTGAATTTTAAGGAAGAAATTTTAAAAAGAAATGGCTCACATGGAACTGCCAGAGCAGTAATCACACATTTGGAGTAAGGACTGGCTGAGAAATTCAGAGAACACAGAAAACCTCATAGCCCCAAGGGGGAAGAAAAGGCAAGCTGAAGAGAGAAGCTTTGAGACTTTCAACTCATCTACAACTGAAGCCCTGCACTCAGCACATACCTTGATCCAAACTTATTTAATTCTTATGGTGGTACCTGAAAGTGGATCTCATAACTGGCTTCATTTTGCAGGTGGAAATAGGATTTTCATGGAGTTAAGTTAGGACCAAGGATGGTAATATTGATATGTGTCTCTTCCAAGAACCTAAGCTCCACATCTACTCAATCTGGTGATGAGCTTCTCAGAATTGCTGTGCAGCTGGGACATTTATACCACCACTTCTGTGCATAGGGATGTGCTATGATGATTCAGGAATTAGACTTATCTTTGATCTACACTTTTAACCACACAATTGTCAATATGTGTTCATGAGCTATTGATAACAACCATGAGATTGTGGGAAAAAAATAAAAATGCAGTTCAAAGCTTATTAATTCATTTGGAATCTTTTTGGTTGAACTGGTCATTTCACTCATGGTTGGTTGTCATCTTGTTTGTTTCTCCTCTAAGGAGAATCAAATATAGTGACAAAGATGAAATGATCACCTACTGAATCACTCAGTTCACTATGAAATCTTGAGACACTGAGTTTGGAACAAAGGAGCCAAGGAGCAATTGTAAATGTATTAATTACAACTTGATTCAAATTCAGTTTAGAGCATTAGACTTAGAAACCAGTAAACATTAGTTAAATGTTGGCATGGGCCAAGGTGGAGACTGACTTACAATAACTGACTAAATATGAATAAATTTCTAAACCTCTTGTTCTTAATTTGCATGAGTGTAGCAAATTCCTAACATTGTTGAGAGGAGACAGAGAATGCACGTCTAAATTGTCCATGTCAGTTCTTGACAGTTGAGGAACATGTAGGTTTTTCAGTATTTTCTTGGCTCAGGGGACATGGATGGGCTGATAGATTCATCCATATGAGTCATTTGTTCAAGTTATTAAATCGAGTACATCTTAGAAACAATTTATAAAATTTTAAATTGGACAGATGATTCATAAAAATTCTTCACATTCATAACATTTAATTCCATGTGTAATTAATGATTCAAATTTGTTTTTCAATCCCATGCTTTTTCTGAAGAAACTCAAAAGCAGAAGTAGTGGGACAAAGAAATAATATATCTTCAACTTTTACTTTCCAACTTCATTAATTTTATTGTAATTTTGTTCACTTTTTGTCATGGCTATAGAACATCTAGAGATTCTCAAACAACAATGATGAAAACAGGATAGAAGTGTACATGCTTAAAGCGCTAAATTTGATTTTCAAGCCCATTTTTTTTTCTGGAGAATCTCAAAGTACACAGTTGTAGCCACAGTGAAAAAATATCTTGCACTTAAACTTTTTCATTCAGTTGAATTCCTTTATTACTTTGTTTTTCCTTTTTTCCTCATGGCTGTAGAAGATCTAGTGATTCTCAGATAACCTTGATGGAGAACAGGACAGAAGTGACACACTTCATCCTGCTGGGACTGACCAAGGACCCAGGTCTGCAGCTTCCCCTCTTTGTGACCTTCCTCCTCATCTACACCATCACTCTGGCTGGGAACCTGGGGATGATCCTGTTGATTGTCTTGGACTCCCGTCTCCACACTCCCATGTACTTTTTCCTGGGCAACCTGTCTCTGGTGGACTTGTGCTACTCTTCAGCTGTCACTCCCACGGTCATGGCTGGGCTTCTTCCTGGAGATGAGGTCATCTCCTATGCTGCTTGTGTTGCACAGATGTTCTTTTTTACAGGTTTTGCTACTGTGGAAAATTTCCTGCTGGCCTCAATGGCCTATGATCGCTATGCAGCAGTGTGCAAGCCCCTGCACTACACCACCACCATGACGACACGTGTGTGTATTGGGCTGATCGTAGGCTGCTATGTCTGTGGCTTTTTGAGTGCCTCAGTCTACACAGGGAACACGTTCATTCTCTCTTTCTGCAAGACCAATGTGGTCCATCATTTTTTCTGTGATATTCCAGCAGTTATGGCTCTCTCTTGCTCTGATAGACAGGTCAATGAGTTGATTCTTATTTATGTAGCCAGCTTCAATATTTTTGTTGCTCTCCTTGTTATCTTAATTTCCTATATATTGATTTTTATCACCATCCTGAAGATGCGCTCAGGTGCAGGACACCAGAAGGCTATGTCCACCTGTGCCTCCCACTTCACTGCCATTTCTATTTTCTATGGTACGATTATCTTCATGTATTTACAGCCCAGATCCAGTCATTCACTGGATACTGCCAAAATCACATCTGTATTCTACACTTTGGTCATTCCAATGTTGAACCCTATGGTCTACAGCCTACGGAACAAAGAGGTAAAGAAGGCTTTCACAAAGATTGTCTTGGAGGGAAAATAATCTTTAAAAACAGTGTGACATTACTGTTTGTGATACACAGCACCTTTACTGAGCCCTCTCAGATATTTCCACTTATTAAGTCACATTTTAAAAAATATTGTAAATATAGTTCTTGAAGTGATATCCTTGTCTTCAAAATTCTGAAATCTAGATCAACTGAAACATTATATTCAGAATTTAATACTTGAATAAAAATATTTATGATATCTTGGTTGTGTTAGTGGAAATCCTTTTTGATTATTCCATCTTTTTCCATGCAAGTTTGTCCTTAAAAATGTATGTGCAATAAATACACATATATGCCCATGTGCTGTAGATGAGGACATCCTCCAATATATTTGGTAAATTTGTTGGAATTAAATGCAAATGGCTACTTATTTATTTGTTATTTTTTTTCTGGATAAAGAAATATCCAGACAGCTAGAGAAACCTTTTTCTTGGGGGTATTTCCAAACAGAGTACTTTTGAGACAACAAACTTAACAAAGAATATCTTTTCTCATCAGTTTGGATAGCCACCATCCAACTCATTGAAGACTCACCTTATCAGAACAAATAGGCGAAGAAAGGAAACAATTCCCCCCGCCTCCTGCCCCGTGTCCCTTCTTTAACTTGGATATGCATGCTCTCATTCTTGGGCATCAGAGCTACTTGCTCTCAGAACTTTGGTCTCCGAGAGTCACACTAGCCACACTTCATCTCCCCACTTTCTCAGGCCATTGAAGGCAGCCTGGATTAACCCCCCAGACTTCCTGTTTCTCTGGCTGTAGAGAGCAGAGCGTGGTGGCCCTTGTTGGATTCCAGGAGCACATGGTCCTACAGCCATTGTAAACTTACACTCCTTTGTGTACAGGTACCTTTTTAATTCTTTCCCTGGAGAACCCTGACTAGAAGATGAGTGTTTGTTAATCATAATTCAATATTTAATTTTGAATTAAAATATCAATTCATCTAAAATATTTTAAAATTTCTTTCCTTGCAATTCCAAGCATCCTGATTTGAGAAAAAGATACGATATGTTATTGAATGAAAATATGTCCTCTTAATTACACATTTTAACAAGAGACATAATTCTGGCATCTCATATGAATGTTTCAATTTTCTAAGGGATAAAGTAGTCAAATATCAGAAATTGCAGGAAAAATAATAATATTTTGCTGTATCTATATATTAAATCCATTTATAGATTTTTGATTACACTGAAAGCCAATAATGTACATGCTTGCACATACTTTGAAATTTTTAATGTGGTCTATTCTTTTCTTCCTTTAGTTGATTTATACTCTCTCATTGCTCCCTAGCCTTTCCTTACTTTTTTCTCTCTGTTCTCTATTCACAACTCCAAGCATGCTCAAGCCTCAGGGCCTTTGCATTTGCTTTTTCCTGTGTGGACTGTGCTTTTATTTCAGGTCTTTGAAGAAATGTTACCTGTCATAGTGTCCATCCCTGACCACCTTTATAAAATGTCACTTTCTGTTCATCACCTACAATACAATCAAAATTCTAGTTCAAAGCACTCTATTCATGCTTTTAGCTTTGACTCTCAGGGAGTTTGATATTATTCAATATTAACCACAGGAAGGTGCCTGCATGTGTAATTTCTTATCACTGCACAGTAGGGGGATTCAACATGATTGGGACTGAATGTGCAAAGATGGTCATGAGCTGGTACTTGTGGAATCAGTGTAATGCAACACAAACATTCACTTCTGCATGTATGGTGACATTTCACCTATTGAATGTATTTCAAATTATTGTTTTAATTATTATTTAATATTAGAATGACTTTGGATTTATGGAAAAATTTCACAGGTAGCACAATGTCTAAAATGTATTGTATTATGACAGGCAAATATTTATATGCTAATTTCTAAAACCTTTCAATATTAATCTCTGGGGCCTACAATGACTTTGCAGATATGACTAGTAAAGAATTTCAAAAGTGAGAGATCATCAGGAATATCCTTGGGCCTCCAAGTCAATCTTATATATCTTCATAAATCCTTGGGGCTCCATGTCAATCCCATATCTCTTCATAAATGGGAGTCTGAAAGATTTCATTGCATACAAAAGAGGAGTCAGCAATGTGAGCGCTCAAGCAAGAATGATGTAGTGAAACTGGAATTCGTGTAATGTAGTAGCCACCAGAGGATGAAAATGTAATGTGCTCCAGAGATTATAAAGGACAATGGCTCTGACACCTTTGATTTCAGTTCTATGAGATTGATTTCAAACTTCTAATTTCCAGAACTGTAAAAGAATCAATACGAGTTGTTGTAAGCCTCAAACTTTGCAATAATTTGTTATAGCAGCCAGGTGAAACGTTTACAAACTCACATCTGTTTTTTTTTTTCCTCATATTGTCATATATTACTACTGAATGTGAATTTGGAAGAAATTTTTTAAAAAATGAAACCATCTGTTTCTAGGGATTTTTGTTTTGGGGAGATCATTTGTTATCAATTCATTTTTTTCTTCCTGTGATAGGTGAATTTAGATTTTCTCTTTCTCTGGAGTCCGTTTTGGTAGTGTGTATCTTTCCAGGAATTTTTATTTTATCTATATTACCCAATATGTTAGTGTACAGTTGTTCATATTCAGCTCCTCCCTCATGGCAGCCAGGATGCAAAGACTGGGAAGTGGCTGTGGAAGAATAAATGATTCAAAGGCCCCACCAACTAAAGTTTCCACCACCTCCCAATATCACCTTCAACTGGGAACCAAGCCTTCAACACACCTGCCATGTGTATACATTCCAGATTTAAACAATAACAACTAACAAATTAGCAAATAAAAATTATAGAACCATCATTACCTTTTATCAACTTGGTACTTATACCATCTCTTTAGAATATACAATCTGAAAAAAAATAGCAAAGACATTAATCTACCTAAAATATTACTGTCCTGAGTACAACCCCAAACATATGGATGTTTCCATATTAGAGGATGCAAAGGAATTAGATAATGTTCACTTTTATTCTTCATATACTATATAAACAATACAGTATTTAAATAATATGTTAGCTTTTTGTAGTTGTGACTAAAACATCTACCAAGATGAGGAAAAGTTTATTTTGGACTCAGAATTTCAGCCCATGGTCAGCCAATTTTATTGCTCTGGGATTGAATTGAGGCAGAATATCATGGCAGAAGGTGTGACAGAGGAAATCTGCTCAGCTCACAACAGCTGGGAAGTGTAGAAAGACTGACAGGAAGGGGACTTGGACATGATATAGTCCCCAAGGGCACATCTTCAGAATCTACCTCCTCCATCTATGCCCATCTACCCACAGCTGCCAACCAAATAGTCCATTCAAATCATTAATCCACTAAATGGATTAATCCACTGATGAGATTACAACCCTCATAATCAGTCTTTTCACCACTGAATATTTATGATTGCATAACACATGGGGCCATTCCTAGATCTAAACTATAACCAATTCTATGGTCTGAAGTCAACACATCCAATGATTCATGATAATGCTATAAGTAGGAAATATAGTAAATACATTTTGATGAATGTGTGCATTCATTAAAAATGAGGAAATACTCATGATAATGATGATTCTCATTTCTTCTTCACTTATATGTATTCATAACTGTTATTCATACTACCTACTTCTACTACCCTTCTTCTTCATATTTTTTTTTACTTCCTTTATATTCAGCAAAAAATTGTGCTGGTCATGGGTCTTTACCTGGTGGGTAGATCAATATATTTTCTCTGAAAGGGTCTGGGAAATTAATACCCCATTGTGAATCGAGCTGTTATAGCCTTTCATTAAATCTGATCACCTGGAATGGCAATGACAATGGAATCCAAAGTATCTCGTATATTTGAGATATTATCTTCTTTTCTTCCCTTTTTGAAATAGTAGTCTAGTGTCTACACATTAGCTAGGATAAGTCAAAGCCAGAACTGTAAATCTGTTGTTGAGTCATTCTGGTTTGTTTGGGATGGTGTGTTCCCTTGCATTTCTCATTTGTTTTTCTTTAGTGGCTGATCCAGAGGCAGTATGAACCCTAAAAAGATAAGCAGCAAAAATAATTCAATAGCATCCTTGTATATCTATCTCCTGGTAAAACATTCCTCCAGCCATTGATGTCACTCCCATTTTCACCCATTGATTCCTGGAGTCATGAATCCTGGCAATTAGAGAAAAAGAACCATGTTTTGTCTGATTCAGAGTTTATGCAGTCTCCTGGGGAACTTTGCTATACGCCAAAATATTTCTCCAGTTGGAATTGTAACTGTGATCTCAAAAGCCTTTAAGGCTTTATTTCAAGTCAATTGCTTCAGGATGATGGGAGACACATAATTCACTAGTAAATTATAAGATCGTGGAGCCATTTCCCCACTTCTTTCCTGCAAAATGAGTTACTTGGTCAGAATCATTACTGTGTGGAATATCATGGTGATGTATTTATGTCTTTCTATAATACATGAATGGTAGTCCTCATTTTGAATTAAGCACAGAAGGCAAACTTTAGTTCATAGTGTCGTTTCTAGTAATAACAAAATGCTACCCTTTGATGATGGACATGATTCAATGTCATTAACTTTCTACCAGTTGGCTGATCACTTCAAGGAATGTTGCCATGTCATGGACTCAGTCTTGGTCTCAGCTCCTGGTAGCTTCAGCATTCAGCTGTGGCTGTGGTCAGGCCTTCTTTTGTTTTGAGGAAGCCAAACCAAATTCTTTTTATGTGCCTCCTATTCATAAAGCTTCATCTCTACCACGAAGGGCACTTTAGTCATTATCCTATGGGACAATAGCAGAAGTGATTGATAAGAGACCAACTGGTATCCACAAAATAAATCATCTTATCCACTGGATTATTAAATTTCCCCAGTCCATATATACCTTTTTCATGGACAATGTCAGTAGACCTAGTATGTTCGAGGTTTTCGTGTATTTGGAAGATCTTTCCATAGAACTCACCTCCAAATTTCTATCTCACCAGTATTTCAATCATATTTCTCTCATTTCCTACTCTACTACGAAACCACATTCTAAAGCCTGGGGATTGGTATATTATCTTACCCCTGGCTATTTCTTCTTCCCCCCCAAAAAATGAACTAGATGTAGTGTCCAAAGAGCTTATCATTGTTTAGAAATTTCTTAGCCATTGTTAATCAGGGATATCCCATAGAAAGAAGTAAAATATCTCTCTCTCTCTCTCTCTCTCTCTCTCTCTCTCTTTTTCTTTTTCTCTCTCTTTTCCCTGAAACTAAGGCATGCATTTCTCAGGGCTTTCGTCTCTCAGATATCCACTAGACATCTTTCTTAGACTTCTTGGTTCTCCAACTTGCAGACAGAACAACAAAGTTCTTCTTAGCTTCCTTAAATACATGAGCCCACATCCATAATAAATCTCTTAGGCATCTCTATAGAATATTGACTGTGTTTCAGATTAGCAGGATTTAGTAATCATAATTTAATGTTCAATTTGGATATTGAAATATAAATTTATATCTAACATTTTTCTTCTATTTCTTCACTCTTCTAAGATTCCTCATTTGAGGAAAAGCATGATGTCCTATTAAATGAGAATATGTGTTTTCTTTGAAGGTTGTAGAGATACATAAGTTTTACATCTCAAATGAATTAATGTCTGTTGGATTGAGAGATACTATACCTCCAATATGCTCATATAGTCATTTTCAAAGGGATGAAACAACCAGATTACTAAAAATATGGGAGAAAAATAAAAACAGTTTTGATATATTTATAAATACAATTTTCAGACTAGTTAAAAATTACTATGTAAAACTAACAATGCTGTATATTTTTCTTTATGCAAATTCTTTGAAGCTGCTAATGTTTCCCATCCATCCTTTACTGTGCATTATTCTCTATTGCAACTTTCCTGATTTTTTCACTCCAGTCCATATTCACTTATTTCCTCACTCATTTTTCACAACTTCAATTATGTTCATGCCTGAGTGCTTTGAACTTTCTGTTCCCTGTGAGAAATGTCCTTAATTCATTCCAATCTTTTCTGAAATATTAGCCTGGCATGTCTCCTTCCCTGCCCACTTGTTTAAAACACTCATTTTCCACTCACTACATGGATTGTCCCCTTATCCTATGTTGTTCTTCACAGACGTTATGAACCCTCGCCTGCTATGTATGTGTTAACCCATTTCTTATTTATCTTGCCCAACTAAAATGTAATTTCTATGTGACAGTGACTTTATTTTTTGTGTCCAAACATGATCATCAGTAATTGAATAGATGTCTGTTTCATTGTAGATTCTCAACAAATATTTATCAAATGAATAAAGAAAAATGAATAAAGCTTTGAGTTCAACTGTACCCAATCCAGCTTTCTCTCCCTTCCACAAAGTCCATAACTTTAGTTCCTAATCCCATACAAAGGCCCAAGATTTCTTTCTGTGTAAGTTTAAAACACAATTTCTTCTGGAATTTGTACAAATCCTCATTTACAATATACTGTTGAATGGCCTTGTGGGACTTGGTACTAATTAGACATGAAGAAGCAAAGAACAATCAATGGGTACTGCTTCAGGGTGACCTTTTAAAATTTCCCTGAACAATGTATGTTTCCATTGAACGCCCCCTAGACAGTGTAGTTTTAATCCCCTCAGACAACACGTAGAGGTTAATTTTTCACTGGAAAGATTAATTCTCCTACAAAAAAAAGACTATGAGAATGTAGGAAATCGAGGTCTCCAGCATCATTAGGGTCCTCCAATATATCTCCATTCCAGATTTCAGGATCCCATTTCTTCACAATCAATACCATCACGATTATAGTAGACAAACTGCTTTTCCAGAAATTCAGTTGTATTTTGTATCAATCACTCACAGACTTGCCTTGGTTTCAGTGATCTCAGCACTCCAGTTACAGGATATAAGAGACATACATATAAGAGCTCAGATTATTTGTTCAGTTAAAATCATAATTTAAATCCATAAACCCTTCATTTTTTTCCTGCACTTTCTCCAGTAACATGAGGAATAACTAGTAAATTTCATAATATTGAATAGTTTGAGAAAAATTTCAAGAATCATATAGATGGTGTCTCAGATTGTTTGTACTGGTCTAATGTTAGAGTCTGTAAACAAGTCAAAATAACACCTGGCATTTTGCCAGGGGAATGTTAGAGTTCGTAAACAAGTCTGGATGGTGCCTGGCAAAATGCCAGAGGGAGTGGTTTGAGAAGTAACAAAAGCAAGCCATTAAGTGTGGAGATTCCTGATTGGTTGACTGATGTATCTAGTTTATGCTAATTAGATAAGCTGTGTGGAATGTATAAATACTGCTCCTGTCCTGCAATAAACGGCTCCTACTCCTGCTGTATCAACGTACACAAGTTATTCGTCACCCTCCGCTTATTTTGCCCAGCCAGCCGGGCTGCGGCAGATGGTGGCCCGTTACGGGGAGCCCCGGGACACTCGGGGGTAAGTGACGAAAAAAAGCTGCCCGTCCAAAGATAGGACGGGAGCAAATCTGCTCGTCCCTAGGCAGATAGGGCGAGAGGAAAAATGGCCATTTCGAGAAAATGGAGAAGATTGATACAGTATGTTTGTGTCTTGTTTTGTCTCAGTGTATTGTATTGTCTTTGTGATGAAAATATGGAAGGGGTGAGAAGTAAATTACTAAGGGAAGAAGGCACCCCAGTGGAACCAAGAATAGTTAGGGCATGTGTTGATAAGAGCCCAGGAACTCTAGTCAGAAAGAAAAAGAAAGTTCAGAAGAAGAAGGATTATCAGGAAAAAAGTTGCAGCAAAAGGCTATTACTAAATACTTTTCGTTACCGGAGGGTGCGTGAAGCGGAGAGGCGGCTGCCGAGTGTGCAAGCCGGTCACAGCGCAGCAAGGATTTTCCAAGAGGCGGCGGCGACTGGCCCTTCCCCGCCTCCTGGCCGGGGAGCTGGCTCTTCCACTGCCGCGAGCCCAAATCTAGACCTGACCTGGAGGCACAGTCTCGCAGGCTCTTGCTCCCTGTGCCCAGTAGCAGTTTGAGTCCGGGACACTCCCCAGGGCCATCTGGGGCTGCCCAGGCACTACAGCCAGCAGAAGACGCTACTGGTGTCCCTGATGTTTGGTCATTTTCAATGCCAATAACTAAGCTACAATGGTTCTCCCACACCTGGAAGCTGATGAGTAATGAGCACTATTAATGCTTATTTCAAATGCAAAAAAACCTTGAGATAATGTACTAAATTGTTCAGAAGGTTGTTTTCTTAGTAGAATGCTACAGGATTTTCTTTAGCCATCCGGAGTTCCTGCCTTCGTCCCAGTGCCGGTAAAGACCAAGGTGGAAGAATTTCCAGTGTTGCTGAAAACCGGACGAGACTTCGGCTGAGAAACAGACGAGACTTCGGATCAAGCTAGCTGCCTGCAGAACTTACCTGGACTGTGATTTAAGCTAGCTGCCTGCAGAACTTACCTGGACTGTAATTTACCTGGACTGTGAGTTAATCTATTGAGACACTGCTTTACCTGGACTGAGACAACAAACTGTAATCTATAACAAATTGTAACTCGGTATCTTTGCTAACAGTGTCATTGCTGGTATAATTTTTCCAAGGGCTTCTTGCATGGAGCCATCAAGTGGCTTGGTATTGTGGCATTTTGTATCCTCCCTTTCTGTTTGTAGCAGGTTATTTATAGTGTTTCTGTAAAAACCACTATGGTCGTTATTTAAATTAAACAAAAGGGGGAAATGTTAGAGTCTGTAAACAAGTCAAAATAACACCTGGCATTTTGCCAGGGGAATGTTAGAGTTCGTAAACAAGTCTGGATGGTGCCTGACAAAATGCCAGAGGGAGTGGTTTGAGAAGTAACAAAAGCAAGCCATTAAGTGTGGAGATTCCTGATTGGTTGACTGATGTATCTAGTTTATGCTAATTAGATAAGCTGTGTGGAATGTATAAATACTGCTCCTGTCCTGCAATAAACGGCTCCTACTCCTGCTGTATCAACGTACACAAGTTATTCGTCACCCTCCGCTTATTTTGCCCAGCCAGCCGGGCTGCGGCAGTCTAACAAAATACCTTCTATGTGATGATTTATAAAGAATTGGAATTCATTCCTCTGAAGTTCTGAAGAGTGGGAAATCCATAAACAAGTTGCAAAGAGATTTCATTCCTGGTGAGGTCTGTTTCCTCATAAGGCAACTTTTGCTCCAATTTCACATGGTGTGAAGACATTGTGGTTTGGATCTGTAGTTTCCCCCATAAGCTCCTGTGCTAATACAAGAGCGTTCACTCTGAAATGGCTGCATTGTGAGAGCTGTAACCTCATCATCCCATCCTAGCTTGAATGGACCAGGTGGCACCTGTAGGCGGTGGTTAGGGAGCATGACTAGAAGAGGTGGGCCACTAAAGTATACCCTGGATGCGTTGATCTCCCTAAAATCCTTTCTCTCTTCTGTTTCCTGGCCATCATGTCCTGAGTCATTCTCCTCGGCCAAGCCCATCCACCATGATGTGCTGCCTCACCTTGGATCCAGAACAATGGAGTCAGTCCACCATGGACTTCACCTCTGGAATCATAAAACAAAATAAACCTTCCCTCTTCTATGTTGTTCTTGTCAGATAGTTTGGTTACAGTAATGTGAAGGAGACTAATACGGAAGGTCAGAGAGGAATGCTGTTGCATTCTTACAGGATAGGACAGCAGAGGACTGGGTTCTCTTATGTGGAAGGCAAAGAAACTGAAAAGGTCTAGCAGTTCCCTCATTCCCTTCCACAAGGGCGCTGAGCCTTATCATAGGGGTGTGGCTTAATCACCTAATATACACCTAGTCACTTCTTAAAAAGATCTACCACTTAATGTAGATTAATGGTTTAATGTTATCACCATTTAATGTGATAACATTGAACTTTTGGTCACAGAATACAAATTTGGGGTGGACACACACATCTGAAGCATAGCACATTCTAATTAGATCTTTAATTTTAGTGTTTTATATTGTATCTCTATTGCTAGATAATAACATCGACGCCTATGCTCTCCTTACTACTCAAAATACTGTCATCTGGGCTCATCAGTTAGAGACCCAATTCTAGAAAACTACAAACCAAATTAGAAAGTTAATTTTTAAGAGTCTATTCTTCTAGAATTAATTTTACTACTAAAATGCAGTTGGGCCAGTTCCTCAAGATAATCAGAACTAATAATATATATACATATATTATATATATTCTATTAGTTATATTGTGTTATATTATAATACATTATATTATATTACGTGTTACATTATATTACATGTTATATTATATTACATGTGTTCTAATATATATGTATATATATATATATATATATATATATATATATATATATATATACACATATATATGAATACACACACTTTCTACACATGCATTACGTGATGCATGTATATTATAAGGAATTTGCTATGTGGTTATGAAGTCACAGAAGTTCAAATCTGTAGCTGGGAATCATGCTCAAGCCCTGAGAGAGATGATCATACTCCAATACTTTCAGTATTGCCAAAAAAGCTTCAATAGTATACAATTTTTATACTCTTATACAACTACATCCTGAAATTTATAGTGGTTTTGTCACAAGCATATTTTTGTATATTTTTCATTGCTAAAATGTTCGTAATTAATTTTCATGCCTTTTTCGTGCCATGTAGGAAAAACGAAGATGTTACAAACAAAAAATATAATACTCATTTTTAAAAATTTACCTATGTGTGTTTACTTTAATCAGTTTTCCTGCTTTTTTATATTTAAAAAAACTAGTTGACCTAAAGGGAAATACAGACTCCTAGAGAGGAATACTTGGGGACTTTAACATCCTACTTTCAGCAGTGGTCAGTTCATCCAGACAGAAATAAGCAAAACACACGGCAGATTTAAATGCACACCAGACCAAATAAACCAAAATATACAGCTGCAGAACACTCCATCCCCAAATTACATTCAGCAGATACAGAGTCAACAATCTGGCTATTAACATGGGGAACATTCTTCTGGATAGATCATTTCATATGCCACATAACTAAGTTTTAACAATTTTTTAAAAAATTGATATCACATCAAATACCTTTTCTGACCACAATGCAATGAAAAGGAAAAGAAAAACAACAAAATCTTCAAAGAGTATAAAATATGTGAAATTTAAGCAGCCTACTTTTGAAGAACCAGAAAATGAACAAAGAAATTAAGATGGAAATTCAAAAACGTTTTGAAATAAATGAAAATGGAAGAACAAAATACCAAAACTATGGGCTACAGCAGCAGTATTAAGACGAATGTTTATAATAAATTATTTTTTTGCACATTAAAAGGACCTCAAGTAAGCATCCCGATACTGCATTTAAATTAATTGGAAAAATGGTGACAAGTCAAACCAGAACATAGTAGAAGAAAAGAAACAAGATCAGAGCAGACATATATGAATTTGATTCAAAAATACAATGCAAAAGATCAGCAGAATGAAGAGTTGGTTCACTGAACATATAAATGACATAGACAAATTTTTAGCTAAAATAACTAAAAAAAAAGAGAAAGAAGATTCAAATAAAGAAAGTAAGAAAAAGGGAGGCTATTATGATTGGCACCACAGAAGTAGAAAGATAATTAGAGAGTATATGAACAATTATATGCAAACAAATCTGATAATCTAGAGAAATGGGCACACTCCTAGATATACACACCAGCCAAACATGAATAAATAAAAATCTGAAGCATTCAATAACATGTAATGATATTGAATCAGTAATAAAAATATCAAATAAAATACAAAACATCAAAAAGTATCTAAACATGCCCACTGGTTGGTATTGGGACAGAAGGCAGAATGTAAAAACAACAGAGTTAAACTATATTACATTCAAATGGATTTAACAGAGAGTTTAAAGAATTTCATCCAACAACAGAATACACATTCTTTTTAGCAACTCATGGAGTTCACCAACTCATGGATCTATTGTCTTCAAAACAGATCATATTTTAGGCCACAGAGCCAGTCTTAACAAATATAACAAAATAATTTCTTACATATTATCAGATTGCAATGGAATGAGATTAGAAATAAACACAAGAGAAATTACAATTAACTATACAAACACGAAGATTAAGCAATATGTTTCTTGAATGATCAGTGGGTCATCAAAAATAGGTGGGATATAAATTTCCTGTAGTAAAATATAAATAGAAGCATTATATATCAGGGTCTATGGAATATAGCAAAGGCAGTTCTAAGAGGGATTTTTATGATTATGAAAAATCAGAGATAAATAACCTAATGATATAGTTCAACATCTTAGAAAAACAAGAATACACTAACCCCAACCAACAGAAGTAAAGAAATAATAAAGATCAGAGTAGCATTTAATGAAATAAAGACTAAAAAAACAATACATGGGATCAATGAAGCAGAGGGTTGTTTCCATTAAGAGAGAAACAAAATTGATACACCCTTAGCCAATTTAATCAAAAGAAACCAAAAATTCATACTAATAATTTTTTTTGAGGAAAAAAAGGGTATTAAAACACATAATTCTGAAATCCTAAGGATCATTAGGACTATTTTGAAAACTTGCCTTCCAATAAATGGGAAAATTTGGAGGATATGATTAAAATTCTAGACACATGTGATCTACTAAAATTGAAGCAACAAGATATAAGAAAATTTAAATAGAGTAATAATAAGCAATGAGGTTGTATCAGTAATAAATGGTTTCCCAACCCAAAAAAGAAGTCAAGGATTAGATGGACTCACAGCTGAATTTTACAAGATCTTTAAAAAGAGAATTCATATCAATGTTTCAAACTATTTAAAAAATAGAAAGGAAAGGGATGCTTCAACACTCATTCTAAAAAGTCTGTATCTGCCTGATGCCAAAAATGATAAGGAAAAAACAAAAGAGAAAATTGCATATTAACATACTTAATGAACATGCATGCAAAAATTTTCAGCAAAATACTTTCATACAGAATTCAACAGCACATTAAAAAGATCATACTCCACAATCAACTTGATTTCATTTTAAGACTACAAGTGCGGTCCAGCATAAGTAAACCAGTAAACATATATACCATAAATAGAATCAAGGATAAAATGACATGATAATCTCAATAGATACATAAAAATTATTCAACAAAATTCATCATTCTTTATGATAATATCTTGAAAAAATTAGGTATAGAAGAAACTACCCCAAAGTAATAAAGTGTTTATACCAAAAAAAAATTATTGTGCATAGGGGAAAAACTGAAAGTTTTTTCTCTAAAAGCAGGTAGAAGACAAGGATATCTAGTTTCTCCACTCTATTCAACACAGTATTTGAAATTTTAACTAGATGAATTAGAAACACAAAGAAGTAAAAAGGATACAAATAGGAAAGGAAGAAAGCTAATCATGCAGTGTGTAGATGATGTGATCTTACACTTACAAGACCCTAAGGACTCCAGTGAAAAACATTTAGATCTGGTAAACATATTGAGCAAAGTAGAATATAAAATCATTATATAATAATAGTGAGTAATTGCAATACACCATTCTTTTTAGTAGATAGATCATCCAGACATAAAATCAACAAAGTTACTGCAGAGTTAATCTATACTCCAGATCAATGAATGAAATAAGCGTCTACAGAATATTACATCCCAAAATAGCTTTTGTCTACACCAATAACGAACCTGAAGAAAGATAAATCAAGAAAATAATTCCATTGTCAATAGTTTCCAGGAATAAACCCAACCAAGGTGGTAAAAGACTTCTACACTGAAAATTACAGAACAATGAAGAAAAACATTGAAAAAGAAACTAGAAGATGGAAAGCAGTGTGGAGATTTCTTAGAAAACCTGGAATGGAAACACCATTTGACCCAGTTATCCCACTAGTTGGCATATATCCAAAAGACTTAAAATCAGCATATATTGTGACATGGCCATATCAATGTTTATAGCAGCTCAATTCACAATAGCTAAACTATGGAACCAGCCTAAGTGCCCTTCAACAGATGAATGGATGAAGAAAATGTAGCACATATACACAATGGAATATTACTCAGCCATAAAGAGAAATGAAGTTATGGCATTTGTTGGTAAATGGATGGAACTGGGAATGATCATGCTAAGTGAAATAAGTCAGTTCCCCAAACCAAATGTTCTCTCAGATATGTGGATGCTAACTTACATTATGGGGGCGGGGCAGGGATTGGCTGGGGGGGATGTAGAATTTCATTGGATTAGACAAAGGGAATGAAGGGAAGGGAGGGGAAATGAGAATAGAAAAGATAGGAGAATGACTCATATAGAACTATCCTACGTTCCTATGTGAATACATGACCAATGTATTTTCACATTGTGTAGAATCAGAAGAGTAGGAAATTGTACTCATATGTCAAAATATGTCGTATATAACTAAATAGAAATGTTAAAAGATATAAACGTTAAAGAAATGGAAATGTTAAAAGAAATAAATGGATATGTTAAGAAAAAAATAAAACAATTTTATCTAGAATAATTACAAAATAAAATACCCAGAAATTAATTAAAACGAAGAAGTGAAATATGTTTTTAGAATGAAAGCTATAAAACTTTGCTGAAAAAAATGATCAGGACCCAAAAAAAAAAACAAAACAAAAAACCAAGAAATGTTTTATGTGCAAGGGTTGGAAAAATTTATATTGTTAAAATGTCTGTTACCTAAAACAGTCTACAGATCCAGTGCAATTTTTTTCAAAATATAAATGATATTCTTCAAAGAACTAGAAAATGCAATTCTAAAAGTTTTATGGAACCAGAAAAAAGCCCAGGTAGACAAAAACCATACTGAGCCACAAAGAGGAGAGCAGAAAGCCTTAAACTACCTGATTGCAAAATAAAGTACAAAGCTGTGTTACTCATCATGGGGATAAGTGTAGGCTTACAGACTGATGGAACAAAATATTCTAGAAGGAAACCCACCCATCTGCAGTCAGCAGTGGTGCTGAGGCCACTCACTGGGGAGAGCAGTCTTTTCAATAAATGCTACTGGAAAACTCGTTTACCTGCAGGTACATGATGAAGCTAGACCACGACTTTTCAGTGGTTTCAAAAATCAATTTAAAATGCATTAAATATTTAAATGAAAGTCCTGCAGCTATCAAGCTACTTGAAGAAGTAAGGGAAATGTTTCAGTATATTGAAATGGGCAAAGATTTTTTGGAGAAGACTCTCAGTGCACGGGAAGCACAGGCAAAACAGACCAAGGAGATTACCTCCAAGTAAAAATGTTTCTGTGATGCAAAGGAAGCGATTAGTGGACTGAAGCAGAAATGGATGGAAATAGTTGAACATCATACATCTGACAGGGGGTTGATGTCCTGAGTGAGAAAGCAAATTCAAATTTCAAGAGGAAAAAAAATATAATTAAAAAAAAAAGAGTATAGAGGGAAAGGGGGAGGGGAGGAATGTAGGAAAGAAGAAAGAAAGGGGAGAAGGGATGACTAACCTTATTTAAAAATGTAAAGTAGCCCAAATGGACATTTCTTAAAAAAATAAAAATAGAAGACATACAAATGGTCAAGCAGTACACGAAAAAAATCCTCAACATCACTAATCATCAGGAAAATACTAATTGAAACCACACCAAGACCACCTCACACCAGAAAGAATGCCTTTGTCACATAAAGAATAGAGATAACTAGCGCTGACAAGGTCTGGAGAAGGGGAATCCTGTACACTGTTGGTGGGAATTTACATGAACAGGATGGAAAGCTGTACCGAGGGACCTCATAAAATTAAGAATAGAACTACCACTCGATCCTGCAATCTCCCTACTGAGAATGAATCCCAAGGAAATGGAATTCATATGTCAAAGAGACATCTGCACTCCTGGGTTTCTTGCAGCACCATGTACAGTAGCTGAGGAATGGAAACAACCTGAGTATCCCCCAAAGGATGAATAGATAAAGAAAACGTGGTGCATACACACCAAGGATACTCATCAGGCATAAAAGAGAACGGAATCCTGTCATTTGTGACAGCATCAACCAAACTGAGGATCATTTTGTTAACTGAAATAAGCCAGACTAAAAATACTATTGTTGAAATATCTCCCCCATATATGGAATGTTGAAAATTTGATCTCGTTGAGTTGGGAATTGAATAGTGATTACAAGAGTCTAAAAAGACTAGAAAGGAAAGGGGGATGAGGAAAAATTGACCCCTGATCCCTAATTCACAGTTATACGGAAGCAAGAAGTTCTGGTGTGCCTTTGTGTAATAGAATGACCATAGATAACACTTATCTACTGGGCACTTCAAGATGGCAGAAGAAAATGGTACTGGTTTGAACACAAGTAAATGATGAGTGATTGAGGAGACAGATATGTTTAACCTGATATTAAAATTACACACTGTATACATACATAAAACATTTTATAGTTAAGATCTAAAATTTTATATTGTCATTTATCAGTTAAAAAATAAGTGTGAAATAAAAATATACTAACCAGCTTGATCCCTATGGGCAGTTTAATTGCTTCTTCCCTAGTAAAGTAGGGTCAGGAGCTATAGTTAGTCTTATAGGAGAAATCTCTAGAGATCTCCAAGTTTCAGTAATTTCTCTCCAGATCTTCATGTATCTGCCTCTGAAATGCTGAAGACTCAACATCACACAGTTTTAAAAGGAACACTTCATGGCCATTGGATACCATTTTGTCATCTGAGTGGTTATTGTCCTCAGGCCTTCTTCTGACCTGAGGATTTGTTATGACCCTCAGCCATGGTCAGGAGAAAAACTCAAATAGTCACATTAAATCAATGCCTCAAACTTGGAGTTTAAGGGCTGAATGTTTCCCTCATATGGGGATGCTAGACTGAAATAAGGAATTAAGAAGGGGCTCTCTTGCAAATAGAAGGGAAAGCAGTGAAATAGAGGAAGGGGAGGAGGGAGGACTTGGAAAAAGTGGGAAATGTGGAAGGAAATTGGCCAAATTATGCTATATGCATGTCTGAATGCATCAGAATGGATTTTACTTTTATGTATAATTATAGTGTACAGATTAAAAAGCAATAAGTAGAAGGAAGAACAGGAGAGTAGAGGAAGAGGATCCGTAGGAGGAAAGAAGGGAGGATAAGTGGAAGTGCTGAGGATTAAAATGAAGCAGACTGTTGTAGGTATTTGTGAATATTTCAAAACAAACCAACTCTTATGTATAACTATCATGTACTAATAAAAACAAACAAGAAAATTCAAATCACATTAGTTGGCTTTTAAATAATGACCTCTTTCCTACACGTTTTGATGAACTTCACTTATTATTTACAGATACTAGCCATGAATTGTGTCAGAGAAACAATCTTTCATATTTATTTAACCAATAAGGACGCAGTAAGTGACCTTTCCAAGGGAACACAAAGAATTAAGAGTAAATGCAGAACCAGATCCATGTTCATGTTTTCTCCATTTTTCCCTCCTTTAGAGAATCAGAACCTTTGGACCAGGACCTGAGAGAGAGAGAGAGAGAGAGAGAGAGAGAGAGAGAGAGAGAGATCTTCTAATTGCATGTCAGAAATATTTCATTGAAGATATTATATTTTAGACCAACTCTTCTGGATTGATTATTCTTACTTTTCTAGTAAACTGCCAAAATTTTACATCACATGAACATTTTAGTTGGAAGTGTAATTCATGCAAAAGAAGCAGACATAGTAAGCAATTATCTATACTAGGCAACTCTTTCTACTCTGACATACTTGAAAAAGAGACTCTTTCAAGATACATATAAATGATGAGTGAATCTAGGGCACAAATGTCAAATATCTATCATAAGAATTTAGTGATTCAAAGGACAAAGCATACCCCACAATGCAAGCAAAAAATATAAATGATGCTTTGCAGTGTTATGTGTAATACTATCTTGTTCACTATGCATTTGGATCTCATCAGAGATTAAAAAATAAACAACCCAGAACAATAAAATGGTTTTTCTTTAAAGTTCTAACAGAGTTAAAGGCTCCAAACTGCATTTAAGCTCTTTTGCTATCATCTCAGGCTTATTCTTGGGAAGTGGCTTTAACTGTGAATCTTGAGTCTCATATCGTATACATAATTTTAGAACATCCTATAACTTCTCAAATCTTCAGTGTAGTTTTTGATGAGATAAGAATTGTATTTATGCTACTTACCTTACACATGTGCACACAAGCATAATTTATATTTAAATCTCTTATTATGCTGTAGAATATAGCACATAATAAAGTGATCATGTTTGTTGACATGTTCAAACAAAATATCTTCATGGAGCAGACTTATAAACTGAAGCTACCAAAGTTTGAGGAGAAAAATGGTAAGTGATCTAGTTACTTTTGGATGAATATCCTTTAAGAGACTTTAACTCATATAAAAAATTGAAAATATGGTTACTACACAAGAACATATTCCAATAAAATATTGTATAGTATTGATCTTGCCACCAAAAGAGATCAGTGAGTGAGCTAGAGACAGCCCATAACAGGGAACCTTCAACCCTGGTCTCAGGGATATGTCTATGGAATGACAGTATGAGAGAAACAATGAGTTTTAAGAAGAATAGACCCTTATTCCAGCTAAAATATGGATTTCAAGGAAGAAATTTCTAGTATGATTGGCCTACATAGTATTGCAGTAGCAGTGTTTATATGGTTGTAGTAAAGTTAGACTGAGAAACACTGGAGGGCAGAGACTCTCACTCACTGGTCCTAGCGCAGGAAGGAAGGCCATTTAGGGAGAGAAGTTTCAACCCACACTCCAGACTCAAACCCTGCATGACAAAATGCACGCTGATCAAACCCACATAAAGACATGATCCTGGCCCAATAACAATACCATGGCTAGCCCTCATGAGGCTGTGCCCTACATCCAGTACTTTATCCTCTTTTAGGTATTACCGTCTTTAATTCTCCCAGGTATATAACATTATTCTAATATTACTTTCACTAAGTAGGTTTCATTACCTTCTTCATCTTGCAGATGGAAACCCAATGCTCTGGGAAGCTGGTCTGGGACTAGTGACTTCTGTGTGATCAATGATAAGTCTGATGTGAATCTCTTCAGGAACCTAAGCTCTCACTCTGCTCCATGAGATGATGTGACTTCTCTCACAATTCCCTCTGCAGGCCAAACATGCTCCCACCATACCAGTTGCCCCACCATGTCTACCATGCATAGAGACGTGCTGTGCTGGTTCAAGAGATGAACCCGTCTTCAAAGCAGTCAAAAGTCTATGCTTTCTACCATCACAGTCTTGTAGACATGCTGGTGATAATAAGCATGAGACCATGGGGAAAAGGTTAAAATGGAATTCAGATCTTGTTCATTACCTCCAATGAAGAGAGAGAAACATGTAGTGAACAAGATGAAATAACCACAGAATCAATGACTCAGTTCACTGTGAAATCTCAAACACTGAGTTTGATCTGGAACAGAGAAAAGGTAGTTGTAAATGTACTACAATTAATTTTTATTTAAATTCAGTTTAGACTGTTAGAGGAACCACTTGGCATGGGTTAAATACTGGAATAGATCCAGAGCAAATTATCAATACTTATACTATGAATAACCACTCAACCTCTTATGGTGAATAATTTACATGAATATAACAAGCAGACTCATTATTGAGAGGAGTATGTGTACACACATCTGAAGTGTCTTCAGCAGTTCTTGGCAGGTGAACAACATACAGGTGTCAGCTTTTACTGAGCTCAGGAGAAGTGAACTGGAAGATAGATTCATTTACACAAATCATTTTTGTCAAATTATTAAATTGTTAGATTTTATTTAAGAAATGTATGAAATTTAATAATTGGGTAGATGATCTATTATCACTTCTCATATTAAAAAGAATGCAACTTGGTACCTGCTTAAAGCACTAAATTTGGTTGTCAAGCCCATTATTTTTATGGAGAATCTCAAAGTACAAGTTGTTGCCACAGTAAAAGAATATCTTGCACTTAAACTTTCCCATTCAGTTGAATTCCTTTATCATTTTGTTCTTTTTTTTCCTTCACGGCTGTAGAAGATCTTGATTCTCAGACAACATTGGTGAAGAACAGGACAAATGTGACATACTTCATCCTGCTGGGACTGACCAAGGACCCAGGTCTGCAGCTTCCCCTCTTTGTGACCTTCCTCCTCATCTGCACCATCACTGTGGCTGGGAACCTGGGGATGATCCTGCTGATTCTCCTGGACTCTCTTCTCTACCCTCTCATGTACTTTTTCCTTGGTAACATGTCTCTGGTGGACTTTGGTTACTCTTCAACTGTCACTCCCCTGGTCATCATAGGTAGGCTCCTTCTTGGAGATGAGGTCATCTCCTACAATGATGGTGCTGCTCAGATGTTCTTTTTTACAGGTTTTGTTACTGCCGAAAATTACCTCTTAACCTCAAGGGCTTATAATCACTATACGGCTGTGTGTAAGCCCCTGCACTACACCACCACCATGACAAGAATGTGTTCATATCTGATCATAGGCTGTTATATCTGTGGTTTCCTGAATGTCTCCATCTATACTGGGAGCATATTAAGTGTCTCTTTCTGTCTGTCTAATGTGATCCATCATTTTTTCTGTGATATTTCAGCAGTCATGGCTCTCTCTTGCTCTGATAGACATGTTAGTGAACTGGTTCTTATCTATGTACCACCTTCAATATATTTTTTGGTCTCCTAGTGATATGGACACCTTATACATTAATTTTTATCAGTATCCTAAAGATGCACTCTGGGTCAGGACATCAGAAGGCCACATCCACCTGTGCCTCCCACTTTACTGCAGTCCCCATCTTCTATGGGACTCTAATCTTTGTGTACTTACAGCCCAGCTCCAGTCACTCCATGGACACAGACAAAATCGCCTCTGTGTTCTATACTACTGTGATCCCCATGTTGAACCCTGTGGTCTACAGCCTGAGGAACAAGGAGGTCAAGAGTGCATTCACAAAGATCATTTTGGAAGGAAAATAATCTTTAGGATTTTGATTTTAACTTTTGGGATTTATAATACCTGTATATATTCCCCTCAGATCTTCTTCTTATAATCTGTCATATATATAAAACTCACACTGAATTCACATGTGAGTTTTACATCTGTTTTACAAGTGTGCGGCAATACCTTTACATCTGCAAAAGTCTTTCATTTGAAGAGAAGGAAACATATTTAGCAACACAATCCCTGCATGAGAATGTACATGATATCCTGGCATTTTCTTGTGAGAACCTTCTTGGGGATATTGATTATTCAGTCATTTTCCATCTAATTATTTCCACCCAGGTCCCTATGATCGTATGTAAATCAACTGCATAAGAAGTCAATGAATAACAATTTGCACGCATGTGTCCTGTGATGATACATACACATGTTTGTAGCAAATTTACTGGAATTAACTGTTGTGTGTCTATAGTGGTGAGTATGTTTTTGTATGTCTTTGACTGGATTAGGAATAGCCAGATCGATAGTAAAACATTCTCTAGTTGTGTGAGGTTGTTTCCAAAACAAAAACAAAAAAGTACAGTCTGAATCAGTAAATTAATGAGGAAAGTGTGCCCTCATCAGTACGAGTGGCCATCACCCAATGCATAAAGAGCTCACTCGAATAGAAGAGAATGGTGTCAGAGGACTAATTCTCTCTCCTTACTCTCCTTCTCTCCTTCCATTAATACATCCTATATTTCTCACTCTGGACCTCAGAGCTACTGGCTCTCTGGTTCTTGGTTTCCAAGACATACATCAGATGCATTTTGTCCCCTCCTCCTCAGTGTTCCTGGTTCTCCAGCTTGCAGACAGAACATCATGGGTGTCTCAACTTCTATAATCACATTAGTTTATATCCATAATGAATCTCTTCTTATTCATCTTTACATGTACTATTGATCTTGTTTCACTGGAGATCCCTGATTAAAAAACTAGGGTTTTAAAAAATCATAATTTAATTAGCATAATAAATGAAGATATATGTCTAACATTTTTTTCTTTCTGGACTATACTAAGAGTACTCATTTGAGGAAAAACACGATCTATTACAAAGTGAAAACACGTGGTTCTTTAAACTTAAACTTGAATTAGGCACCCCATGTGAATGAACATTTCTGTTTGAGACATTTTATACAACCAATATGAGTGTGTTTTAATGTTCAAAGTGAAAAAAATAATCTGATGGTCAAAAATAGAGGGTAAAAATATAAGTAGCTTTAATATATTCATGCATTACTATGGGTTTTCAGACTATTTAAAATTTAACCTGAGAAACCAGCATTGCTCTCATTTTTCTTTAAAAAGCTTAGAGATCGTTAATGCTGCCCACTCATTCTTTATTTACTGGAGTTATATTCTCTGTTGGCACTTCCCCAGTCTGTACCCCATTCCATACCCTGTTATCCCTTGCTACTTTTTCACAACTCCAATCATGCTTCTGCCTAAGGGCTTTGCACTCTCTGATCCCTGTGAGGATTACTCTCAATCCATTCAGAACTTTTCTGAAACAGGATGCTGTCATGTGCCCTCTCCTGTGCTCCTTTTTAAAGTATTCACTTTCATTGTACCATATCCTTTTATCCCTTCATTCTTTACAGACCTTGTGAACCTTTACCTACTATGTGTTACATACATAAAGAAAGAGTAGATTTTTTTTAAAAAATCCAAACAGGATCACCAGGTGATGTGCCCTTGTTTGGTGTGAAGACAAACAGATGCATTACTTATCCTTCACTTACAAGGGATAGCTCAATATAGTCCCCCAGCACTAGATCCCTAGAAGGTCCTTTGAGATAAAAAGTTTCTGAAATTCTTACATTCAATTCCTCTATTTGGCATTGAAATGCCTTCCTAATAACTTTAGAGTTTTTTATATTTCTTGCTAACTAGGTCCAAACACAAAAATGTTAATAGAATGCACCAGTGTGGTATTTTAGAAAGGAAATCTTATCAAGACCCCTGAGATTTAAATTACCACATATGCTTGAGCAGTTGATATACCACTGATGTACAGTATTAATATTGTATAGCTGTTCTTTTCAAGTAAAACCTAATTGTTTCTGGTGATCTTCATTAGAAAGAGTGAAAAAAAAAAAAAAAGAAAAATCAAATAGCTGCATCCCAAAAGCCAGGAACTATGAAAGCACATCAGGAATGATAGCTGCAATTTGGCTTCCAAATCTGATTAACCTCGCTCTAATTCAATGTTGTTCTCCAATGTCCATCTGTCCATTCACTATTATTCTCTAACGATCAAGGGCTAAGTTCATGGGTTTGTGTGGTACTTAGCACTCACACATCTTATAGGTTCTTGATGGAGATATATATCTCTGTAATTCTTCAAGAAATATATTATTGTTCCTGGTTTACTATTTCCAAAAGAGAGGCAGTTCTAATGGCTTCTACTAGGTCTTTACCCCCATAATAGCCATCACTTCACAAGTCAGAGATTATGAAGCTACAGAGTATAACTATTCCAATGATGAACTTTGGAATTGTGGAAATAACCACAGAATGGAATTGCAATTCCACTGGGACAAGTGTGAGTGGGACCTGAATTAAATTACAATGATAACCTGACCTCCAGATAGCTTTACTCTGACTGTTATGCCACACTGAGGTTTTAGGTCTTCTAGGGGGGTAGTTAGTATACATTTTTGAGTAGTTCCCCAAAGTCTAGTTGTTTCTACAAGATTACCAATTATCTTGGTAAAATATCATTGAAACTTTGGGACATAGCCAGGATGTAGATCAGCAGGGTAATATTTGGCTACATTGGGGCTTTTGTATATAAACTCACTGAACCACAGAAATTGATACATGGACTATGAGTGTGTGGTCCTATAGTTCAGGTAGATTTTTTCACTTTACCTAAAATTTCTGCCCATACATATCTAATTAGAATTTATATGCTTATTTTTTTTTAATTTTACTTCCCTAAACTCTGTGGTGATCTAGCCAATGCTATGAGATTGCATAAGTCACACTATTCTTACAGTTGTTTTGAATCTGCTAGTCATTATGGAAATCACACCCAGCTTTCTTTCACCTGAGAAAGAAAGAGAGCTTGCAGTTGGCCCCTGCCACGTCAGGATTCAATAACTCCCATTATTTTATTTTGATTTGATCGGAGAATTCTTCAAAGATGCTTAGGCTCCCCTCAAAAACATTATTTATCTCAGTTGTGGTAGAAGGCATGTTCTCACCATCCACAGTGGTTAAGCAGATTTGAAATAATAAATCCCTTCTAATCCCAGTTTCTGTAAGGCTTTTAATTTCTTCATGTTTAGTAAGTCAAAATGTGTTGAGAATTTCTAGTTCGCATAGGGTTAAATACATTTTTAATGCAGGATCTATCATTTGTGGGCCTGTCTTATTTATTTGGGCCTTATTTAGCTTTCTCTTCCTTAACAAAGTCCACACTATTTATTTCTTCCCATGTGTGTGCACAAAATTTCTTACTGTACGAATTAGAAATCTCTGGTAGTTTATGTGTGGGTGAGCACACCTCCTTATAGATAATGTATTGTTTAGTGGCTTCTGGGACTTGAGAACTAGAAGCAAAGAGAAATGGGGATGAGTCCTAAAGAAAATTATTCTTGTCTTGCAGGTCTACTGCATGAAGGTGACTTATTAAAATTTCTGTGGGTACTGCTGGACTAGTTCCCTCAGGTGGAGTGGAGAGTTGTGCCTGTTGGGATTAGAAAAGTTAATTCTACTTATAAAGTGGATTCATCAGAATTTAGAGGATCAATATCTCCAGCTTCATCAGGGTCTTCCTGATTATCTCCCTGCCAGCTTTCATGATCCTACACCCTTGCAAATTTTATGGTAGACAAACTGCTAGGCAAGGAATTTTGTTTTTATTTCAACTAACTACTCATACGATTGACTTTGTATCAGTAGTCTTAGCACAGTAGATGCAGGACATGAACCTCTTTTAAGAAGGGTTTGAAAGCATCCAGGTATTTAATTTAAAGATGGTAATTCAAATTCCTGAGATTATGTGTTTTTCTTCGACTTTCTTCAGCAATATTAGGAATAACTAACAATTTCATTATTCTCTTTTTTTTCATTTTTTTAAGAGAGAGAGAGAGAGAGAGAGAGAGAGAGAGAGAGAGAATTTTTTAATATTTATTTTTTAGTTTTTGACGGACACAGCATCTTTGTTTGTATGTGGTGCTGAGGATCGAACCTGGGCCACACGCATGCCAGGCGAGCACGCTACCGCTTGAGCCACATCCCCAGCCCCCTCATTATTCTCATTGTTTGACAAAAATGTTCAAAAGTGTCTTAGATAATTTGTGTTGCTATAACAACATAATTTAAGTGATAATTTATAAGGAATACAAATATGCTACTCTCTCGCTCTTATGCATGAGAAGTCCTAGATCAGGGTGCCAGGAGATCTGGTGTCTGGTGATGTCCTGTTCCTCATAAGGCACCTTCTTGCTGTCATTTCCCATGGAGAGGAGAGAGTGGAGTAATGCCTTTGCTTTCACACATGATGGAAAAGGAAAAATGCTATGTCCTCATATAGTGAGTGAGAACGGAAGAGTCCTAGATATTCTTGTCAAGAATTTCTATAAGCATACTAATCCAATCATGAGAACAGAGCTTATTCACATCCAAACTGAGACTTGTTCCCCTCCTAAAGGCCCTATGTCTGAATGTGACCACACTGGATCTTAGATTCCAACCTAATGAATTTTGAGTGGACATATACATTTGAACTCTAGCACACAGTTACTAAGATCTTTGCTTTCAGTGTTTTATTAGAAGTGTCAAGGATGATATTTTGTGCGTCTGTATTGTGAGATCATAACATGGCCTACCATGCTCTTTTTTACTACTGAAGTAGACTCTTTAGTGTTTTCAAAGTGATCACTTTAAGAGTCCATTCCAGAGACTCTAGAATCAAACCAGAAAACTCATCCTTAAAATGCTGTTTCTTTAGAATTGAGTACCAAATTCTGGTTTAGGCAGGGATCTCCAGGCAATCAGAATAATAGAAGGAATAGCACAATTCCAGACAATCACAACAAATTGAAAAGAAATTATGCATGCACACACACATTATAGGGAATAGGCTTAAGGAATTATAGGGGTGGATACGTACAAATTTGCAGATGGGCCAGCATGTTCAAAACCCAAGGGAGTGCTAGAGACCTCATCTGGATTATGACAAAGAATTTCCCAGAGTATACAAATACTTTGCTCCTCTACAGCTGCATCTTCTGAAGTTTTTGTCACAAATTACATCTTTCTGTATTTTGTGCCCATAAACCTAGAGATAAAATTAATATTTTATGCATTATGAAAACCATGTGGTGAAAGCACCGGGGTTATGAAAAATTCAATAATGCTTGCTTTTAAATTTATTTTTGTAGTTACTTTCATGACCTTTCCATATTGTTTCCTTTTTTAAATAATTTATTTTATTTGACTATACTTTTATTTTTATTTGAAAAATAATTGTAGGCTCTACAATGTAGTCCTCAAGCTAACCAGCTTGATCTCCACAGATAGTTTAATTGCTTCTTTGCTGGGAAAGTCAGACCAGGAACTGTAGATAGTCTCATGAGGACAATCTGCAGAGGTCTCAAGTCTATATAATTCTCTACAGATCTTCAAGTGTTAGCCCTTGAAATCCCAGTACAACTCAAAATGACCTATTTTAGAATGAACTCACTAGAGGCCATGTTTCATTGGACATCATCTATTCATCTGCATGATGATCATTGTTAGCACATACGGGCCTTCAGATCTGAGGCTGTGCTCTGAACCTTCAGCTGTGGCCAGGCAAACACTCAAAGATAATAATCACATTGATACACTTTCAAATGATAACCTCTACATATGATGTTTCATAGGCTTCCTTTACTTGTTGGTTATAGACTCAATTCTGAGAATTATATGTAAGAAGTAATTTATCATGTTTATTGAAGGAGGAGGTAAAATGATTCTTCCAAGGCCACAGAAATAATTCATCAAAGATTCGGAATATGACCCATGCTAATGTTCTTTATTTTATTTGTTCAAGTCTTAAAGGGAAACTTGTGATCACTACCAGAACCAGAGCTCCTCTAATAATCTTATGCATATTCCATGACTGATTATGATTTCAGAATCCCTATTCTGGATTGATTGTTCTTTCTCTTCGGGAAACTGGTAAGTTTTATATCCCACAAACATTTTCATGAGAAGTGTAATGTGTGCAAAAGAAAGAGGGCAGTTATACCTACTATGAGTTATTTTAAAAAGAGAAATAGATAATTTCAGTATGTTTCTAAACATAGTGAGATGACTTTGGGGTATAAATGAGAAATTTTTCATAGAAGGTAATTTGGAGACACTGATGAAAATTTCTACTTATATGTCCAAAAATCTGAAGGAAAAAAAAGACTCATGATTCTGTGCTTGATGAAATAATAATTTCATTTTGTTCACTATATATTTGCTTCTCACTGGAGTTAAACAAACAAGACAAATACCAGAAGGATGAAATGATCCTGATTTAAGCTACAAAAGGGTTCTAAGTGAATCACCAGGCTCTGAACTGCATTGTAATCTTTTCCCCATAATCTCATGTTTGCTATTGCTAGCCCCTCTACACATGTGGACAGCAATGTGGATAAGAGCATGGAATTTTGGTTAGGTTGAAGTTGATTTTAACTCTTGAATCTGGAGTCTTTTTCCCACTACATTGTGTAATTTTAAAGTGCTGCGTAACTTTTCAAACCCTCAATTCCTTAAAGATGATGTAAGAATAATAATTCTACTTTCCTCTCCTCCCCTCCCCAAACACATACATATAGAGTCCTTTTCACTGGTTGTAGAACAGAGTATATGTTAAAGGTGGATCTGAATGTTAAAGGTTGCAACAAATGTGTTCAGGGGCTGACTTGCAACATGAATTTGACAGAGGCTCAGGAGAAAGATTGCAGGGAATAGTAGTTAGTATTGGGTGGATAGTCTTCCAAAAGTTTCAGTTCCAGTAAGAAATATAAAATATGGTTAGTACACAAGAACAGACTCAAAATGTTTTACAATGAGGAATTTGCCACCCAAACAGATCTATGTGCTAAAGACAGTCCATAAACTGGCAACTTGCAATGTTTATCTCTGTGATTTGGCTATGGCATGACAGTAGTGAGAGAAAGAATGTTTTAAAAAATGAATTCTTTTACACTACACTATGGATTTCAAGTAAGAAATTTTTTTTTAAAATGGATCAACTAGAATTGTAAGAGCAGTCGTCACATGCTTGGAGTAAGGACTGACTGAGAAACACAGAGAGCACAGAAAATTTCAGTGGCCCTAGAGAGAGAAGGCATATTTGGAGAAGGAAGCTTCAAGACTCTAAAACACACACTTCAAGACTCTGCATGTCAGCATCTGCCTTGAGGAAACCAACATAAAGACAGTCAACCCACCCTAATAATAATGCTACAGCTATTCCCTTTTGTAAATTATCATATTAGTTTCTCACAAAGATACTCCAAAGTAGATATTACTAATGTCTTCATTTAGCAGATAGAAATATGACATTCAGGGAGGGGAGTTAGATTAGGAGCGATGACTGCTAGAAGGTAAACGGTCACACTGATCTGCGTCTTTTCCATGCACCTAAGCTCTATGCCTGCTACATTTGGTGATGTGCCTTGGCTCAACTGCCTCTGCAGTTGGAATATGCTCCCACCACACCAGGCTAATAGATATATAGAAATGTGCTATGATGACCCAAGAATTAAACTCATCTTCAAATCATCCAAAGTTTATGCTTTCAATCACACCATTGTCAATGAGTATATGTCTTGGTGATAATCAGCTTGAGATTGTTGGAAAAAGTGAAAATGCAGGTCAGAGCTTATTCATTCACTTAGGACTCTTGAAGTTGAATGGATTATCTCAACCTTAGGTTTGTTTGCTTGGTTATTTTTTTTCCTCTGGAGAAAGACAAACATAGTAAACAAATGAAATTACTCAGTTTGCTGTGAAACCCTGAATACTGAGTTCAAACCAAGCAGGCAAGGAGTAATTGTGATATCAGTAAATTCAACTGGCTATTAATTTTTTATAGACCATTAGACTGAGTAACCATTCAACAGGGTTAATGGTTGGCATGAATCCCGAGCAAAGATTGACAAACAATACCTGTGTAAATTTTAATAAAATTCCCAAGCACTAGAATTTAGCAATCAAGCAAGCTACTAATATTGTTGAGAGAATAGTAGATATATATATATATATATA
>NW_026000174.1:61306524-61320650 GCF_001458135.2 Marmota marmota marmota | reverse complement strand
TATATATATATATATAACATGTCCACATCAGTTCTTGACAGGCGAGCAACATGGTAGTATCAGCTTTTCCTGTGTTCAGAAGAAATGAATAGACAGATACCAGAAACGTCATTTTGATCAGGATATCAAATAGTCTACATCTCAGTTAAATAAATAAAATACTGTATAAAAATCCAATATTGGGCATATGATATGTTGAAATTACTCAGAATCATGCCATTTAATATTGTAGGTAAGCAATATAAAAATTTCATTTTTAAGACTATGCATTTTCTGGAGTATCTTGAAGTTTAAGTTAAATGGAACAAGTTAAGTTTCTGGAGTATCTTGAAGTTTAACTTACTCCAGCATTTATAATTTCAATTTCAATTCTTTTTTTTGATCATTCTGTTCCAAAGGATCTAGAGATTCTCCTATAACACTGATGGAGAATGGGACAGAAGTGACACACTTCATCCTGCTGGGACTGACCAATGACCCTGGTCTGCAGCTTCCCCTCTTTGTGACCTTCCTCCTCATCTACACCATCACTCTGGTTGGGAACCTGGGGATGATCCTATTGATTCTCCTGGACTCCCATCTCCACACTCCCATGTACTTTTTCCTGGGTAACCTGTCCCTGGTGGATTTTTGTTATTCTTCAGCTGTAACTCCCACCGTCATGGCTGGGCTCCTTGTGGGAAATGAAATCATCTCTTACAATGCTTGTGCTGCTCAGATGTTCTTTTTCACGACCTTTGCTACTGTGGAAAATTACCTGCTGGCCTCAATGGCCTATGATCGCTATGCAGCAGTGTGTAAGCCCCTGCACTACACCACCACCATGACAACAAGTGTGTGTGCATGTCTGGTCATAGCTTCCTATTTCTGTGGTTTCTTGAGTTCCTCCTTCTACATTGGGGACACCTTCAGTCTCACCTTCTGCAAGTCCAATGTGGTCCATCATTTTTTCTGTGATATTCCAGCTGTCATGTCTCTCTCTTGCTCTGATAGACATGTGAATGAACTTGTTCTTCTTCCTGTCTGTGCTTTCAATGTGTTTTTTGCTCTTCTTATTATCTTAATATCCTACATATTTATTTTTAGCTCAATCTTAAAGATGCGCACAGAGACAGGACATAGGAAGGCTATATCCACCTGTGCCTCCCACTTCACTGCAGTCTCCATCTTCTATGGGACTCTAATCTTCATGTACTTACAGCCCAGCTCAAGTCACTCCATGGACACAGATAAAATTGTTTCTGTTTTCTATACTATAGTCATCCCCATGCTCAACCCTATGGTCTACAGCCTAAGAAATAAGGAGGTCAAAAGTGCTTTCAGAATGATCATTTGGGAGGTAGAATAATCTTTAGGAATTTGATTTTAACTAGGATGCAAAAAACTCATATTCTTACCTCTTAGATCTTACCCAGGTGATGAGCGATATATTAAAATCCATACTGAGCTGAGTGTGGTGGCTCACGCCTATAATCCCAGCAGCTCAGGAGGCTGAGACAGGAGAATTGCAAGTTCAAAGCCAGCCTTAGCAATTTAGCAAGGTACTTAGCAAGTCAGCAAGACCCTGTCTCTAAATAAAATATAAAAAAGTTTTATATAAAATATAAAAAAGGCTGGGGTTGTGGCTCAGTGGTTGAGCACCCCTATGTTCCATCCTTGGTAACAAAAAAAAAAAAGAAAGAAAAAAAATCATACTGAATTCAGATTCCTGAAGTGATATATTTACCTCTGCATAACTCTGTTGTCAGGAAAAAGGGAAATATTATGTCTAGAAACATAATCTCTGAATGCAAATGTGTCTGATTTACTGTCATTGTTTATAAAAATCCTTAGGAGGAATGTTGATTATTCAATTATGTCTGTCTAACTTTTCTACACATGTCCCTATGAATCTATGTAAAGCAGTGCACAAGAAGTTCATTAACAAGAAAAGTGAATGAAGGACACATACACATGCATGTGGTAAACTTGCTAGCCTATATGTAATGTGACTACTGTGGTGGCTACTGTCATGTTAATATGACCAGATTAGGGGTATCCAGATAGCTAGTAAACCTCTCTCTCTCTCTCTCTCTCTCTCTCTCTCTCTCTGTGTGTGTGTGTGTGTGTGTGTGTGTGTTTGGGAGGAGGTTTTCAAAAGAGGGTGTTGTCCGAATCAGTAGACTTAGTGAAAAAGATGTGCTCTTATCATAGTGGGTGGTCAATATCCAATTCCTCAAGAGCTCACCGAATAGAAAAGAAAGGTGTGAAAAAGACAAATTCTCCCTCTCCTTTCCCTCTCTCCTTGCTTGCATCCAGACATCCACATCTCTCACTCTGGACCTCAGATTCCCCAAGAATACACTAGACACATGTCACCCCACCCCCACACTGCTTCTCAGCTTTCCTAGTTCTTTGATTTGCAAATAGAACATCATGGATTGTCTTGGCTTCTACAATCACATGAGTCCATATCTATAATAATCTCCTCTCATTTTTCCATACATATACTATTGATTCTGTTTTACTAAATAAAACATTATGGTTTTATGTACGAAATGTAATATTTAATTTGCATATTAAATGTAAATTTAGGCCTAATTTTTTTCTAAACTCCTTTGAGAGTATTCATTTGAGAAAAATATGCTATGAAGTGAAGTGTGTGCTTCTTTGAATATTTAATGAGAGATAGATAAAGCTGGCACTGCATGTGAATTAAATTTCTGTTTGAGACATTTTACACAATCACCATGCCCATGTTTTAATTTTCAAAGGGATAAAGTAACTAGATTACCAAAAATAGAGACAAAATATAAGCAGTAATATATTCATGTATTACTATGAGTTTTCAGACTACTTAAAATTTAACCTGAGAAACAAATAATAATATCATTTTTCTTTCTGCAAAATCTTGAAGATCTTTAATTCTGCCCATAGATTCTTTACTTATTGGAGTTATATTCTCTGTTGGCACTTCCCCAGTCTGCATTCCATTCCATACCCATTTATTCCCTTGCTACTTTTCCACAACTCCAAGCATGCTCCTACCTCAGGGTTTTGCACTCTGTTCCCTGTGAGGAATACTCTCAATCCATTCAGACCTTTTTTAAAATAGGACCCTGTCATGTGCCCTTCCCTGTGATACTTTATAAAATATTCACTTTCATTGCACTGTAGAAACTGTCCCTTTATCCTGTGCCAATTTTCATGGGCCTTGTGAACGTCTACCTTTCATGTATTTGCTAGCATGTTTCTTAGTATCTTCCCCAGTGAGAATGTAAACTCAATGAGGACAGTGACTTTATCTGTTGTGTTCAAGCATGATTGTTGCTAATTGAATAAATGTCTATGCTATAGTAGATTCTCAACAAATGTTTATTAAATGAGTGAATATAATAATAAAGCTCTTTGCTCAATTGTACCCACATGTTGGCCTTTGAATAGTTGAGGGAGATGGCAAGTTTTGCATAAGATTAAAGTTCTGAAAGATAAATAAGCAGTGCATTCACAGGGACAGTTAATTTTCTGCTTTTCTGAGACTGTTTTTTTCACATTTTCTTTCAGTTTTCACACTTCACACTTTCAGATAAAATGATTTTCTGCAAATCCCATCATGGAGTAGATCATTTCAAAACTCTTGTAATGTTTTCTTGGAAGTGATGTCTTATTCAATGGCAAGTAACACATCTTGTAAGAACTATTTAGGAAATCATGAAAAAAATTAAATATGAGAGGAATTAAATGCTTCATTTCTGGTTATATTTCAAACATTACTTTATGAACACAAATTTACATTTAACTAAAATGATTCTAAAAATGTGTGTGGAACTATTATATTTAAGTTTTTAATTTTGATCCTTAGTAAGCTCAGTACTATGCAAAAATCCAAGCCTTCATATGTAATTTGTTGTCAGTAATATAATAGGAGATTTTAACATTACGGTGATTGAATGTGCTGAGAAGGCCATGTTATGCTTGTGGAGCTGTGAAGTATAGCACTAAGATTCACTTCTGTATTTATATTTCTCCTATTGAAATTATTGTTTCAATGGTTATTTAATTTTGTAATTATTTTGCATTTGTGGAAAATTTTCAAGGATAGTGTGATTGACATGTAACACTCTGGCAGGGTCAATAACAGGCCAAAAGATTCTCAGGTTAATTTCTGAAACTTTCCAATATCTCTCTTTCAGGGCCTGGAGGACTATGTAAAATTGGATTACATCAAGTATTTTTAAGAATGAGAAAACACTGGTATTATCTTTGTGTGCCCTAAAGGCAATGCCCTGTATGCTTTGAAGGGGTGTTAGAAAGATTTAACCATAGACCAAGAAGAGTCGGTGGTGTGACTATGGAAGTAACATTAAAATGACATGGCCCCAAGCCATAGAATTTCAGTTGCCATTACAGGCTGGAAGAAGCAAGAGATGGAGCATCTCCTAAAGTCTCTGAAGAGACCACGCCTCTCACCCACCATTGATTCCAGCTCTATGAGATGTTTTCACACTTTTGGTTTTCAGAGGTGTGAAAGAATCAATACATGTTGTTGTAAGCCTCCAAGTTTGCAGCAGCCACAGTAAACTAATTCAAGCCCTCACCAGGTTTCTTGTCAGAATCACAACACTACCATATGCCAGTATGGGAGAATTCACAGGAGAAGCCATCTGTTCCATAGGTGTTGGGATGTTATACACTATTAATTTAATTGTTACACTTTTGATAGATAGAGTCATATTTTCTCTTTCTCTGGAGTCAGTTTTGGTATTGTGTGTCTTTTCAGGAATTTGTATATTATCTGTTATCCAATATGTTGCTGTGTAGTTATTCTTCATATTATTACAATAATGTTAATATTCCAACTTATTATTATTTATATAATATGAATAGTCATAGTCTCCTTTCCATTTACGATTTTAGTAAAGTGAGTTGTATCTTCTTTTCCTAATCAGTCTGCAAAGTTGTGTCATTTTGGATGATCTTCCACACAATCATCTTTCTGTTTTCCTATTTTCTCTACTCCCATTCTATATTCTACTTTGCTCAATAGTTCCAACCACAATAATGTCATTAATGGAATGGACCTGTATGATATTGTGGAAGAGAAATTTTATCAAAGCCCCAAGAACTAAATCACTGCATATGCCTAAAGACTTGATAAAGCTCTGATTTAGAACATTGAAAACTGTCCTTTCCAAGTAAAACCTATTTTTTGGATGGTTTTCATTAACAAGTAGGAAAACAATTTTTTTGACAGATCCAAACAGCTGCATCCCAAATTCCAGACAACATAAAAGCTCATCTGGAATCATAGCTGTGATTGCATTCCACACTTGATTAAGCTTATCACAGATTACTGATTCTCTAAGAGCCACATATTTTCTGCATATCACCAACAGCTAAGTTGATGGGTCATGGAATTCACACCCATCAGGACCTTGATGGTGACACCCATCTCTGCAACTCCTCAAATAAGATAGTGATACCACTGGTTACCAGTGACAAATTCTGCTCCCTCACAATGTTGAAGTATAAATTAGAGAAGCACATTGAGGCAAGCATAAAAAGCAGGGTTTATTTAAAAAGGAGTAACATTGGCTATTGCCAGGAGAATGGGGCATAGCTGGTATCCTGTTATCCCAAGAAGTGAGGATGTCCAGCCTTTTTATATATATTAGGCTTCCTTTGTTCTCCTGCTCTCTTCCCCTTATCTCTCTCCTTCCTTCTTACTATGTGAATAGTAAGGAGATGTTCAGATGGGACGGACCAAAAAAAAAAAAAAAAAAAAAAGGTGAGAAGCAGTTGATGGGGAAAGGGCTGGATGGAGCAGCCCAGGACATATTAATTAACTACTGTTACAACTCCCTGTAGGGAGGGACAATTCCTGGGCAGGTTACCTTAGCAACGGGTTGGAGCAGGGGTAGGTTATCTTCATAAGGGTGGAGGAGGGGCTCTGAAGGTATTTCAGTCCCTCAGGGGATAGTCTCTGACTTCCTGGACTCAACTCCAATTGGCCTCCTTGATCCAACCTGACTCAATTGACCTATCTATACTGACTGCCTGCTTCAGTGGTATTGCTTTTACTTTATCTTTACCTTTGTACTATATTAAGTAAGTACTATTTAGTAAATCTAAAAATCCATTAAATATGAGATTAAAGATTTAATATTTGGTTATATGAATTATGCAATAAAATGAAATGATGGTCCACGTAGAATATAAATATAATATTTATCAGTATCAGTGAGAATATACATTCCACATGTACAATTCTTTCAATTTTGATCCACAGGGAGATAGATATTATGGAAATCCTAAGCACAGAAATGAGCCTCCATGTGTTGTTACCGCCTCAATTTAGGAGGCTTCACCATCTCAAAATTTGTAATTTGGGGCTTCAATATGCTCAGAGAATCAGGCTTTACTTTTGGAGCAGTGTAATGTAACAGCAATGTTCACATTTATTTAGAGATATTTCTCCTGTGGGAACGATTTCTAATTATTATTTTAAACAGGTATTTAATGTTATAGTAATTTTGGAGGTACAGAACCTTTTCAAAGTTAGTGCAGAATGCTGCCATAAGACACTGTGGCAAGCTCAGCCATGGCTCCCTAAAAAGGTCCAAGTCCTAATTATGGCACCTTTCAATATTATTCTATGTGCCCCAAAGAACTTGCAGATGAGATTAAATGAAGGGTTATAGGATTGAAAAAAAAGAAAGAGAAATCATCAGGATTATCCATGTGTATTCTAAACATTATCCTGCATATTCTTGCAAAATAGAGTCAGAAAGATATAGGAAACATAGAAAAAAAGAGTTGGCAATGTGAACTCCAAAACAACAAGCTATGGTGTGCCAGCAGCCACCCCAAGGAAGAGGCAAGAAATGAAATGTCCCCGGGAGCCCATGAGGGGACAGGGCTCCAATGACCCATTGGTTCCAGCTTGCTGACACTGGTTTGGCCTTCTACTGTCTAGGCCTGAGAAAGAACAAATATTTGTCATTGTAAGCCTCAAAGATTGTAGCAGCCAAAGGACACTAACAGAAATCCTCCTTTCTTCTCTGTTGTATTCTTTTATTTATTTTTTAAATTAATAACTTCTACTTATTATGATACCATAAATCAAAGGAAACTCAGGCCACATAATGCAAGATGTCTGCAATTTGTTATCCAATAAGGATTTGTATACAGAATATATAAAGGACATCAAGATATAAATAAGAGAATATAAAGGATTAAATTTTTTTTTAAAAAATGGACAAAAAAACTCTTGAATAGGAGCTTCATAAAAGAGGAAAAACAAGGTTATTAGGACAATGAAACATCAGGGAAATGCAATTTAACAACACAGTGATGTATCGCTTGCTGAAAACTAGCATGCTGAGGAAGAAAAGGACCAACTGGAATCCTCAATTGGTACATTTACCTTGGAAAACTGACAGCACCCCTATACCTAAGTACCTTTGAGCTTGAGATTCATTCTGTATGATAAACCAGTGAAAATGAATGCACATGTCTGCCAAAAGATGTGTACAATAATAACAACTCTGTCCAATAAAGGAAAAAACCTAAATGTCAGTCAAGAGTTGAATGGAAATAAAAGGTGTTGTATTCATGTAATCAATAGACAAAACCATTCTGTTACATTTTATATTATTGATAGTTCTCACAAATATACATTTTATTGAAAGACTAGAAAGATTACATTTATAAAATTCTACTTATATGTTGTTCAACACTGGGAATAATTAATCTGTGTTATGGTAGAGGTCAGATTACAAGTTACCTTTGCAGATGGTGACAGAGGGCAGAAAATATCTTTGGGGTGTTGGATAGATTTTGTATCTTGTTTGTATCTTTGTTTATGGTACATGGTGTTTCATCTGCAAAAATTCATCAAGATATAGACTTATCATATGCACTTCACTGCATATAAACTGAGTGTTAATGATAATGAAAAAACAGAGAGAAAAAATAAAAAGTAAGTTAGTGTATCCTTCTAGGTAACCAACTCTGATGCTTAGGGCTATTAACCAATATTGTAGTTGTCCTCTGTTTAGGGACCTCTCCAAACTTTTGCAGTTAGGAATGGGCATGTGATTTTAAGCATCTAATAAAACAAAATGCAAATGAAAGTGATAGAAGTTACTTTTAAGATATTCTTTCATCTTCTTTTTGGCAGGGGGGTATCAAGTATTGAACTCAGGGGCACTCAACCACTGAGCCATATCCTCAGCCCTATTTTATATTTTATTTAGAGACAAGGTCTCACTGAGTTGCTTAGCGCCTCACCATTGCTGAGGCTGGCTTTGAACTTGCGATCCTTCTGTCTCAGCCTCAGGAGACACTGGGATTACAGGCATGCACCACTGCACCCAGCTATATTCTTTCTTTTCTATTGGATGTTTGCTTGGGAGAATTTACCAAAAAAGTCATCTGTTCCTGAGCTTTTCTCTGTTGGGAAGTTAGACAATTCCATCTCTTTATGTGTTATAGGTCTATTCAGATTTTTTTTTCTGCAATTGGTTTTGGTACTATGTGCATTTGCAGGAGTTTATATTTCATTTGTGACATCCAATGCATTGGTGTACAGTTATTTACAGCATTCTATTATAATCTTTCTTATAAAGACATTTTAACAATGGCAAAACTGAATAAAAACAGTTTACTTGTCAGAGGTACTGGGTTGGAGCAATCATCAAAGAGAAGCTCAGATAAATTGATCCAGGTGATGGTAGTAGTGGTTATAGGACCATACATTTGACAAAATTCTTAGAATTATACACTTCAGTATACCATACCTGAAGGTACTACTGTACATAAATTATGCATTCATTCAAAAACAAGTAACTATGATGCAAAAGCCTGTATGTACATTAAAACTAACCAGCTTGTTCCCCACAGACATATTAATTGCTCCTTCCCTAGGAAAGTCATATCAGAAGCTTCAGGTACTCTCATGGGACAATCTCCAGAGGTCTCAAGTTTCTATAAGTCTCTTCAGATCTCCATGTATTTACCTTGAAATCCCAACATGACTCAAAATTACCTGTTTCAGAAGGAACACTCTATGTACCATGTTCATTGGGCATCATTTATTCATTGGCGAGACAATTATTGTTAGTGCAAACAGGTCTTCTTCTGACCTCGGACTTCCTGTGAGTCTTCAATCACAGTTAAACATGTAAAACTCATGTAGGTAAGACTTTTAAATGATAACTTCTTCATGAGATGTTTTGTGGATCTTTATTGATTTATTTATTTTCAGATACAGTTATGTGAATTATTGGAGATATGTAATCTTATTATGCAAATATAGAAGTAATAAATGAATCTTTTAAGGAAACAGAATTAGTTGGAGATTCAGAACTTGGTTCATGTTCTTATTCTTTCCTCTGTTTTTCCTTGTGTTGGGAACTTGGAACCTTTCAAATGGAACATTAGACAGAGCTCTGTTAATGGTACTTATGCCGTATTCCAGGGCTGGTGGAAATTTCAGTCTCCTTGTTCCGGGTTGACTGTTCTTTCTTTTCCAGAATATAAACATTTAAATGAGGATAAAATTCATACAAAATCTGAGCAGCATCTATACCTAAGATTTAATATGAAAGATAAATAGATGGTTTCAATGTTTCCAAAAAACTGAGGTGGTGCACATGTCAGAAACTTCCATGAAAGGAAACTCAGCAGCTCCGGAGGCTGAGGCAAGAGGATCCCAAGTTCAAAACCAGCCTCAGAAACTTAGTGAGGCCTCAAACAACTTAACAAGATCTTGTCTCAAAATAAAATATATGTTTTTTTTAAAAGACTGGGATGAGGCTTTTTTTGGAACCCAAGTGCCCCTGGGTTCAATCCTTGGTACAAAAAAAAAATTCCTTGAGAGGGAACTTAGAGATTCTCATGAAAAATCAGTTATATTTCTTATATACATGACAATAGTGGATTCTTCAAAAATGTGAACCAAACTTAAAACATGACATTCTGCTTGATTAGGTAGTAATTTCATATTATTTATATACATTTTCTTCTCACTTCTCAGAAAGTGAATTACCCTGCTTTAAACTACACAAGGATTCTAAATAAATTACTAAGCTCTGAGCTGCATGTAAGTTTTCCCACATATTCTCAATTTCCCCATGTGCACGCGTGCACGCACAAACACACTTTTATATGCAAAGTTCTGATCACTGGTTGATGAACACAATGTAAGCTAAAAGTGCCGTGACTGCTGAGGGTCAGAAGAATGTGTTCAGGGGCTGACTTCAAATTGCCAGAGGCTTAGAAAAAGATGCAGGAATAATAGTTAGTATTGGATGGATATCCTTCCCCAAGCTACAGTTCCAACAAAGAAATTCAAAATACTGTTACACAAGAACAGATTCAAATCAAACACTTCACAGTGTGGAACTTGCCACCAAAACAGAAGTGACAGCCCATAAAACTTGAAGCTTCCAGTGCTTGTCTCTGTGATTTGGCTATGGAGTGACAGTAATGAATGAAAGAATGAGTTTAAGGAAAAAGAATTCTGTTACTCAAACTAAAATATGGAGTTTGAGAAAGAAACTTTAAAAGGCATTGGCTCACATGGACTATCAAGAGCTGTAATCATATGCTTGGAGTAAGGACTGATTGAGAAACACAGAAGGTACAGAAAATCTCAGTGGCCTCATAGGGGGAGAAAGGCAAACTGGGCAGAAAAGTTCAAAGACTTTCAACTCACCACAATAAAAGACCTGCATGTCAGCATGCTGGTCGATAAAACCAAAGTAAAGACAAGCACCCCGTCCAGATATCTTAAGTGTTAGTTTTTATGAATTATTTAATTTAATTTAATTCTTACTTATTTAATTCTTATGATAATAACTGCAAGTCTTATTACTGTCTTCATTCTGCAGTTGGAAATATGACACTCAGGGGAGTTACCTTAGGATGAATGCCTGGTAGGGGGCATAAGGCAGCATCTCTTCCAAGCACCTGAGCTCCATGTCTGCCAATCCTGTTGATGTGCCTTCTCTCAGAACTGTCCCTGCAGGGGGAGCGTACTCCTACCACACCAGTCACCCCTCCACATTACTGTGTATGGAGATTTGCTGGCACGAATCAAGAATTAAAATCATCTTCAACTTATTCAAATTTCACACTGTCAGCTGGTGTAGGTGTTCTGCTGATAACAGGCTTTAGATTGTGTAGATTCTGGGGCATCTGTTAAATGCATTCAAAGCTTGTCAATTCATTTATGACTCTTTTTTAGCTGAGTGGGTCATTTCATTCATTGTTTGTTGGCTCATTACTTTTCTTCTGATAAAACGAAAACATAGTGAAGAAGGTGAAATTTTCACCCACTCAATCATTTGATTCACAGTTATACCCTAAACAGTTTTGGACAAAGGAGCCAAGGAAAAATTGTAAAGTAAATCAACTTCAATTTGTTTGAAATCCAGTTTAAAAAATTAGATTTAGGAACTACTTGACATGGGTTAAAGTTGGGATGAGTCCAGGATAGAGATTGACAAATAGTACTTGTATCAATAGAATAGATTTCTCATGCTTAATAATTTAAAGGAGTATAACAACTCAATAAAATCATAACACTGCTGAGAGGAGACAGGAAATGTGCATCTAGAGTGACAGCAGATGACAGTTCTGGGCAGATGAGCTGCATGGAAGCATCAGCTTTACCTAAGCTCAGAAATGAATTCACAGATAGGTACATACAGATATTTTGATTAAATTATTAAATAGTCTACACCTTGGTTAAGAATTATAGAAAATTTTAAAATTGGGCAGATAATGCATAAAGAGTCTTTGAATTCACAGAATTCAACCCTGTATGTAATTAACTGCAACACATTTGGTTTGTAAGATGTGATTTTTCAGGAGAATCCCAAATTATAGGTATTGGTATAAAGAAATAACCCATTTTCCATGCATATTTTTTATAGCAATTCAATGTCTTCATTATTCTGTACTTCTACCCCTGCTTGACTATAGAACATCAAGAGATTCTCAGACAACATTGATGGAGAACAGGACAGAAGTGACCCACTTCATCCTGCTGGGACTGACCAAGGACCCAGGTCTGCAGCTTCCCCTCTTTGTGACCTTCCTCCTCATCTACACCATCACTCTGGTTGGGAACCTGGGGATGATCCTGTTGATTCTCCTGGACTCCCGTCTCCACACTCCCATGTACTTTTTCCTGGGTAACCTCTCTCTGGTGGACTTGTGCTACTCTTCAGCTGCCATTCCCACAGTCATGGGTGGGCTCCTTCCTGGAGATGAGGTCATCACCTACAATGCTTGTGCTGCTCAGATGTTCTTTATTACAGGTTTTGTTACTGTGGAAAATTACCTTCTGTCCTCAATGGCCTATGATCGCTATGCAGCAGTGTGCAAGCCTCTGCACTACACCACCACCATGACAACTAGTGTGTGTATATGTCTCATCATAGGCTCCTATGTCTCTGGTTTGTTGATTGCCTCCTTCTACATTGGGGATACCTTCAGTCTCACCTTCTGTAAGTCCAATGTGGTCCATCATTTTTTCTGTGATATTCCAGCAGTCATGGTTCTCTCTTGCTCTGATAGACACATGAATGAGCTTGTTCTTCTTCCTGTCTGTGCCTTCAATGTGGTTTTTGCTCTTATTGTTATCTCAATATCCTACATATTCATTTTTACCACAATTGGAAAGATGCGCTCCAGTGCAGGCCATCAGAAGGCTATATCCACCTGTGCCTCCCACTTCACTGCAGTCTCCATTTTCTATGGGACCACCATCTTCATGTACTTACAACCTCTCTCTAGTCACTCCATGGACAGTGACAAAACTGCATCTGTATTTTACACTATGGTCATCCCCATGCTGAACCCTATGGTCTACAGCCTGAGGAACAAGGAGGTCATGAATGCATTCTCAAAGATTGTTTTAGTGGCAAAATAATCTTTAGAGTTTAGATTAAATTTGTTGGGGTGCATAATACTTGTTCATTCCTTTCATTGTCCATGTTTTGTCACATTTTAAGACCCACCTGACTTCAAGTTCTTTTACTTCTGCAAAAGACTGTGGTCTAGGAAAAAGGAAACAACAGATTCAGAACCATAATGCCTCAATGAGAATATATCTGATACATTAGTGTTTTCTTATCAAAAGCTTTATTAAAGGTATGGATACAATCAATAATTTCCCATGCAATTTTTTCTACATCAATGCAAATATGTGTAAAATAATTGCAGAAAATCTCACAAGGAAAAGAAATGGAGACTGGTGTATTGTGACCATATTTGCACATGGGTGTGGCTAATTTGCCAGAATTAAATGTCATGTGGATATTTTTGGTGTTGAATTTAATGTGTTCTTTGACTGGATAAAAGGATACACAAATAGGGAACCATTTTACTGTGCAGCTGAGAGGATATTTCTGAAGCAGTATAGTTTGAAAAGAAGTAAAGAAGATCTGTTCAATCAGTGTGAATGGCCATTGTACAATTCAGTAAGGACTCACCTGAACAGAACACAAAGGGGAGGAAGAACAGTCATCCCCTCTTTCATTACTGAACATCCATGTTCTTTCTTAGACAGCATAGCTAGTACTTTTCAAGCCCTCATTCTCCAAGACTTACACAGTTACCCCTCTACCCACCTCTCTCAGGCCTTTCTACTCACTGAGTTATAACACCAGCCTTCCTGATTCTCAATTTACAGATAGCCAAGCTGGTCCTCCTTCGCCTCCATAATCACGATTCCATATCCCATGCCATAACGAATCTCTTATATGTGCTGTGTATTCAATTGATTGTTTCCCCTGACTAGTGCACTAGTACTTAGTAATCATAATTTAATATTTGATTTCTGTTTGAATATAAATGCATATATAATATTTTTATCTTTTTTTTTAGGATTTCTCCTGTGTGTAATGTTTTTTTTTTAATTTTTATTGTTGGTTGTTCAAAACATTACATAGTTCTTGATATATCATATTTCACACTTTGATCAAGTGGGTTATGAACTCCCATTTTTACCCCGTATACAGATTGAAGAATCACATCAGTTACACATCCATTGATTTACATATTGCCATACTAGTGTCTGTTGTATTCTGCTGCCTTTCCTATCCTCTGCTATACCCCCTTCCCTCCTCTCCCCC
>NW_026000174.1:61153584-61304989 GCF_001458135.2 Marmota marmota marmota | reverse complement strand
ACTGGAGTGAGATGGTATCTTAGGGTGGTTTTGATTTGCATTTCTCTGACTGCTAGAGATGGTGAGCATTTTTTCATGTACTTGTTGATTGATTGTATGTCCTCCTCTGAGAAGTGTCTGTTCAGGTCCTTGGCCCATTGTAAGAGTCCCAATTTGAGGAAAAAAATGAAACTCATTAAATGAAAGTATGTACTTTTACCTTGCATATTTTAACAATAGATGAATAAATCTGTAATCTCACGTGAATTAATATGTCTTTTTGAGTCATTTGATATAAACAACAGATTTCTATTTTAATTTTCAAAGGGTATGTAGCCAGAGCACCAGAGATATTGAGGAAAAGTAACAACAGTTTTGATGTATTTATATATCATTAAAATTTTTCAGGTTGTTGAAAATTTATACTGAGAAAAAAATAACGTTGGACATTTTTGAAATGCTTTGAACTTAATTCTGACCATTCCTTTTTACATTATTGGGTTCTGTTCTCTCTTGCCGCTCCCTAGAGTTCCACCCCACTTCTCTGATTTTCTTGTTATTGCTTCACAACTTTATCCATGCTCTGGCCCCAGGGCCTTGGCAATAGCCATTCCCTGTGTGGAATGTTTTATTTCCATTCAAGCCATTGCAGATATGTTACTTGTCATGGAGTCCTTCCCTGACCACCTTTATAAATAGTCCCTCTGCACTCCCCACTTACACACTGCACTCTCCTATGTTGTTCTTCACAGTTCACAGTTCTTATCACCCCTTTCCAAAGACATAGTCACTTACTTGTTGCTCATTTATTTTTCTCATCTAGAATATGAATTCCCAAGAACAATGATTTTATCTTTTTTTTTCACAACATACTCATAAGTACCTGAAGAGATGTCTGTTTCATAGTAGATTCTCAAAAATATTTAGTAAACAAAGGAACAGATTAATTAAACATTGAGTACTATTGCACCAATAAGTTGACTTTTGAGGCAAAAATAACAATTCCTCCTGCAAATAATTAAGAACTATTACTCATCCTGTTTAGCTGTAATGGGGCAGGAAGATATAATCAGAAGATTAATTACTTTTGTGAACGTGAACCATATTGTATAATACCTTGTAAATAAACAGTATTAATATTTAACTCATGGAGCTTCAATATGTTGTAAAGATTGTGCTATAAATTCCATAAGTGTCATGTACTTTTTTTCTTGAAAACCCCTTGAGGATGACATGATATCATATATCCTCTGGAACAAAAGAGAAGCTAAAATTTGAAGACCACCTACTCCTTATAGGAATTTGAGGCAAAGCAAACTAGATACACAGGACATATATATAATTATGACATCCATCTACACTAAAAGAGATAATGTTGGGAAACACCATTATCCACAGGCCTGTGTTCAAAAGTGGAACTTTGGAACTTCTGTAGCACCAGACAGAGACCTGCACACAGGCAGGAGGTATTCAATTTTGGTCTACAGCAGTGCCCACTGTGGAATGTGCCACAGTGTGTGCCCAAGACTAGCAGCTGTGTTCTTCAGGCACAACCTGACAACAGTCAACCTGAATGGTCAAGGGCCTTCCTTCACCAATCCAACCCCTACCACAGGAAGACAAGTGTGAAACAAGGCACATTTATTTTGGGGTGGGTCAGCAGAGTAAGCTCAAGACTTTTCATTGGTATTAATTGGTGGCTGGCAAAAACTAAGACTAGGTAGATGCAAAAGACAAAACTCTAGACCACCATTGTGAAAAGCATGTGGCGTAGCACAAGTCACCACAGGATGGTGACTCTAGACAAAGAATGGAGGCTTACCTTTTCCCTAGAGAGAGGCTTATATGGATGATCTGTGCCTGCTACACACTCCCCCGGATCATCTGAACAACACATCAAATGTGGCATAGGACAAACCTGGGCTTAGATTGCCCTCTAGTACTAAAACAGTAGCAACCTATCAACAGCAGACTCCTGGAATTTTGAACCTGGGTAACTAAGTGCTAAAACGCTTAGTGGAAGTGGTATAGATGCCACAAAAATAAGCAGCCTTCTTAACAATTCTGGGAAGACAAGTGCAATCAATTTCAGATTGGATAGACTGGATTAAATACACAACTCAATAATGATCATATGATAAAGCATACCAACAAGTATCAAGAGGTCTTAAGAAACTATGTTCTCATGTAACACTTCAAGTAAGATGGCAGGAACTGGCCAGATAGTAAGAAGTATGGGATGACTCTTAGAGAATTTGAAAGAGATGTTTTATGGAAACTCAATGAGCTTGAGGAAAACACAGAGAAGTGATTCAATACTCTAAAAGTTTAAGCAAGAGATGGAAGCTATTTACAAAATTAAAGAGAAATCCTGGGTGTGAAAAATATAAGCAGGTAAATTAAAAGCACAACAGAAGGCATAAAAGCAGACAGATCAAACAGAAGAAAGAATTTGTGATCTTGGCAAAAGGAAGCTTGAAAATGCACATTCAGAAGAGTAAAAGGAAAACAGAATGAAGACGAATACAGAAAACTTGAGGGAAGATTGTAACAGTACTAAAAGAATGAGATTCAGTTACTGGGTGAAGTGTCATAGTCACTGGATACTAGCCAGTTTGGATCAACTGGATCCATCCCAAGATACCTCATAGTCAAGCTGGCTAAGGAAAAAGATCAAGATTCTCAAGGCCACAAGAGGAAAACAAACAAACAAAACAAAACACAAACGGAACAAAACATGTAATACATAAGGGTGTCACAATTGGCCAGATGGTCACACTTCTCAGCAGAAATCTTCCAGGCCACAGGAGAGTGGCAAGAGGTTTTCACAGGGCTAAAGGGGGGAAAAAAAAAACCCAAAACAAAAAGCTGCCAACCAGGAATCCAGAGGAGACCTTTTTTTTTTTTTTTTTTTTTTTAGAAATGAAGAACAGATCAAGGCATTTCCAGACAAAGAAAAACCAAGAGAAGTGATCTTCAGTAGGCCTGTCCTACAAGAAGTGCTAAAGGAAAGTTTTCAAACAGAGAGAGACAGTCAACATGGGAGCTATTAAACTAACAGGTAAGAGTCATTCTCAGACACATTCAAAGTGCTCTGATACTGTAAGCGTGATGCATAAATCATTCATATCTTTGATGAAAGGCTCAAAACCAAAAGTTTAAATTTAACTAACTAAATGAATTTTAAGAGCTAGGAAATATAGAAAGATGTAGAAAGGGATATGAAAAATTCAACATAGCAGGGAATGAATGGAGTGCAAATGGAGAGTTTTCTTATCAGTCTATTACTATTTTATTTCTTTTCTTAGATTTATAATCATTTTAAGTACTACCTTTGCAAAAACCTGTTACAGTAAAAAAAAAGGAAATTCACTTGTGTGTGTTTTGATAAGAAGAAAACAAAAACAGTCAACCCCAAAACAATAATCAATGAATCAAAACACACTACCATAGGAAATCTCCTCATCACAAGGAGAATATAAGAAAGTAAAATAAGAAAAGGAGTTATAATGAAACCAGAAAACAACTCACCAAATGGTGGTAGTATGACCTTACCTGTCAATGATGATGTTGAATTGTAAATGAATTAAATTTTCCAGTAAAAAAAAAGACACTTGAATGAGTGGATAATAAAACAAGACCCAACTATGTATTTCTTACAAGAAATTTACTTCCCCTCTAAGGATATAGATAGATAAAAAGTGAACTATTGGAATAAAATATTCCATGCAAACAGAATTTGAAAGAAAGCAGAAGACATATCTGATAATACAGATTTAAATTTTTTTTAAAGTAAAAAAGAAGAAACAGAAGTTCTCTATATATTGATAAAAATATTGATTTACAAAAGGAAGTAATAATCCTAAATATTTATGCACATTATATTGAAGTATCAAATGTTTAAATCAAACAGTATTTAATATAAAGAGAGAGATGCTCGCTATAATAGTAATACTTGTCGGCTCTCACACTCTACTTTGATCAATGGACAAATCATCCAGTAGAAAACCAACCAAGGAACAGCAGAGTCAACTGCACTCAGACCAAAGGGAACAAACAGACATCTACTGACATTTTATGACACAAATGAAATATACACATTCTTCTTATCAGCACATGCAACATTCTTCAAAATAGATTTTGCCATAGACCACAAAATTTCTACAAAAATTTTCAGTTGAAATCTTACTGTTTTTCTTTTCTGACCACAATGCAATAAAGTAGAAATCAGTAATAAGAAAAAAAATATGGAAAACATAGAGATACATGAAAAGAAAACAAGCTAATTTTGAACAACCAATGTGTCAAGAAAGAGATTAAGAAGTACATTTTAAAATGTACTGAAATAAATGAAAATTGAGATACGACATACCAAAACCTAACAGAGCAAAAGCAGTACTGAGAGAGAGGTTGGTGGCAATCAATACCTACATCAAAAAAAGCAAAAGGATCTTAAATTTAAAGCTTACTTTGCATCTCAAGGAACTAGGAAAACAAGAACAAAGCAAACTAAAATAGAGAGGAAAAAAAAGAAAGAAAAAAAGTCAAACCAGAAAAAAATGGAGCCTTAAACTCTCAAGATCAACAAAACAAAGGGGTGGTTCTTCAAAGGATAGACAAAATAGACGAATCATTGGCTTGAAAACTAGGAAAATAAAGATTCAGATAAACCAATTCACAGATGAAAAGGAAAACTGTACAGCAGACATCAGAAACACGAAAACTTGAGATTACTATGAACAACTACACAGAAGGAAATTCAATAACCTATAAAATGGACACCAACCAAGACTGAATCATAAAGTACCAGAAATCCTGAATATTGAACCAATAATAAAAATCTCACAACAATTAAAATCTCATGACAGATGTCTTCTCTAAGGATTTCTAAGAAAAAGAACTGTTACCAGTTCTCCTTAAATTATTCCAAATATGTAAGAGGAAGGAATTCTTTGAAATATATTTTCTTAGCTGACAATACTCTGACACCAAAACCAGGTAAGGACACAATGAAAAAACTATAAAAGAGGCCAATATTCTTGAACACATATCAAAAGTCTTAAAACACTAGCAAACGGATAACAGTAGCATAACTGGAAGATTATTCACTATGGTCAAGTTGGAATCATCCCAGAATGAAAGAAGGGTCAACATATGCAAATCAATAAACATGATGACAAAACTATGTTATCACCCCAATAAAAAGGCATTTGATAATATTTAAACTTCCTCTATTAAAAAATGCTGAACAAACTAGGTGTAGAGGCAACATACTTCAACACAATAAAGGCCATTTACATTAAACCCACAACTAACATTGAACTGAATGGGGATAAGCTGATCTCAGATCTGAAACAAGGCAAGAATGCTCACTTTCACCTCTTATCAACAGAGTGTTGGAAGTTCTAGCCAGAGCAATCAAGCAAAAGAGAACTAAAGTGCATCCATTTTGAAAATCACATTTTCAAGGTTGAAAAGAGATATAGGACCTGCAGAAAATCCCAAAACCTCACCCCCCAAAAATTGTTGAAATTAATAAATGAATTCAGCAAAGTTGCAGGATACAAAATCAGCATTCAATAATCAGTAACATTGTTATATGCAATAGTGAACTCTCTGAAATGGAAATCAAGAAACCAGTTAATTCCATTTACAATATCTACCAAAAAAAATAAATTACAGGAATGAATGTAAGCAAGGAAGAAAAAAATTCAAAGAAAATTTCAAAATATCAATAAAAAATGAAGATGGCACAAGAAATAGAAAAACATCTTGTGTTTATGGATTGGAAGAAAAAAATGCTGTTAAAATACCTGCAAAACCCAAAGGAAGATACAGTTAGATACCAATCCCTATCAAAATAACAATGACCTCTTCACAGAAATAGAGAAAAAGAAACCAAAAATTTTTAATGGAATTCAAAGTTCCTGAAAAGCCAAAGTCACCTTAAGCAAAAATAATAAAGCAGGAAGCATTGAACTACCTGAGGGAAAAATATAACCATGTTGGAGGAATTAAAGCCACATTGATGTCATCAAGTTAGAGACATAGAACAAGGAAGCAAAATAGAGAGCCAAGAAGTAAACCCACAGGTCCATAGGCAACTGACTTATCAAATGTCCCTTGTAGAAAACATAGTCTTTTAATAAATGACATGGAGAGAATTGGATAACCACAGGCAAAAGGACCCAAAACAAACCAGACCCCTCTCTCTCAGTTCAAAAACCACTCAAAATGCATGAAAGATATGAACATAAGAACAGAAATAATAAAACCAGTGGAAATGGTTTAGGACATTGGATGAGTAAAGGCATTATTTATTTATTTATTTTTACAAATAAACCTCCAATCTCAGAGAACTAAAGTAGAAATAAGACACATGGGATTGCAATAAACTAAAATGGTTGTGCACAGCAAAGGAAATAATCAAGAGCGTGAAGAGACAACCTACATAATGGAAGAAGAGATTTGAAAACTTTACATCCATCTAGAAGGGCATGGGATATTCAGAATATAGAAGGAACCCAAAACTCCAGAGAAAAACAGAACAAAACAAAACATAAAACCCAGACAAGCAAATAACCTGATTAAAAAATGGGCAAATAGACTTGAACAGACATTTCTCAAAGACATACAAATGGCCAACTGGTATATGAATAAAAGCTCAGTTTCACTAATCATCGGGGAAATACAAATCCAAATCACTGTGAAATGTTACCTCACCACAGCAAAGCAGCCTTATGGAAAAACTAAAACTAACTAGTGCTGGCAAGATGTAGAAGAAAGGAAAGCAATCCTGTATGTTGTGGGTGGGAATACAGATTATCACAACCATATAGAAAACTGTGATCCACCAATTTCAACCCTGAGTTTAAATTCAAAGTAAATTAGGTAGGCATGGTCTACTAATTGCATCTATTCAGGAGGCTGAGGTGGAGGATGGCAAGTTTGAGGCCAAATTGACAAGTTTAGGAGACCCTAACTCAAAAATAAGTATATAAAATAATTTAAAAGGGTCAGGGATATAGTTCAATGGTAGGGAGCCCTGGGTTAAATCCATAATATCACAATTAATAAATGAATTCAGCCAGGGGGCAGTGACGCATGCCTGTAATCCAGGTGGCTCCAGAGGTGGAGACAGGAAGATATCAAGTTCAAAGCCAGCCCCAGCAATGGTGAGGCGCTAAGCAACTCAGTGAAACCCTGTCTCTAAATAAAATACCAAATAAGACTGGGGATGAGGCTCAGTGATTGAATGCCCCTGAGTTCAACTCCCCCCTCAAAAAAAATTTAAAAAATGAATTCAAAGGAAATGAAATCAGTATGTCAAAAAGACATCTGTACCCTAGTGTTCTCTGTGTAATGCTTCCAATAGCTAAGATATGGAAACAAACTAAATGTCCAAGAACTGATAAGTGGATTAAGAAAATGTGATACATATGCATTAAGAAATTTGGCTCAGTTATAACAAAGAATGAAATCCTGTCATTGGCAATAGGAGATCATTATATAAAGTGAAATAAGTCAAGCGAAAGACAGTTTCTGAATGATCTCACTCATGTGTGGAATCTTGAGAAGTCCTTCTCACAGAAGTTAAAAATCAAGTAGTTTTTACCAGAGGATGGATATAGCAGGGGGCCGGAGTGTTATTAGGAGCAAGAAGATCTGGTGAGTCATGGAACAATAGGGAGACTACAGGTAACTCTTAAGCAGTGTGCACTTCAAAAAGCCAGAAGCAAGAATTTCAATGGTTTTTACCTCAAAGAAATGATAAGTATTTGAAGACACAGATATGTTAAACTTTGCTTAAATGGTACACACTATGTGTATAAGACACTCCAATGGTACAAGTCAATATATACATTTTTTTGTGTTTTCATTTATCAGTAAAAATAAATTTAATTTTAAAAATATAATAATGAGCTTGATCCCTAAAGGCTCTTTAATTGCTTCTTCCTTAGAAAATCAGCACAGGGAGTTGTAGATAGTCTCACGGGAGAAATCTCCAGAGGTCTCCAAATCTGTATAATTCTCTCTGGATCTCCATGTACTTGACTCTGAAATCCCAAAGACTCCACATCACTTTGTTTTAGAAGAAACACACTAGATTCCAGCTCCAGTGGATATCCTTTCTTCATCTGCATGATTATTGTTGGTACGCAGCCTTCTTCAAACCTGAGGGTTTGCTATGAGCCTTCAATTATGGTCAGAGAAACATTCCAAGAAAAAAATCACATTGGTTGACTTTTAAATGATATTATTTTTATGAGACGTTCTTTGGATGCTTCATTTATATATGGGCATGATTTGTGAATTGAGAGAAGTAATATTATCCTATGTATTCTATGTACAAGGAGGGGTAAGTAATTCTTCCTGGGGCACAGAAAGAACTCACGATAGAGTCTGAACTAGATCCATGTTAACTATCTTTCCTCCTTTTCTGCTGCCTTAGAGAACATGGAGTCTTTTGACAACTACCTGAGAGAGGCCTCCTTCAGAGCACTTGTTCCATTTTTCATTCCTGACTTAATGAATTTAAAAGTACCCATCTGGATAAACTGCCTTTCACTTCTATCAGAGTGGTGAGTTCTCTATTCTGTAACATTTCAGGGAGATGTGTAAGTCATGCAAAACCACTGGGCTACCTGTGCCTGCTGTGAGTTATTCGAAATCAGAAAGAAATATTTCAGAAAGTTTCTAATAACTGAAGCAAGTTATTAACTGAATAAATATCAAAACATCTATGATGGAGACTTTAGTGATGCATAGAACAAATCTTGCTTCTTTTTCAACAACTAAAAAAATAAGAACAAAAAGTATGACAGATGATACTTTGATTGATTAGAGAACTTACCTTGTTTAGTCTATATTTGAATGTCATCAAAGTTCAAAATGCAAACAGAAACAAAATCCCAGAAGTGAAATGATCCTTTTTTAAACTACAAAATGATCCTAAATGAATTAACAGGCTCGGAACTGCATTTAAATCTTTCACCATTGTCTCAGGCTTATTCTTGGGAGGTGGCTCTCACTTGTGAATTTTGAATCTTTCTCATTCTACCTAAATTTTAGAGCCTCGCCCAACTTCTCATATTCTGTTTCCTTTCTGATAAAATATAAACAACAATACAACCTACTTTACACATGCACACTCATGAAACCCTTACATGCAAATCCCTTAGGATATAGATAAAACACAGTATATACCAAAAGTGACCAAGGACATTAAGACTGGCAACCATGATGTCTTCATGGAAAGGCTCCAAATTTAAGGTGTCAAATACTTAAAAGAAATAGGGTAGGCAGTATCCAAATTTTAGATTTCAAGAAAGAAATTTTCAACAGGACTGGTGCACATGGAATTGCAGCAACAGCAGTCACATGCTTAGAGTAATGATGGAATCAGTGGAGAGAATACACAAACCTAAATGGCCAATCGTGAGGAGAAAAGAAAAAATGGGGAAAGAAGCTTAAGGCATCAAGGTCACCACAACTGAAGGCTTGAATATGAGCATCCACCTCACGTGTGATCCATTCATCAAATCAGCACAGACTGTTATCCCATTCTAGCCACATGATGGTTAGCACCTATCAGGGTGTTCTAGGCACCCAACATTTTATTTTCCTTTATGTATTATTTAGTTTTCATAAGAATACCTCAAAGTAGTTCTCTTTAATGTCTTCATTTTGTAGATGAAAATATGATGTTCATAGGAGTTACGTTAGGGCCAGTGACACTTAGGTGGTAAACAGTAGGTCCGTTGTGCATCTCTTCTAGGAATCTGAACTCTGAGACATCTAAATCTGATATGCCTTCACTCTCAATCCCCTCTTCAGGCAGCACATGATCCCACCATCCCAGCTAACCAACCACAGCCACTGTATGTAGAGATGGGCTGTGTTGGTTCAAGAGTCAAATTCATCTCTGCCTAATCAAAGGTCATGCCTTTAGGCACATCAGTATCAACATGTGTAGATGTGCTGCTGATGATAAGCATGAGATTGCTGGGGAAGGTTAATATACAACGCAGAGCTTATCAATTAATTTAGGGTCTTCTGTGTTTGAAACAAGAACCATTTCACTGTTATACATTTGCTTATTTCTTCTATCTCTAATGAGAGGCACACATTATTGTAAAGAGGATGAATTCACCATCTCATCAATCACTCCTATAGATCACTATGAAACCCCAAATGCTGTTTGTAATTCACTTTATTTTTTAATTTTTAATTTTTATTTTTTGGTGGTGCTGGGAATTGAACCCAGGGCCTTGTACATGTAAGGCACAAACTCAACCAACTGAGCTATATCCCCAGCCCCCTTGTAATTCACTTTAGCTCCTTAGACTTAGAAACCATTCAGCATGGGTTAGGAATTGGCATGGGTCCAGAGCACAGATGGCCAATTAAAGATTTCACCAATATGAATGAGTTATTCTAGCTGTTATACATCAATATTTACATGAATGTGACAATGAAACAAATTCATAATGTTGTTTAGAGGAGACACAGAATGCACATTTAATATGCCTCCAGCAATTACTAGAAGGTGAGCAATGTGAAAGTTTCATTTTTTTTTCTAGGAGGCTTTGGTGGATTGAGAGATATGACCATAGAAATAATTTTCATTAAGCAGTTTAACTGACTACATCTCAGATTAACAATTGAAAAAAAATGAATTGTTTACATGATTCCTGAGATGCTACAGCGTGCGACCATCTATATTAGCCTTGCACTGAATTTGATCCTGAAGGTCATATTTGTACTAGAGAATGTCAACTTATTACTACAATTAAAGAATAAATATTGTGCATATAATTTCAATTTTCAACTATTCTGTTCTTTCTTCTCATAGCTATAGAACACTCAGTGATTCTCAGGTAACTGATGGAGAATAGGACAGAAGTGACACAGTTCATCCTTCTGGGACTGACCAATGACCCAGGTTTGCAGCTTCCCCTCTTTGTGACCTTCCTCCTCATCTACACCATTAATCTTGTTGGGAACCTGGGGATGATCCTGTTGATTGTCTTGGACTCCCGTCTCTACATTCCCATGTACTTTTTCCTTGGCAACCTGTCTCTGGTGGACATTTGTTATTCTTCAGCTGTCACTCCCACGGTCATGGCTGGACTCCTTCTAGGAGACAAAATCATCACCTACAATGCTTGTGCTGCTCAGATGTTCTTTTTTGGAACCTTTGCCTTTGTAGAAAACTACTTGTTGGCCTCAATGGCCTATGACCGCTATGCAGCAGTGTGTAAGCCCCTGCACTACACCACCACCATGACAACTAGTGTGTGTTCATACCTGATCATAGGCTGCTATGTCTGTGGATTCCTGAGTGCCTCCATCATCACTGGGAACACTTTCAGTCTCATCTTCTGTAAGTCCAATGTGGTCCACCATTTTTTCTGTGATGTTCTAGCAGTCATGGTTCTCTCTTGTTCAGATAAACATATTAGTGAGCTTGTTCTTTTTTATATTGTGAGTTTCTGTATCTTTTTTTCTCTCCTCATTATCTTAGTATCCTACATGTTCATTTTTATCACAATCCTAAATATGCACTCAGCTGCAGGACATAGGAAGGCTATATCTACCTGTGCCTCCCACTTCACTGCAGTCTCTATTTTCTATGGGACCCTAATATTTGTGTATATACAGCCCAGCTCCAGTCACTCTGTGGACACAGACAAAATTGCATCTGTGTTCTACAGTATGGTCATCCCTATGCTGAATCCTGTAATCTATAGCCTGAGGAACAAGGAGGTCAAGATTGCATTCTTAAGGGTCTGGGTTGAAAAATCAGGTGAGATTTGAATTGGTTTCCCTCTACATGTGGCTTGATGTTTTTCTCTGGCAGCCTTTAGAATTTATCCTTATTCTCAATGTTAGGCATTTTCATAATAATGTGCCTTGGTGGGGATCTATTGTAATTTTGTATATTTGGGGTCCTGTATACTTCCTATATTTGATTTTCCCTTTCACTCTTAAGGTTTGGAAAATTTTTAGGTATTATTTCATTGAAAATATCATGCACTCCTTTTGTTTGTATCTCCAAGCATTCCTCTATCCTGGAAAATTTTAAGTTTTGTATATTCATTTTATCCTATATATCTTAAAGTCCTGCTCATGGTGTCTTAACATCTATTCTCCATGGTCAAATTTATTTTTAAGATTATATATTTTGTTCACATTGCCTGAGATTCCATATTTAAATGGTCTAGTTTGCTCTTGATAGATTCCAATGAAATTTTATTTAGTTTATTGATTCCTTCATTTTGAGAATTTCTGCTTAATTTTTTTTCAGAATTTATATCTCTTTATTAATGTAATTTTTGCTTCTGCATTTTCCCCCTTACATTATTCTTTGCCTCACAGATGAATTTAAATATGAACATTCTAAACTCCTGAAATCAATTTTGAATTCAGTCAGTGAATTCAGTTTTGTTGTATTTTTGTTTGAGACAATTTGTTCCCTGGGTTTTTAAGTTTTGGGTTTTTTGGTTTTTATTTTGTGTGTGTGTGTGTGTGTGTGTCTGCTCATCTAGCGGTTGATTTCGAGGCAGTAGAATTTTATCTTGTGGAATTATACTGTCCCTCAAGGTTTCTAGTACCTGACAGTTTAGAGGGAGACAGATAATAACAACAACCAATGCAAACAATTTACAACATTAAACCAAATAGATCTTGTGATAAAATCTACAATGTTGATTGTTACAATAATCAGAAATTATATGATCAGTTCTTGCTCACAGTAAAAACAGTGAGTTTACATAAGAGTTTACAATTTCAGGGATAGAACAGAAGTAATGTAGAATGTGATGATTATGTCAGAGGATGAGAAAAGTAGAAGTAAAAAAATAAAGAAAGAATGAAAGAAAGAATAGAGTTTGGCTATTAGCAGAGGAAAAAAGACACCAAAATTTGGGGGAATCCAAAAGTGAGAGAAAAATACAAATAAAATTTTAAAATAGGAAATTTCAAATGGGAAAAAATACAGAAAAGAAATAAAAACGTATAAGAACAAAGTTCATATATACAATCAAATATCTTAGTCCTCAATATATTGATCCATGAAAAATAATTGCCTTCAAGTGCAAGGGTAGAAATGAGAAAAAATAAAGATATATAAATATGCATAAGTATCCAGTTAAAGGTAGAGTTCTTTAAGAGGAAAATCAGAAAAGTTGAGGTGATAGAAAAATATTTGTAGATTCAAGAGGTGAGTAGGATATATGCTGAGGTGATGTATGATGTGTTTATAAGAGTGGAGGACAAACAAATAGAGGGAAGAGAATTAAAGGAAGAGTAATAGAGCAACAGAATTTGGCTATTGGCAAGAAAAAAGAGAGAAATTTGGACAAATGAAAACATAGTTGTGAAAAGTCAATAGAAAACAATCCAAAAAATGCTAATCAAGAACCTGAGTTTCAAGGAAAAAAAGAAATAAAATGCATGAAAAAAATAGCTATCATCAAGAAATGCTAAAACTTAAAAAAAGCAGAAACAAATATGTATGCATATAAATACATAAATTTCCATCATTTATCAATCAGTACGTATTCAGAAACAAATCAAAACATAACAAAAGCAAAAACAAAATAGCAAAATCGTCAATGAGGGGTTTTGCTTCCTGTCTGTGCCAAACTGAGTTTCTGATTCTCAGCTTCCCTTCTCAGCTGGGTGGTGTGAGGAGTTGTGGAAGATGCTCACAGATTGACTTCCTGGGCATTGTCTTTGGGCTCTGTGTGATGAGTTGTTGCAAGTGAAGCTCTCAGGGGTGGGCATTTGGACTGGTAATGCCCCAGGTGCTTTATTATGAGGGGAGTTTGGGGTGTTAATTAGTCAATACAATTCTAGGACTGTACCCCATTACTCTCCCCAGGGTACCACGTGGGAAAGGAAGTTGAACCGTTAACTGGTTCTATTGTTCAGGGATACCGTGCTGTGTTGGCTTCTCAGGACTGTTTCCCAGCACTGTGCTCAGTCACTCCATCCCATTTAGAATCTCCTTTGGTCCTGCTTGCTGTGGGGTTCAAGGGAACAGGGGGTGGGCTTTCTCTGGCCTTTCTAATCTGCATTACCCCTCAGCAAAATGGTCTCCATGCCAGAAATTCACTGTGCGAGAGATTCTCCTTATTTTCTAGGCTCACTTTAGATCTCATAGTTGGCATCTGCCAGATTCATGTATTGATTTCAGCCAGGAACTCATGGATCTAAGCTCCCACTCTGAGTTCCCTCCACTGTCTCACAGAGGTATTAAAGTGGTTCCAACTTGGGTTCTGGGTGCATGGCTAGGAGGTCTTGGAATAATATATGACAAGCTCTGAAAGAAATCGTATGCCAAACAAGAATATTATACTCTGGAAAAATAAGCTTCAGATTTGACAATGACATAAAAACTTTACATGATAAACAGAAGTTAAAAGAATTCACAACTAATTGAATGAACTACAAAACACTCTCAATAAATAAAATATATCATGAAAAAGAAAGAAAAAACTTAAACATGAAACCAGCAAAGGGAGAAAATGTACTAAAATAAAAATTAGTCAAAAGAGAAACTAATTTATATTAAAAACCAGAAATAATTCAAAATGACAGGGAATAAAAATCATTTCTCAATAATAACATTGAATGTAAATGGCCTAAATTCATCAATCAAGAGACATAGACTGGTAGATTGGATTAAAAAACAAGACCCAACAATATGTTGTCTCAAAAGACTCATCTCATAGACAAAAACATCCGCAGACTGATTGTAAAAGGATGGAAAAAAATTTGCTATTCATATGGATCTTGTAAATAAGTGGAGGTTTCTATCCTTCCATCTGATAAAGTAAACATCAAGTCAAAATTAATCAAAAGGTACAAAGAAGACCATGTCATACTGTTAAGGGAATATATATCAATAAGACATAATAATCTTAAATATTTATGACCCAAATAATGGAGCATCTACATATATGAAGCAAATCCTTCACAATCTTGAGAATCAAATAATAGATCATATTACAATAATACTTGGTGAGCATGCCTCTCTCACCAATCGATAGATCTTCCATACAAAAACTAAATAAAGAAGGAATAAAACTAAAAAATACAATTAATAATTTGTACTTAGCATATATATATATATATATATATATATATATATATATATATATAATATTTCATCCATAAATGAATGAATACATTTTCTTCTCAGATGCACATGGAACATTCTCTAAAATAGACCATATCTTAGGCCACAAAGAAACTCTTAGCAAGTACCAAACATTAGAAATAATACCTTGTATTTTATAAGGTCATAAAGAAATGAATTTGAAATTAATAATAAAATAAAAGATAGAAGCTATGCTAATACCTGGAGACTAACTAATACATGATTGAATGACCAATGGATAGTTGAAAAAATCAAGTATGAAATAAAAAAATACTTAGAGATAAATGAGAATAATAACAAAACATATCAAAATCTCGGGGATACTATGAAGGCTGTTCTATGAGGGAAATTCATTGCTTTGAGCTCATCCATTAAAATAATAGAAAATCAATGAATAAATAACCTAAATTTATACCTCAAAGCCCTAGAAAAATAACAAACCAACACCAAAAGCAGTAGAAGACAGGAAATAATTAAAATCAGAGCCCAAATTAATGAAATAGAAACAAAAAATTTTAAAAATCAACAAAAGAAAAAGTTGGTTCTTTGAAAAACTAAACAAAATTGATAAACACTTAGCCAAGATAATGAAGAAAAAGAGAGAGAAAATCCAAATTATTAAATTTTTGATGAAAAAGGAAATATTGCCACAGACACCACTGAAATACAGACAATAATCAGAAACTACTTTAAAAATTTATACTCCAATAAAATAGAGAATCTTGAAGACATGGGCAAATTTCTAGAGACATATGAGCTACCCAAATTGAATCAAGAGGATATAGAAAATTTTAATAATCTATTTCAAGTAATGAAACTAGAGACACCATCAAAAACCTACCAACAAAGAAAGGACCAGATGGATTCTCAGCCAAATCCTAAAAGACCTTCAAAGAAGAACTTACACCATCCTCCTCAAATTATCCCATGAAGCTGAGTGTGGTGGTGTATGCCTATAATCCCAATGGTTCAGGAGGCTAAGGCAGGAGGATTGTGAGTTCAAAGCAAACTTTAGCAACTTAGTGAGGCCCTGAGTAACTCAGTGAGACCCTGTCTGTAAATTAAATATAAAAAAAAGGCTAAGGATGTGGCTCAGTGGTTAAATGCCTCTGGATTCACTACCCTGTACCTAAACAAAACAACAACAAAATAAAACATGAAATAGAAAAGAATGTAACCTTTCCAAACTCATTCTATGAAGCTAGTATCACCCCGACACCAAAACCAGACAAAGCCACATCAAGGAAAGAAAACTTCAGACCCATATCCCTGATAAACACAGATGCAAAAAGCCTCAATAAAATATTGGCAAAACACATACAAAAACATATTTAAGAGATTGTGCACCATGAGCAAGTGAGGTTCATTCCATGGATACAAGGTTGTTTAAATATACAGAAATCAATAAACATAATTCACCGCATCAATAGATTTAAAGACAAGAATCCCATGGTCATCTCAGTAGATGCAAAAGAAGGATTTGACAAAATTCATCATCCGTTCATGCTCAAAACAATAGAAAAGTGAGGCATTTTAGGAATACACATTAATATTGCAAAAACTGCATATGTAAACTTAAGGCCAAAAATTAGAAAAAAAAATGGAGAAAAATTAGAAATATTCTCTCTAAAAACTGGAACAAGACAGGGAAGCCTTCTTTCTTGAAACCCATAGACAGAGTAATTAAAAATGAAGGAAATTTAAAGGGTATGAATAGGAAACGAAGACTCAAACTATCCCTATTTTCTGATGACATGATTCTATATTTAAAGGATCCAAAAAACTCTGCCAGAAAGCTTCTAGACTTCATAAACAAACTCATCAAAGGATCAGGGTATAAAATAACACCAACATATCAGTTACATTCCTATATACCAATGACCTATTAGGTAGAAGAGAAATCAGGAAAACTATCCGTTTCACAATAGCCTTCACAAAAACAAACAGACAACAACAACAACAAAACTCTTAGAAATCAATCTAACAAAAACAGGCAAAAGACAATGAACATTATAAAATGAAAATTATGAATGAAATGAAAATTACAAACACTAAAGAAAGAAATTGAAAAAGACCTTAGAAAATAGATCTCACATGTTTTTGGTTAAGCAGAATTAATACTGTCAAAATAGCCATGTTAACAAAAGTGCTACACAAATTGAATGCAATTTCTATTAAAATATCAATGATATTCTTCACAGATACAGAAAAAGCAATTGTGGAATTCAATATACTACAGAGTTATAGCAAAAAATCCAGCATGTTACTAGCACAAAAACACACAGGAAGACCAGTGGAACAGAATAGAAGACACAGAGACAAACCCACAAAAATATAGTCATCTCATACTAGATAAAGGCACCATAAACATACATGGGAGAAAAGATATCTTCTTCCACATATGGTTCTGGGAAAACTGAAAAAAAAATAGGTAGTAGAATAAATTAAACCCCTATCTCTAATCCTGCACAAAACTCAACTCAAAGTGGATCAAGGACCCAGGCATTAGACCAGAGACCCTGCACCTACTAAAAGAAAATGTAGATCCAATTCTCCATCATGTTGGCTTAGGAACCAACTTCCTCAATAATACTCGTAAAGTACAAGAAGTAAAATCCGTAATCAATAAATGGGCCGGGCACAGTGGTGCATGCCTGTAATCCCAGCGGCTATGGAGTCTGAGACAGGAGGATAGAGAGTTCAAAGCCAGCCTTGGGAATGGCAAGGAGCTAAGCAACTCAGTGAGACCCTGTTTTAAAATAAAATACAAAAAAGGGCAGGGGATGTGGCTCAGTGTTAGAATACCCTTGAGTTCAATTCCTGGTACATCCCCCCCAAAAAAAGAGTCAATAAATAATAGGATATCAAACTAAAAATCTTCTTCACTGCAAATAATCAATGTGAACAGAGAGCCTATAGAATGGGAGAAAATCTTTGCCACCTGCATCTCAGATAGAGCATTAATCTCCAGGTTACACAAAGAACTCAAAAAAACTTAACACCATAAAACAAACAAACAAACAAACAAGTCAATAAATGGACAAAGGAACTAAACAGAAACTTTGCAGAAGAATTATAAATGGTCAAAAAATATGTGTTCAATATCTCTAGCAATTAGAGAAATGTAAATTAAAACTACACTGAGATTTTATCTCACTCCCATTAGAATGGCAATTATAAAAAATGCAAATAACAATAAATGTTGGAGAGGATGTGGAGAGAAAGGTACTCTTATACATTGCTGGTGGGACTGTACATTGGTACAACCACTATGGTAAGCGTATGGAGATTCCTTGGAAAACTTGGAATGGAACCATCATTTGATCCAGCTATCCCACTCTTCATTCTATACCCAAAGGACTTAAAATCAGCATATTGCATTGACACAGTCACATCAATATTTATAGCAGCTCAATTCATAATAGTAAGCTATGTAAACAGCCTACGTGCCATTGAACAGATAAATGGAATATAAAATGTGGTATATCTACACAATGGAATATTACTTGGCAAATGTCATGCTAAGTGAAATAAGCCAGTCCCCCAAAACCAAAGGCCATATGTTCTGTCTGCTTTGTGGATACTAATTCCTCAATAATGGAGTATGGTGAGAAGAAGAAGAGAAGTCCTTTGGATTAGACTAAGGGGAAGAAAGGGAAGAAGGGGACTTAGAGAGGACAGCAGAATTAATTGGACGTAACTTCCCTAGCCTGGATTTGAATATATGACCAGGGTATCTCCACATCATGTACAACCACAAGAATAGAATCCTAATTAGAATAAATTATACTCCATGTATGTATACATGCCAAAATACATTCTACTGTTATGTATATCTAAAAAGAACAAATAAAAAATTTAAAAGACTGCATTCTTAAAAATCAAGAATGTGTTCATTTGTTGTGAGAAGGATAATCTTTAGGATTTTGGTTTTAATTACAAGGTTTGGAATAGCATTCCCTGATTCATTCTCAGGTCTTCTCTGTTCACTGAGTCCATCTGAGCCCACATTGACGTTAAGTTCTTGAGGTGATGATACCCTTGCCTCTGCAAAGTCTGTTTTCTGGGAAAGGAAAACATTAAGTCCAGGAATTAATACATGAATAAGAAAGGCTAAGCTATCTTGATGTTTGCTTATCAAAACTCTCATTAAGGGCATTGACGTAGTTACTCATTTTATGTGGGTTTTTTTTCCTACCACAAGATAATGCAAATGTTTTGAAAATATCAGGACTGGATGGAACAGAAGTAATGCATATTAGTGTCACTTGGTTTCACATACACATGAATGGGACGAATTTGTCAGAAGTAAATGTAATGAGGCTACTGTGTTGGTTAATTTTATGTGTTAATTTGAATAGATTAAGGGATACCCAGATACACAGTAACACATTTTGCCACATGTGTCTGTGAGGGTTTTACCGAGAGTCTAGTATTTGAAGCAGTAGACTTGGTGATCAATGTGAGGGGCCATCTGCCAATCCACTGACGGATTGCCTGTAGATCAAAAAACAAAAGAAGGGGAAAATTCTCTGTCTCTATCTCTCTTTCTCTCTACCTTAACTGGATCATCCATCTTATTTCACTTTGGACACTAGAGCTACTGATCTGACCATGGATTTTGGCACTGTGGTCTTCAAGACTTCCCCACATCACACCTCACCTTCCAGGCTTAGACCTTTCAAGACCTTCAGACAGAATCACACCACCTCCTTTCCTCATTCTCCACCTTGCAGACAGCACATCAAGGGCTTCTGACCTCCGTATCTCCTGAGCCTGAAATGAGAAAATTCAGGAAAAATAAGAAGTTTTAATATGCTCATACATTGCTGAAAATTTTCAGATCGTTGGAATGTTAACTAGAGAAACAAATGGCTTGCACCCTTTTATTTTTACAAATGTTTTAAAATTGTTAATTCTGACCACTCGTTTTTATGTTAGTTCAGTTGCATTCTCTTTTGTCATCCCTCCATCCACACCTCTTCTTTCTCACTGATTTCCTTGCTTTTTCTTTACAGGTCATGCCTGAGGACCTTTGAGGTTGCTGTTCCCCGTGGCAATGCCCTCACTCTATCCAGGTCTTTGCTTCAATGCCACCCTGTCATGGAGTCCTTTCCCGACCATCTGAGTGAAACAGCCATTCTCCACTGGCCACATAAACTGTCCTGTCCTCCTGTGTCATTCTTCATAGGTCTTATCAATCCTTATCTACTATATGTTTTCTTGTTTAACTTCCTCAACTAGGAAAACTCCACAAGAGCAGTGATTTGATCAAATTTGTCCCAATGTGATTAATAGTACCTTAATATACACCAGTTTTTAATTTAAATTTAATTTAAATTCTAATGAATATTTGTTAATGGGATGATTAATTGTGATTTGCATTTAATTGTACTGATATTTCAAACCTTGAAAGCACTGTTTATAAAGTGAATTTTGCAGAATAAAAATCTTATAGATCAAAATTCAGTGCCTCTCAAGAGAGTGTTGATTTTCTCATGTTAGTGCTACCTCCTTTGTTTCCTCATTTAAGCCAACTCAGCAAACAACTGGTTGGGCCCTTACTAATTCCCTGAAATCAAACATTTAATGCAGAATCTTTGATTGGGGTGAGGGGTGCTATATTACCATTTTGTCCTGATTCAGCTTTTTCTGCCTTTCACAAAGACTAAAACCTTAATATCTTTTCCCACGTATGTGCCCAAGGTTTCCCTCCACATAAATTATAAAACACAAGTAGGTCATTTGGAGATTAACCCATCTCCCCATATGTCACCTACTATCTAGCAGCCTTCTGAGCCTTGAGTGTAGATAGAGATCTAGAAGCCAGGAGCAGTGGTGGTGGGTCCTGAAGCTCATCCTGTTGTCTTGCAGAGCAACAGCCTTAATGTGATGCAATAAAGTTTGCCTGGGAAATGCAAGGTCCAGAAAACTTTCCTTAGACAATACAGGATTAATTCCCTGAGATACAGTGGAGAGGTTTATTTTATGGGGGTAGAAAGGCTAATTCTACCACCAAATCAGACTCATCAGAATACAGGGGATCACTTCCTGAGTTTCCAAAGAGTCTTCCTACATATTTCTATTCCAGCCACCAGGATCTAATACCTCACAGTCAGTGCCTTCACTCTTTGTTGTTGTTTTTATTTTCAAATTTTTGTTCTTTTTAGTTATACCTGACAATAGAGTGCAATTTGACATATTTCTACAAACATGGAGTACATCTTATTCTAACTAGGATCCAAATCTTGTGATTGTACATGATGTAGAGATTCACTGTGGTGCAGTCAAATATATACGTAGGATAGTTATGTCAGAATCATTCCGCTGTCTTATTCCTATGTCCCCTTCCTTCCCTTCATTCCTCTTTGTCTAATACACTGAACTTCTGTTCCTCTCCTCTCTCCCCTTGCTGTGTGACAGCATCAATATATCAGAGAGAACATTGGACACTGGAGCTACTGATCAGAGAGAACATTGGACCTTTGATTTGGGTGGATTGGCTTATTTCGCTTAGCATAATAGTCTCAGGATCCAACCATTTTCTGCCTAATGTCATTAAGTCATTCTTTTTTTCTGGATAAGCAATGTGCCATCTTGTATATATACTACATTTTCTTTATCTATTCATCTGTTGTAGGGCACTTAGGATATTATGCTGTTTTAAAGTCTTTTGCATATATATCAAGAAGTAGGATTATTAAGTTAAATGGTGATTCCATTCCAAGTTTTCTGAGGAATCCCCATACTGTTTTACATAGTGGTTGCAACAATCTGCAATTCCACCAGAAATGTATCAGTGAAACTTTTTTCCCCACATCCTTGCCAATATTTACTTATGTTCTTGAATGCTGCCCTTCTGACTAAAGTGAGATGAAATCTTAGCATACTTTTAATTTGCATTTCTCTAATTGATAAGATGTTGAACCTCTTTTTAACATATTTTTTGACCAAACTGAATTCAAAGTGGATCAAAGACCTACAAATATAAATCCAATGCTCCATCGTGAATGCTTGGAAACTGGCTTCCTCAACAAGACTCCTAAAGCACAAGAAGTAAAATCAAGAACCAATAAATAGGATGGTACCAAACTAAAACCTTTCTTCACAGCAAAGAAAACAATGACTAGCATGAAGAGAGCCTACGGAATGAGAAAATCTTTGCCAGCTTCAACTCAGACAGAGCAGTAATCTCCAGGGAATAAAAAGAAATTAAAAAAAAAGAAAAAAAACCTTATCACAAACAAAACAAAACAAAAACAAAAAAACCCCCACAAAACCACAATTACTAAATGGCCAAAGGAACTGAACAGGCACTTCAGAATTAAAATAGACACACTGTTAGGTTTAAGAGTCCTATTTGCATTTTAATTTAGGCACCCAGCATTAACTTCACCTCAGCAGTCTCAGCACTAAATCTATAGCAGATAAGGGTCACTTCCTGAACAAACATGGACAAAATTTCAAATAATTTCTTCAGGGTTAGAGAGGTCATTCAGTTCCTGATTTCATCCTTTTTTCTTCCACTTTCTTCAGCCATATTAGGTTTAACAGCCAGTTACATTGTACTCATTAGTTTGAACAATTTTTCATGGTGTCTCAATTTGTTGGTGGGGCTACAGTGAAATACTTAGATGTAGTGATTTATACGGAATGGAAATTCATTCCTCTACTGTTCTGAAGTGTGAGAGGTCTTAGATCAAGGTGCCAGGGATCTGGAGTTTGCTGAGGTCCTGTTCTTTATGAGGCACAGCTGTGCTACAATTTTGGGTATAGGGAGGGAAAAGAGGAACATTGTGGGAATTTCACGTGATAGGATGATTGAATAGAGTGCCCCCATATGGTCATAGACAGAGAAACAGAAAGGGTCCCCCCCTAAGACCCTCAAGCTGTTCCATAAGGGCATTTATCCCCATCATGAGAATAGGGCTTAATCACCTAGTGACTGAGACTCAATCACCTCCTCAAGGTCATGCCTCCAAATATGATCACTCTGGATCCTTGATCTAAACATGACCTTTGAGTGGGCATATACTTTGAACCACAGCTTGTGGTTACTCTGATCCTTGTTTGGGGGCTATTTTGAGTATCCAATGTTTATATTTTGCGTTGCTCTATTGCCAGAGTATGCCTTGGCCTGCCATGTTCTATTTATTACTGAAAATAGAATTTTTAGTGCTTTTTCAATTTAACCAGGTTAGAGATCCAGTTCCAGAACCCTCAGAACCAAATCATGAAACTCATCCTTTAGATTCTGCTCCACTAGAACCAATTTCAGAACCAACATTCGGTTTTGATAGGGTTCTTCAGGGAATCAGAACTGACAATTTATTGATATATACTCTGTAACAAACATACATGATATTATAAGGATTAGTTCTTGTGATTATGAGGCAGAATAGTCCACATTTTCAGCTGGGAAGTACACTTAGGTCCTGGAGAGGATGAGTATTGCCAAAGAGGTTTCAATAGTATACAGTCTCTGCTCTGATATAGCCACATCTCTACTGTTTTTGTAACACAGAATGCATTCTTGTATATTTTGTGAACATTAACAAGCTTATAATCAATGTGCTATGCATTGTTAAATCCATGTAAGAAAAACATGTGTTAGAAGTAGAATTCATTATATTTCATTTTTGTCTACTTCTGTAGTTATATTCATCAGTTTTCTTGCTTTAGTATAAAGAAAAAACTTACAGACTTACAGACAGATGCAGACCCCACAATAGTAATAGTTGGGGACTTTACTACTTTACCTTCAGCAATGACAAGTCACCCAACCAGAAAATCATCACAGATACAGCAGAATTGAAGGCACCTAAGCTAATGGGCCAAAGAGAGTTCTACAGAACATTCCATCCAAGAACTGCATTCAACAGATGAAAAATTAGCATTCCTCTCTTCAGTACATGCAATATATATATCAGGATAAATTATAAGGCCAGAGAACGTTTCAACACAAATTTTTAAATTGAAATATTATCAAATGGCTTTTCTGACCACAATACATGAAAATAGAAATCAATAACGTGAAAATCATGTGAAATTGTTCAAATAGGTGGAAATTAAACAACCTACTTTTGGAACAAGCAGTGCATCAAGAGGGAAATCAAGTGGAATACTTCTAAATTTATTGAAACAAATGAAAATGGAGACCTTCCAAACCAAATAGATATAACAAAAGCATTACTGATGAAGTTCATAGCCTTCAATGCCTACATCTAAGAAGATAAATTACCTCAAATAAACAATTCATTGCTTATTGCAGCTTGAGGACATAAAAAAAATAAACCAACTTTAAAAGTAGGAGGAGGCTGGGCGTGGTGGAATATGCCTGTAATCCTAGCAGCTCTGGAGACTGAGGCAAAGCCAACCGCAGCAACAGTTAGGCTCTGAGCAACTCAGTGAGACCCTGTCTCTAATAAAATACAAAAAAGGGCTGGGGATGTGGCTCAGTGGTTTAGTGCACCTGAATTCAAAGCCTGGTAATCCCCACACCCAAAATAAAAAAGTAACAGAAGAAATGAAATCATAAAGATCAGAGGAGAAATATATGTAATGGAAACTTTAAAAAAATCAAGAAAACAAAGAGTTGGTTCTTGGAACATATTAATAAAATAGACAAAGCACTGGCTAGAGTAACTAACAAAATGGAAAAAAAAATCAGTTAAAATAAAATCAGAGATGTAAGGAAAACATTGGAGAACTCAGAAATACAAAAGATCATTAAAGGATTATTATGAACAATGATCCACAAATGAATTTGATGACCTAGACAAAATGGATATAATCCTAGATACATAACAACCCAGGGGGAATCATGAGAAACTAAAAACCTGAATACCCTAGTAACAAGAAATGAGACTAAATAAGTAATAAAAAGCCTACCACAAGAAACTGGTTTCCTTAGGGAGTTCTAAGAAACATTTAAAGAAGAAATAAATACCAATACTCTTTAAGTGGCTCAAAATAAATAAATAAATAAATAAAAAGATTGAGAACTAGTAGAAGAAGAAGAAGAAAGAGAAGAAGAAGAGGAGGAGGAGGAGGAGGAAGAGGAGGAAAGAATTACTCCAAGTTCAGTATATGATATCAGCATCTACCATGATTCCAAAACCACATGAAAGGCACGAGGACAACAGCAAAAAAGGAGTCTACAGTTGAATATCCTTAGTGAACATATATGCAAAATTCCCCAACAAAATCATATTCACCTGAATTCAAAGCATGTTTGCAATATCATGCACCACAGTCAAGTGGGGTTTCTCCCAGATGAAAGGATGTGCAGCAAATCAGTGAACAAGATTTGCCACATCAACAAAGAACAAAGGACAGAGACCATATTATCATCTCAATACATGAAGAAAAGGCATTTAATATATATTCATGCTTTAAAAAGACACTTAACAATCTAGGTATTGAAGGAAAATACCTCAGTATAATAAAGGCTATTTATAATAAGCTGTCAGCTAACTTTATGTCGATGGGAGATGCTGTGAGGAAGTAAAATAGAGAGCCAAGAAATAAACCCACGTGTTCATAGGCAACTGATTTTTCAAACACACTTTGTAGAAAACACTTTTAAATAATAGGGAAAGAATTGGATAGCCACACGCAAAAGAACCCAAAGGAAACTAGACCTTTTTCTCTCATCTGTTCAAGAACCAGCTCAAAGTACATTAAAGACGTGAACATAAGAACAAAAACCATGAAACCAGTGTGGTTTCAGACACTGGAATGAGCAAAGCCTTTTTTTTTTTTTTAAAGAAAATCCCCAAAGCTCAAAAAACTAAAGCAGAAATGGACCTATGGGATTGCAACAAACTAAAATGGTTTTGCACAGCAAATAAAATAATCAAGAGAGTGAAGAGACAACCTACAGAATGGGAGAAGAGATTTGAAAACTTTACGTCTAAAAGGGGCTGGGTAATCAGAATATAGAAGGAACCTCAAAACTCAAGAGAAAAACAAAACAACAACAACAACAACAACAAAAACCAAACAAGCAAATAACCTGATTGAAAATGAGAAATAGACATGAACAGACATTCCTCAAAAGAAGATATACAAATGGCCAACTGGTGTATGAGTAAAAGCTCAACTTCACTAATCATCAAGGAAATACAAATCCAAACCACTTTGAGATGTTACCTCACCACAGCAAAAGCAGCTTCATTGAAAAAACTAAAAATAACTACTTATGGCAAGAAGTAGAAGAAAGGGAAGGAAACTTATACCCTGTTGGTGGGAATATAGATTGGCACAGTCATTATGGACAATTGTATAGAAGTTAATGAAATAATTATAGAAACTTCATGCGATCCAGCAATTTCAACAATGAGTTTAAATTCAAAGGAAATTAGCTAGGCATGGTAGTACATCCCTCTAATTCCATCTACTCAAGAGGCTGAGGCAGGAGGATGGCAAGTTTGAGACTAGATCAGCAACTTTGCAAGACTCTATTGAAAAAAATAAAATAAAATAATAAAAATAATTTAAAAGGATCAGAGATCTAGTTCAGTGGTAGAGAGCCCCTGGGCTAAACACATAATACTGTAATTAATCAATGAATTCAAAAGAAATGAAATTGGTATGTCAGAAAGACATCTGTACCTTCATGTTCCCTTGGAATTTCTTCCAATATCTAAGAAATGGAAACAACCTGAGTGTCCAAAAACTGATAAAAGGATTAAGAAAGTGTGTCACCGATGCAATAGAAAATTTGGCTCAGTCATAAAGAAAGAACTGTTGTCATTGGCAAAAGTAGTTCATTATATAAAGTGAAATAAGCCAATCTAAAGACATTTTCTGAATGATCTCACTCATGTCCTTGAAAAGTCCTTCTCACAGAAGTCACGAATTAAGCAGTGTTTATCAGAGGATGGATATAACGGAGAAGGAGAGCTGGGGAGAGGATGATCATTGGTACTACTTTGCTGTTAGGAGCAAGAAGATCTGGTGAGCCATGGCACAGTAGGGAGACTACAGGTAACTCTTACATAGTGTGCACTTCAAAAAGCCAGAAGCAAGGATTTTTAAAGTTTTCCCAACAAGGAAATGAAAAGCATTTGAAAAGTTAGGTATGTTTGAACTTATTTAGGTGGTACACACTATATTCATGTACACAACAATCTAATGGTATGAGTCAATTTGTACAATTTTTGTGTTTTCATTTACCAATAAAGAGAAATTTAATTTTAAGAGTATAATTATGAACTTGATCCCTAAAGGCTCTTTAATTGCTTCTTCCTTAGCAAAGTGGGACAGGGAGCTGTAGATAGTCTCATGGGGAAAATCTCCAGAGGTCTCCAAATCGGTATGATTCTCTCCAGATCTCCATGTATTTGCCTCTGAAATCCCAAGCACTTCACATCACTTTATTTTAGAAGGAACAAGGTACAGGCCAGCTCCAGTGGACATCCTTTCTTCATCTGCATGATTATTGTTGGTATGCAGCCTTCTTCAAACCTGAGGGTTTGCTAAGAACCTTCAATTATGGTCAGAGAAACATTCAAATAAAAAAAAAATCACATTGGTTGATCTTAAATGATGTTATTTTTATGAGATCTTCTGTAGATGTTTCATTTATTCAGGAGCATGATCTATGAATTACCTGGGAGAGAAGTAATATTATCCTATGTTTTCTATGTAGAAGGAGGGGTAAGTAATTGTTCCCAGGGCACAGAAAGAACTCATGGTAGATTCTCAACTGGACCCATGTTAACTATCTTTTCTCCTTTTCTTCTGCCTTAGAGAACATGGAGTCTTTTGATGACTACCTGAGAGAGGCCTCCTCATAGAACTTATTCCATTTCCCATTCCTGATTTAATGAATTTAAAAATACCCCTCTGAATAAGCTGCCTTTCACTTCTAGCAGAGTGGTAAGCTCTCTATTCCATAACATTTCAGACAGAAGTGTAAGCCATGCAAAAGCACTGGGCTACCTGTGCCTGCTCTCAGTTATTTGAAAACTAAAGAAATGTTTCTCACAACTGAGGTAAGTCCATGCACAAATGTCAAACATCTATTATGGGGACTTTAATGATTCATAGAACAAGAACAAATCTAGCTTTAAAAATGAACAAAAAGTATTACAGATGATGCTTTGATTGATTAGTGACCTTATCTTGTTTACTCTATATTTGGACATCATCAAAGTTTAAAATGCAAACACAAAACAAAATCCCAGAAGTGAAATGATCCTTGTTTAAACTATAAAATAGTCCTCAATGAATGAACGGACTCTGATCTGTATTTAACCCTTTCACCATTGTCTCAGGCTTATTCTTGGGAGGTGACTGTAACTCATGAATCTTGAGTCTTTCTTATACTACCTGTTTAATTTTAGAGCTTCACACAACTCCCCATATTCCCAGTAGCCTTTCTGGTAAAATAAGAACAACAATACAATCTACTTCACACATTTAACACTTCCAGGAAAATCTCTTACCATTTGTTGTAGAACACAGTATCTCAAGTGTATTAAGAATACCAACCATGATGTCTTCATGGAAATTTAAGCTGTCAAATACACAGGAGAAATATGGAAGGCGGCATCCAAATTAACATATAGATTTGCGGAAAGAAATTTTCAGCAGGACTGATCCACAGGGAATTGCAGCAGCAGTTATCACAAGCTTAGAGTAATGGAAGACCTAGAAACAATCAAGAGCACAAAACACCAAAATGGCCATCACAGGGAGAAAAGGAAAATTGGGGAGAAAAGTTTAAGACATCAACATCACTCACAACTGAAGTCATAAATTTGAGCATCCACCTTGTTCAACATGGGCCATTATCCCCTTCTAGCCCCGTGATAGCTAGTACCCATCAGGATGTGCTTACACCCCAAATTTTATTTTCCTTTAGTATTATTTAGTTTTCACAAGAATGCCTCAAATAATATCTCTCATTAATGTCTTCCTTTTGCAGATGGAAATTGGATGTTCGTAGGAGTTACCTTAAGACTTGTGACTCTTAGGTGATAAATGGCAGGTCTGATGTGCCTCTCTAATGATAATCTAAGCTTTGTGTGTCTTCTGTATCTGATATGGATTCACTCTCAATTCCCTCTGCAGGCAGCACATGGTCCCACCATTCCAGCTAACCAACCACAGCCACTGTGTATAGAGATGTGCTATGTTGATTCAAATGTCAGACTCATCTCTGCGTAATCAAAGGTTATGCCTTTAGGCACATCAGTATCAACATGTGTAGATGTGCTGCTAATAATAAGCAGGAGATTTCTGGGGAAGGTTAATATACAATGAAGAGCTTATCAATTAATTTGGGGTCCTTCTGTGGTTGAAACAAGGACTATTTCACTGTTATAGATTTGCTTATTTGTTCTATATCTAATGAGAAGCAAGCATTGTTGTAAATAGGATGAATTTGCATCTTATCAATGACTCCCATATATGTAAAAACTAGCATATTTCATAGTTTCATATCACTATGAAACCCCAATTGCTGCTTGTAATTCACTTTAGCTCCTTAGATTTAGGAACCATTCAACATGGGTTAAGGATGGGTCCAGAGCAGAGATAAACAATTAGATTTTGCCAATATGAATGAGTTATTTTGCCTGTTATGCATCAATTTTTACATGGATAATACAATGAAAAAAATTCAAAATGTTATGGTGAGGAGACACAGAATGCACATTTAATGTACCTCCAGCAATTATCAGCAGGTGAACAATGTGAAAGTATCATTTTCTTTTCTAGGATACCTGAAAGAACTGAATGATTTGACCATAGAAGTAATGTAGATTAAGCTGTTAAACTGACTGCATTAACACTGTAAAAAAAAATTTAAATTGTGTACATGATCCCTTAAGATTCCTGAATTTCACAGCATGCAACATTGTAGAAGTGATGCAATCAATTTGATACAGAAAGTCATGCTTTTACTAGAGAATCTCAGATTACAACTTATTGCTGCAATGAAAGAATACATCTTGTATATATACTTTGAATTTTCAAATCATTAATTTTTCATTCTGTTCTTTCTTCTCAAAGCTATAGAACACCTAATGATTTTTAGGAAACTGATGGAAAATAGGACAGAAGTGACACAGTTCATCCTGCTGGGACTGACCAACGACCCAAGTCTGCAGCTTCCCCTCTTTGTGACCTTCCTGCTCATCTACATCATCAATCTGATTGGGAACCTGGGGATAATCCTGTTGATTGTCTTGGACTCACGTCTCCACACTCCCATGTATTTTTTCCTGGGCAACCTGTCTCTGGTTGACTTGTGCTACTCTTCAGCTGTCAGTTCCACAGTCATGGCTGGGCTCCTTCTTGGATACAAGGTCATCTCCTACAATGCTTGTGTCACCCAAATGTTCTTTTTTGGAGCCTTTGCCACTGTGGAAAACTACCTCCTGGCCTCGATGGCCTATGACCGCTATGCAGCAGTGTGTAAGCCCCTGCACTACACCACCACCATGACAACGAGTGTGTGTTCATACCTGATTGTAGGCTGCTATGTCAGTGGATTCCTGAGTGCCTGCATCCTCACTGGGAACACATTCAGTCTCGCCTACTCTAAGTCCAACATGGTCCATCATTTTTTCTGTGATGTTCTAGCAGTGATGGTTCTCTCTCACTCTGATAGACATGTGAATGAACTGGTTCTTATTTATGTAGCCAGCTTCAATATCTTAATTGCTCTCCTCATAATATTAATATCCTACATATTTATTTTTATCACAATCCTAAAGATGCGCTCAGCTGCAGGACATAGGAAGGCTATATCCACCTGTGCCTCCCACTTTACTGCAGTCTCTATATTTTATGGGACTCTAATCTTCGTGTACTTACAGCCCAGCTCCAGTCACTCCATGGACACATTCAAAGTCGCATCTGTGTTCTACACTATGGTCATTCCCATGCTGAACCCTGTGATCTACAGCCTCAGGAACAAGGAGGTCAAGATTGCATTCTTAAAAGTCAAGAGTGTGTTCATTTGTTGTGAGAAGAATAATCTTTAGGATTTTGATTTTAGCTTTGTGGTTTGGGGTAAGTTTTCTTGATTCATTCCTCTTAGGTCTTCTCTAAGTATTGGGTACATCTGAGGCCACATTGAAGTTAAGTTCTTGATGTTATGTTCTTACCATTGCAAAGTGTTTTATGGGAAGAGTAAACATCAAGTCCAGAAATTAATACCTGAATTAGAGTGGCTAAAATATCTTGATGTCTACTTTTCAAAACTCCCACTTAGGACATTGATGTAGTTACTCATTTGATGTGTTCTTTTCCTACCACCTGTTTTAAAAAAAAGGGACTAGGATGAAACAGAAGTAATACACACTAATGTCACTTAGTGTCACATTCACATTGATGTGGCAAATTTGCCAGAATTAAATGTAGTGGGGCTACTGTATTGGTTAATTTATGTGTTAATTTGAATAGATTAAGTGATACCCAGATACACAGTAATACATTTTGCCACATGTGTCTGTGAGGGTTTTACCGAGAATCTAGTATTTGAAGCAGTAGACTTGGTGATCAATGTGAGGGGCCATCTGCCAATCAACTGACAACTTGCCTATAGATCAAAAAGCAGAGAAGAGGAAAATTCTCTGTCTCTGTCTCTCACTCTTTACTTTAATTGTGACATCCATTTCTCCCATTCTAGACACAAGAGCTACTGGTCTGACCATGGGTTTTGTCACTGTGGTCTTCAAGACTTGCCGAAGTCATAGCTCACCTTCCAGGCTTAGAACTTTAAACTCAAAATCATACCATCTCCTTTCCTCATTCTCTGCCTTACAGACAGAATATCAAGGACTTCTGACCTCCATATCTCCTGAGCCTGAAAGAAGATAGTTCAGGAAAAATAAGACATTTTAACACACTCATACAATGCTGCAAAGTTTCAGACAATTGACATATTAAATAGAGAAAGAAATAATATTGCACACTTTTATTGCTGAAAATGCTTTGAAATTGTTAATTCTGACCACTCATTTTTACTTTAGTTGAGTTGCATTCTCTTTTGCTATTCCCCAGTTCTTTATACCTCTTCTTTCTCACTAATTTCCTTGTTCTTTCTTCACAATGAGACCCATGGTCTCTACTCTGTGGGAATGCCCTCACTCTATCCAGGTCTTGCTTCAATGTCACCCTGTCAGTGAGTCCTTCCATGACCACCTGCATGAAATAGTCACTGTTGATTCACCACATTAAATGACCCCTCCTCCTATGTCATTCTTCATAGTTCTTATCAACCCTCATCGACTGTACCTTTGCTTACTTGTTTCTTTTTTAACTCCCCCAACTATGTAAATTCTCCATGAAAACATGGACTTTATCAGGTTTGTCCCAACATGATTATTGATATATTAATAGGTGACTATTTCATCATTAAAGCAAATAAATATTTATGAAAGGAATGAATAATTTAGATTTCTATTTAATTGTACCAATATTTTGAACCTTTTTAGCATTGTTTATTAAGTGAATTTTGCATAATAAAAATCTTATAGATCAAAATTCAGTGCACCTCAAGACAGTGCTGATTTTCTGCTTTGCTGAAACGTTTTTTTCCCACATTGTCACTCAGTCTTCATACTCTTCACTTTGACTCAAACGGTTTTCGTTTTTTATATATTTTTAAAATTTTTAATGTAATTTCATTATAATATTATTTTCTTAGTTCTTTTTAGACATACATGACAGTAGAGTGTATTTTAAGATATACTATTTCATAATTCATAAAGACACACTGATAATAAAATTATTTAAAAGATGCATATCTGCTTATATTTGAGTGATTATTACATACACCAAAATATGCAATTAACTGAAATGATTCTAACATTGCAGGTAGATTATACATGACTGGGTATGTTAGTAGAAAACATAGGTAAATTCTGCACACTAATATAGATCTGGACCTTCATGTTTTAAATTAGATCTTCGGGGAGCTCAGTATTAGTGCCTTTTGTTCTTGGGTGGTAGCATTTACTCTGCAATGGCGGGACCCAATTAATCCGATGGTTTCAGTTTCAAAGTTTGCTTCTTACCATCCCACAGTGGGTAGCAGATTTAAAATAACACATCCTCTCTACCACTCCACTTATCCTTGTATTTGAGTCTCTTCATGAAGCCACAGTGTGTCAGGTTTTCTAATTCTCATGTTATTGCCACCTTTGATTCTACCTTTAAGCCAACTAAACAAACAACCCGTTGAACCCTTACTAACTCCCTGAACATTTAATGCAGAATCTCTGATAGAGGGTCTTCATCTTATTATTTTGTCCTGATTTAGCTTTTGCTTCCTTCCACAAGAACTAAAACCTTACTATCTTTATATACTATATATGTGCCCAAGGTTTCATTCCACATATTTATAAAACATAAGCAGTTCATATGGAGATTAGTCCATTTCCCCATATGTCACATGCTGCTTAGGGGGTATCTGAGACTTGAGTCTAGTAAAGATCAAGAAGCAAAGAGCCATGGTGGTAGGTCCTGCAACCCATCCATTTATCTTGCAGAGCAACAGCCTTAATGTGATTCAACAAATTTTGACTGTTAAGTGTAAGGTCAAAGGAAACTTACCTTAGGCAAATCAGGATTAATTCCCTGAGATACAATGTAGAGGTTTATTTTGCTGGAGGTAGAAAGGCTAATTCTACTGACAAATAAGACTCATCAGAATATAGGGGCTGGATGTCTTGAGTTTCTATAGGGTTTTCCTACATATCTCTATTCCAGGCACCACGATTCAATACCTTCACAGTCAGTGCCTTCAGTCTTAAAGTAGACACACTGTTAGGTTAGGAATCCAATTTGCATTTTAAGTTAAGTGCCCCTAGGATTGATTTCATCTCAGCAGTTTTAGCACTAAATCTACAGGAGATAACCATCACTTCCAGAACTAGGGGACATCTACAGAACACTTCATCCAATAACTGCACTCAACAAAGGCAGAATTAGCATTTTTCTCTTCAGCCCATACAGTGTTCTTGAGGCTAGATAATAAGGCCATAAAATGTCTCAACAAATCTTTAAATATTGAAATCTCATCAAATGCCTTTTCTGGCCACAATACATGAAAGTCAAAATCAATAACAAGAAAAATCTTTAAGAAGTATATAAATACATGAAAATTAAACAATTTATTTTTGAACAAGCAGATGGTCAAGAAAGGAATCAAGAAGGACATTTAAAAATTTATTGAAACAAATGAAAATGGAAACATTCTAAAGCCAATGGATACATCAAAAGCAGTGTTTAGGGAAGTTCATAGTAGTTAATATCTAAAAGAAAGAAACAAAATGACCGCAAATAAACAATTTATCACTGTAACTCATGGAACTAAATAAAAGAAGAAGAATCTAAATGAAAAAGTAATCTGAGGTTCAAAATAATATAGAACAGAGGAAAAATACATGAAATAAAAACAAACAAAACTTAAAAAAGATCAAGAAAATAAAGAGCTGGTTCTTTGAAAATATGAACAAAATAGAAAGTCATTAGTTACAGTAATGAGAGGGAAGATTCAATTAAATAAAATTAGAGATTAAAGGAAAGACAATGGATGCTTCAGAAATATTGAAGCTCATTAGAGATTATTATGAACAATGCTCCACAAATGAATTTTATGACCTAGAAATAATGGAGACAACTCTAGACACATATAACAACCAAGATGGAATTAAGAAGAAATAGAAAAACTTGAATACAGCAATAACCAGTTAAAATGTTGAATAATAAAAAGCCTACTATCAAGAACAAAAACTGCTGAGTTCTAGGAAACATTTAAAGAAGAAATAATACCAATTCTCCTTAAGTTGTTCCAAAGAGGAGGAGGAGGAGGAGGAGGAGGAGGAGGAGGAGGAAGGGGAGGGTGGAGGGAGAAGGAGGAGGAGGAGGAAGAATCCTTCCAAATACACTTTATGAGGTCATTATTACCCATCATAACAAAACCCATAAAGGGCACAAGAACAACAAAAATGAAACTGGAAGGTGAGTATCAATGAACATATATGCATAATTCTCCAACAGAATACTCATGAAGAGAATTCAATAGCCTGTTTGAAATATTATTCACCATGGTCAAGTGGAGTGTATCTCAGATGTAAGGATGTTCAAGATATGGAAATGAGTAAACAAGATACACTACATCCATAGAACTGGGGACCAAAATCGTATCATCTTAATATATGCAGAAAAGGATTTTTTCATGATTAAAAATATACATAACAAACTAGAAGGAAAATAGCTCAGCAGAATAAATGTCATACTATATAACCAACTAACATTATGATGAATGGGAAAATGTGGGAATCTTTCTAAGATCTGGAACAAGGCAAGGATGCTCATTTTCATCACATTTTATTCAACTTAGTGCTAGAAGTCTCAGGCAGAGCAATCAGGCAAGAGAGAGAATTAAGGGACATCTGTATTGCAAACAACAAAGTCAAATTGTTACTGTTTGAAGAACACTTGCTATTGCATTTAGAAAACTCCCAAATCTCCACCATCATATGAGTGCCAGAAAATGTTATAGGATTATTGACTGTGCAGTATATTAATTAGCGTGTGAGTTCGATAACGTCTGTAAGCACTGTGTACATGATGTAATGTAAACTGCAAAACTTAGATAAACTGCAGAACTTAGACAGACTTAGATAGTGATGTGAGAGTCTATGCCTGGGCATAAACCCCAGAGCTCACCCAGTTATCATTTGCAAGCACACAAAAAAAAATCGAACTAAGACTTAAAAAACCCAGTCTTTGGGGGCCAGAGGGACTAACGGGACTCGGACAGAAAGACCATCGCTGTTGTCCCCCTGCACCAGACTCCTCCATCCCAGATCTAGTTCCAGCGACACAGACTTAACACATGTCACAGGTGAGTGTCTGGGACCCTTGGGTGGAGACTTAGTTAGGACTTAGAATGTGTGTCTGAAGTGTGATGAGCATTAATAAAATAGATTTGGTTGAATCTAACTGTGCCTGAGACTGAGTCTGCAGAAACCGCTTGTGACACACCAAAAAACTTTTTTTTTCTATTTCTGTTTCTTCTATATTCCACAGTTCTACTGAAACCAGTCTTAAAAACCAAGATCAGGTCTCATTTCCCCATTGTTGAAGATAGAACACTGAGAAACGCTGAGCACGAGCAAAAAGTTTTGTTTAAAGAATAGAACAGAGAAGGTGGGGGAGGAGGGGATCCAGAGCTCTTGCCCAAGGGAGTAGAGGTGTCTTGCCACTTTTATAGATTTTAGATTTTCTTTTCTTTCTTCTCATGTTCCCTCCTCCCACTTTACCTATGTGATGACCAAAAGATGGAGTGACCTGTTAGAGTCTGTAAACAAGTCTGGATGGTACCTGGCAAAATGCCAGAGGGAGTGGTTTGTGAAGTAACACCAGCAAGCCATTAAGTGTGGAGATTCCTTATTGGTTGACTGATGTATCTAGTTTATGCTAATTAGATAAGCTGTGTGGAATGTATAAATACTGCTCCTGTCCTGCAATAAACGGCTCCTACTCCTGCTGTATCAACATACACAAGTTGTTCGTCACCCCCCAGTTATTTTGCCCAGCCAGCAGGGCTGCGGCAGAGACCAAAGATGTAGATAGAGCCACCAGGGGGTACTTGCTGAGAAGAACAATTCCCAGGACTCAGGTAACCTTGGCAGCAGGTTGGAGGAGTGGGAAATGCTCTGGGGATATTAGGATTGTATTTCCTTTTGAATCAGCCCCCACCTTCCTGACCCAGTCATTCATTATCTGCACTGTCTGTCCTTTTGCCCCATCTCAATCCACCCTCTGTTTTAAGGGAAGTCTTACTGTTGTAGAGGAAAATGAATTACTGCTCTGGCTAGATTGGGCTGAGGGAAGGTGATGTGGAACAAGCAGTTTGAGTTTCCCTTTTTGGGACTGTTTTGGGTCATTTGAAGGGTCTGTGGTAAAATCCTGGTTCAGAAAAAAACAGGTTCTGAAAAACTTTTGGAACTAATAAATTCAGCAAAAATTGCAGGCTACAAAATGAAAATCCAATAATAAGCAACATTGCTATATCACCATAGAAAATTATCTTAAATACAAATAAAGAAAGCAATCCATTTACAATAGCAACAGTATACCTGGATATAAGTTTCACTAAAGAAGTAAAAATTTTCTATAATAAAAATTATGATATATTGATGAAAAAAATTAGTGGTCACAAAGAAATGGAATGACATCTCATGTTCCTGGATTGAAAAAAAAGCAACATTGTTAAAATATTAAAATGTCTGTATTATCCAAAGCAACCTATATATTCAATGTCATCCCTAACAAAATGCCAAAATTATATTATTCAAACATCAAAATAGTGATATAAATACAGACACATACACCAGGGGAACAAAATAGACCAGAAGGAAACCCACACACCTACAGTCAACTGACTTGTGATAGGGGTGCTAAGACACACATTGGAGAAAAGAATTCCTTTTAAATAAATGGTGTTTGGAAAACTGAACATTCAGATGAAAAAAAATTAGGTAAGTAGAAAATGATTTCTCACCAGTTTCACAAATCAACTCAAAATGAATTAAAAAATGTAAGTGTATGTACAGAAACTATGAAGCCCATAAAAAGAAACATAGGAGAAATACTTTAACATAGGTCTGGCCAAAGAATTTTGCAGAAGACTCTTTCTCTGAAAGCAGAGAAAATAAAACCAAAAATAGACAAATGGAATTCCATCAAACTAAGAAGCTTCTGTACAGCAAAGGAAACAAGGGATTAGCAAGAAAACATAAACAATGGTAGAAAATATTTGAAACATGTACATCTGAAAAGGAAGTGATATACAGGACACAGAAGAAACTCCAAACTCTACAGAAAAAGAAAAATTTAAAGAAATGGCAAAAGGTGTTTGAAAATCCAAGACACACAAATGGCCAGCAGGTAAAGACAAAATGCTCAACTTCACTAATCATCAAGGGAAGGCAAATCAAACCAAAACGAGATACCATCTCACTACAGTAAAAATGGCCTTCTCAGAAATAACTAGCTCTGAAAAGGATGTGGAGGGAAGGGACCTGCACACAACTGGCAGGAAAGTAAATTAACACAGCCATTGTGGAAAATTGTGGAGATTACCAAAAAAAGTTAAAATAGAACTACAACATGATCCAGCCATCCCAATACTATCAATTCAAAGTAAATGAAGTCAGTATGTCAGAGAGATCTCTGCACATGTTCCTTGCAGCACTATTTACAATAAAAATAGAAACAATCTTGCAAAATAGAGTGACTGTAGATAACAATAATGTACCCTACATTTCAGAAAGGTAGACAAAGGAATTTAAAGTTTTTTGATGGACAAAGAAACTATAGAGCTCAGTAATACAATCAATAACTTAGACTTATCTGACATATATAGAATATTCCAACCTTCAATGAGAGAATATACTTTTTTACTCAGCAGCACATGGATCCTTCTCTAAAATAGACCATATACTAGGCCACAAAGAAACTCTTAGCAAATATAAAAAAGTAGATACACTACCCTGCATTCTATCAGATCATAATGGAATGAAATTAGAAATCAATGATAACATAAGAAATAAAATCCACCCCAACACTTGGAGACTAAATAATATGCTATTGAATGAACAATGGGTTACAAAAGACATCAAGGAGGAGATTTAAAAGTTTTTAGAGGTGAGTGAGAACACAGATACAACATATCAAAGTCTCTGGGACACTATGAAAGCAGTTCTAAAGGGAAAGTTCATTGCATGGAGTTCATTCCTTAAAAGAACAAAAAGTCAACAAGTAAATGACTTAAAACTACATCTTAAAGTCCTAGAAAAGAAGAACAAATCAACACCAAAAGCAGCAAAAGACAGGAAATCATTAAAATCAGAGCTGAAATCAATGAAATTGAAACAATTGAAAAAAATTTGCAGAACAAAAAGTTGGTTGTTTGAAAAAATAAATTAAATTGACAGACATTAGCCATGATATCAAAGAGAAGGAGAGATAAAACTCAGATCACTAACATACATGATGAAAAAGGAAATATCACAACAGACACTACAGAAATACAGAGGATAATTAGAAATTATTTGGAAAATCTGTACTCCAATAAAATAGAAAATATTGAAGGCATCAACAAATTTCTAGAGTCATATAGTTTGCCCAAATTAAATCATGATTATATACACAATTTAAACTGATCAATTTCAAGTGACAAAATAGCCATCAAAAGTCTACCAGCCAAGAAAAGCCCAGGACTGGATGGATACACAGCCGAATTCTAAAAGACCTTTAAAGAGGAACTAATACCAATACTCTCCAATTTATTTCAGGAAACATAAAAAGAAGCAGCACTTCCAAACTCATTCTATGATGCCAATATCACTCTGATTCCAAAACCAGGCAAAGACACAGATACACACACACACACACACACACACACAAAACAAACAAACAAACAAAAACTTCAGACGAGTATGTCTAATGAACATAGGTGCAAAAATTCTCAATAAAATTCTGGCAAATTGAATACAAAAACATATCAAAAAGATTTTGCACCATGATCAAGTGGGATTCATCCCAGGAATGCAAGGTTGGGTCAACATACCGAAATCAATAAATGTAATTCATCATATCAATAGACTTAAAGATAATAATCAAATGATCATCTGAATAGATGCAGAAAAAGCATTTGACAAAATACAGCACCTCTTTATGTTGAAAACACTAGAAAAACTAAGGATAACAGGAACATATCTCAACATCATAAAGGCGATCTATACTAAGCCCAGGCCAACATCATTCTAAATGGAGAAAAATTGAAGGCATTCCCTCTAAAAACTGGAATAAAACAGGATGCCATCTCTCACCACTTTTATTCAACATAGTTCTTGAAACACTGGCCAGAGCAGTTAGATGAAAGAAATTATAGGTTTACACATAAGAAATGAAGAACTCTAATTGGCACTATTTGCTGATGATATGACTCTATACCTGGAAGACCCTAAAAGTTCCAGAAAACTCCTAGAACTAGTAAATGAATTCATCAAAGTAGCAGGATATAAAATCAACACCCATAAATCAAAGGCATTTCTGTATATTAGTGACAAATCCTCAGAAAGGGAAATGAGGAAAACTACTCCATTCTCTATAGTTTCTTTATTCAACTTTTGTTTGGAAGATCTATCCAGTGATGAGAAAGGTGTGTTAAAGTCCCCCAAGATTATTGTGTTGTGGTCAATTTGACTCTTGAACTTGAGAAGAATTTGTTTGATGAACATAGCTGCACCATTGTTTGGGGCATATATATTTATGATTGTTATGTCTTGTTGGTGTATGGTTCCCTTGTGTAGTATGTAATATCCATCTTTATCCCTTTTGAGTAACTTTGGCTAGAAGTCTAGTTTATTTGATATGAGGATGGAAATCCCTGCTTGCTTCCACAGTCCATGTGAGTGGTATGATTTTTCCCAACCTTTCACCATCAGTCTGTGTATGTCTTTTCCTATCAGATGAGTCTCCTGGAGGCAGCATATTGTTGGGTCTTTTTTTTAATCTAATCTTCTATCCTATGTCTTTTGATTGGTAAGTTTAAGCCATTAACATTCAGGGTTATTTTTGATACATGGTTTGTATTCCCAGCCATAATTGTTTATTTTTGTTATTTAAATTTACTTGATTTTCTTCTTCAATTAGTTTTTTCTTTAGGGTACTACCTCCCTCTGCTGATTTTCATTGTTGTTTTTGTTACTTGAATTCTTGATTGTTGCCATTCTTCCTGGAATGAGATGAAATTTCAGTGTAATTTTAATTTGTTTTTCTCCAATTGCTAGAGATGTTGAACATTTATTTATATAAATGCAGACCATTAGTATTTATTTATTTTTTTGAGAAATGTCTGTTTAGTTCCTTTGCCCATTTATTGACTGGTTTATTTGTGGTTTTTTTTGTTTGTTTGTTTGTTTGGTTTGGTTTGGTTCTTTGTTTATCCTGGACATTAATGCCCTATCCAATTTGCAAGGGACAAAGATTTTCTCTGTAGGCTCTTTTTTCACACTCTTGATAGTTTCCATTATTATGAAGAAGCTTTGTACTTAGATGCCATCCCAAATATTGATTTATTATTTCAATTATTATGTTTTAGGAGTCTTGTTATGGAAGTCAGTTCCTGAGCTTTTGAGTGTTGTGCTCACATTTTTTTCTAGCATGTGCAGGATTTCTATTCTTATTCTTTGGTCTTTGATTTCACTTTGTGTTGGGTTTTGTGCAGGGTGATAGATAGAGGGTAAATTTCATTCTACTCTATGGGAATTCCTAGTTTCCCAGCACAATTTGTTGAAGGAGCTAACTTTTCTCCAACGTATGTTTTTGGCACCTTTGACATGTATGAGATAGCAGTATTTATGTGGGCTTGTCTCTGTGTCTTCTATTATATTCATGTGGTCTTTATGTCAGTTTTGGTGCCAAAACCATGCTGTTTTTATTCCTAAAGCTCTGTAGTATAATTTAAGTTCCAATATTATGACTCCTCCTGCTTCACTTTTCTTGCTAATATTGCTTTGCCTATTCTGGGCCTCTTATTTTTCCAAATAAATTTCATGACTGCTTTTTCTATTCCTATGAAGAACATCAATGCAATTTTAATGTGAAATGCATTGAATTTGTACAGTGCTTTTGGTAGTATGGCTACTTTGACAATATTCTGCCCAAACTGTATGATTCTAACAGCAGCAGAGTGGCATAAATACAGACACATACACCAGGGATTAAAATAGGCCAGAAGTAAACCCGCACATTATCTTCAGACTGATTTTTGACAAGGGTGCTAAGAACACAGATTGGAGAAAGGAGAACCTTTTAAATAAGTGATGTTTGGAAACTGAAAACTCATGAAAAAAAGTATGAAAGTAGACAATTATCTCTTGCCAGTTTTATAAATCAACTCAAAATGAATTAAAAGCTTAAGTATATAAATATAAACTGTGATGCTAATAGAAAGAAATGTAAGGTGAAGCTTCAACCATAAGAATTGCCAAAGAATTCTGGAGAAGACTGCCTCTACAAGAGCACAGAAAACAAATCCAAAAATAGACAAATGAGATCACATCAAACTAAGAAGCAAAAGAAACAATCAACAGATTAGCAAGAAAGCCTACAGAATGGTAGAAAATACTTGAAACTTGTACATCTGAAAAAGGATTGATATACAGAACACAGAAGAAACTCTGAAACTCAACAGAAAAAAATGGGATGAAAACTGGGCAATAGACATTTGAAAATGCAAGACATAAAAATGGTCAGCGGGAATATGACAAAATGCTCCAGTTCGCTAATTGTCTGCAGAAGACAAATCAAAACCACAATGAGATATCACCTCACCACAGTACAAATGGCCTTCTCAAAAAAATTAAAAATAACCAGCCCTGCCTGGGAAGGATGTGGAGGAAAGGAACCCTACCCACCCTGCTCGAGGTAAAGTTGATTAGCCTGGTCAGTAAGGAGGTTATGAAAAAATTAAAAAATAGAACTACGACGTGGTACAGCAATCCCATATTGACTCTAAATTCACAAGAAATGAAGTTAGCATGTCAGGAAGACCTCTGCACCACTGTGTTCCTTGCAGCACTATTTACAATATCAGAGAGAACCATGCATATTTGGGTGACTATAGATAACAATTATGTACCATGCATTTCCAAATAGTAGACAAAAGAGTTTTAAAGTTGTTAGTATTAAAAAAATGGTAAGTGTTGGACAGTCATGTTTAACCTGACTTAACCATTAAACAATGTATACACCCACACATATATACACATATATAAACATCTCAGGTACCCATATGTATATATACTATTTTTGTTTTGCATTTATCAGTTGAAAAATAATTTTATTTTAAAAATATAATAACCACCTTGATCCCTACAGACAGGTTAATTGCTTCAACCTTAGGAAAACGGAATGTGGATGCTCAGATAGTCTCATAGGGGAAACCTCCAGAGATCTCTGAGTTTCTATAATTCTCTCCAGATCTCTATGCATTAGCCTCTGAAATCTCAGTATGACTAAACAATATTGTCATTTAAGAAGGGACACATGCATGCCATTCCCCACTCTATGTCTTTCATCTGAATGACAATTGTTGTTAGTGCAAACAGCCCTTCTTCTGAAGTGAGTATTTCCTGTGAGCCTTCAATCAAGATCAGAGAAACAGAATATAAAAATCACATGGATTTATTTTTAAATGACAATACCTTCACCACGTTTTATGGACCTCTCTTGTTTATTATTTACAAAGATGATCTATGAATTGTGAGAGAAGTTGCTGATCATCTTTGTATTACAAATAAGAAGGAGGTAAGTAGTTTTCCACAAAGCACAGCAAGAATTTGTAGATTCAGAAGTTGACCAGTGTTAATATTGCTGCCTCCATTTTCCCCTCCTTGGAGAAGTTGGAATGTTTTGATCATGACCTGAGAGAAAGTTCTAACAGTACCTATGCAAAATTGCACATCTGGTTTTCATATTTCAAAATCACTCTTCTGGATGGACTCCTCTTTCATCTGTAACAAAGTGTTAAACTTCTATAATTCATAAACATTTAAGTAAGAAATGGAATTCATTCAAAAGCAGTAGGTTGTCAAACCTCCTATGAGTTATTTGCAAATAGAAAGAGATGCTTTCAAAATATTTCTAAAATAATGATGTAAATCTGGGGTCTAAAGTTCAAAATGGTGGGCATGATACATTCAATGATTTATATAACAAATCATGCTTCTTTCTGAAGACACGAATCAAAATTAAGAGGTGAAGCTTTATTTATTTGTGATATGATCTTATTCACTATACATTTGTACCTCATTAGGGATTAAAAGATAATGACACACAAAACAACCCTAAAACTCAGAATAGTGAAATGATCCTTCTTTCAACCACAAAAGGGTCCTAAGTGAATTAACATGCTCTGATCTGCATTACAACACTTTCATAATCATATCATTTTTTTCTCAGGAGGTGAATTTAACTTGGAAATCTCAAACCTTCCTCATACTCTCTATTTAACTTTGAATACCTTTTAAAATCCTGCTTCCTTACTGTGCAGTAGGAATAAGCACATGGCCTAACTTACACATGCACACTTACTTGTAAATACGTTATAATTTTAATGTGTTATTCTTCTAGAAAATATGTTCTAGAGCACGGTGTATGGTAAATGTGATCATGTGTGTGAAGACTGGCAACTACAATGTCTTCAGTGTCAGGTTCATAAATTGAAGTGACTAAAGGCTTAGGAGAGAAATGTTAAGGAATAATAGTGACTTCAAAAAAATGAAAGTTACTGTTATGACATAGAAACAAATTCAAATAAAATATTGTACAATGGGGATGTTACAATAAAGTTAGTGACCTAATGACAGGCCATAAAATGAAAAATTTCAATACTGTGTCTCTATTGTTTGGCTATTTGATGACAACAATAAGGGTAAGAATGAGTTTTAAGAACAACAGACTCTTACACAAGCTAAAATATGGATTTCAAGGAAGAAATTTTTAACAACAGTGGCTCACATGGAATTTAGGAACAGCAATCACATGCTTGGTTAAGGGCAGACTGAGAAACACTGACCATCACACAATATTACAGTGACTCTGAATGGGGAAGAAGGTAAATTGGGAGGAGAAGCTTCAAGAATTCTTTTATCTCACTGAGGACTGAAGGCCTGCTTGTTGGCAACCACTTTGATCAAACCAAGATGAGCTGTTATCCCATCCTAATAATAATGTGATGTTAACATTTCTAAGTTTTTTTTAGCATTTTATTGTATTTTATGTATTTACTATCTTAATTAATTCTCACAATAATACCTCAAAGTAGGTCTCATTGCTTTCTTGATCCTATAGGTAGAAATATGATATTCAGGTGAGATGGTTCAGAACCAGTATCACTCAGGTGGAAACGGTAAGTGTGATATGTGTCTCTCCCAGGGACCTGAGCTCTGTGCCTGCTACTTTTGAGGATATGCCTTTGCCCAGAAATGCACCTGCAAGATAAGCCTGCTCCCACTACCACAGTTATCCAACTGCATCTACTATGCAAAGAGATGTGCTACAGTGGTTTAGAAGGGAAACTTCTCTTCAAGCTAATCAATAGTTAATGCTTAAAACCACACCATCCATGTCAACATTTGCAGACTTGATGCTGAGAGCTCCAGGCAATTTTACCATTCAACCCAGACCTTGTTAATTCATTGAGGACACTATTGTCATTGAAAAAAGGGGTCATTTCAACTATTCTGAATTTTTGTTTTATTTGTTTTGTTTTACCTCCAATGAGAGGAGAATGGAATTATCATCTAATCAACCATTGTCTTATTCACTGTGAAATCTCAAATGCTGAGTTTGAACCAAAGGAGATAATGAGTCATTTTAAGCTCAGTTAAACACAGTTTTATTTAAATTCACTTCAGAACTTTGGATTTAGATTTATTATTACATTTATTATACATTGAAGGGTTGCTGAGATCATCAATTAATATTTTTGCAAATAGGAATAACTTAACTTCTTCTGCTGTATAATTTATATGAATGTGACAACCAACCAAACTCATAGTATTTTGAAGAGAAGAATGTTGAACACACACCTCAAATGTCTACAGCAGTTCTTGCAGGTGAGCAACATGGAAGTCTTAGCTTTTACTGAGCTCAAGAGAAGTTGATTCATAAATAGATACATCCAGGCAAGTCATATTTATCATTTTGAGTTGTTTGTGACTTAACAAATGTTTAAGATTTTATCATTGTTCACATGATCCAATGAATTCCTGAGATTCATGTTATGCAGCACTATAATATAATTAATGCATTCAATTTTATTATGAAGTTCATAATTTTTCCAGACAATCTTGAAATACTAGTTGTTTCTACAGTACCAGAATACATCTTATGCTATAATTTCCAATTTTATTTCATTTCTTTTTCTTCTTTTTTTTTTTTCTAGTGGTTTTAGGGCATGCAGTTACTCGGAGATAACTCTGATGGAGAACAGGACAGAAGTGACACACTTCATCCTGCTGGGACTAACCAATGACCCAGGTCTGCAGCTTCCCCTCTTTGTGACTTTCCTCTTTATCTACTCCATCACTCTGGCTGGGAACCTGGGGATGATCCTGTTGATTGTCTTGGACTCCCGTCTCCACACTCCCATGTACTTTTACCTCGGTAACTTATCTCTAGTGGATTGTTGTTACTCTTCAGCTGTCACTCCCACAGTCATGGCTGGGCTCCTTCTAGGAGACAAGGTCATCTCCTACAATGCATGTGCTGCTCAGATGTTTCTCTTTGCAGTCTTTGCTACTGTGGAAAATTGTCTCTTGGCCTCAATGGCCTATGATCGCTATGCAGCCGTGTGTAAGCCCCTGCACTACACCACCACCATGACAAGTGTGTGTACTTGGCTGATTTCAGGCTCATATGTCATTGGTTTCCTAAATGCCTCCATCTACACTGGAGACACATTCAGTCTCACCTTCTGCAAGTCCAATGTGGTCCACCATTTTTTTTGTGACATTCCAGCAGTCATGGTTCTCTCTTGCTCTGATAGACACGTGAATGAGCTACTTCTAGTGTACATTGTGAGTTTCAACATCATTTTTGCTCTTCTGGTAATCTGGATATCTTACACGCTCATTTTTATCAGCATCTTAAAGATGCACTCAGCTTCAGGGCATCGGAAGGCTATATCCACCTGTGCCTCCCACTTCACTGCAGTCTCTATTTTCTATGGGACTGTTATCTTCATGTATTTACAGCCCAGCTCCAGTCACTCCATGGACACTGATAAAATTGCATCTGTGTTCTACACTATGGTCATCCCCATGCTCAATCCTGTGGTCTACAGCCTGAGGAACAAGGAGGTCAAAAGTGCTTTCTTAAAGCTCAAAAATTCATTAAATTTTTGGAATCAAAATAAACTTTAGGATCTTGATTTTACCCTTGTGATATGCACTATTTCTGGATTCATCCCTATCAAATCTTCATGTACTGAGTTACATTGAGATTACACTAATGTTACACTCTTGTCGTGATACCCTTACTTCTGTAAACCTTTATTTACTGGGAAAAAGGAAATATTATACCCAGAAATAAATACCTGAGTGAGAATGACTAAATTATCTTGGGATCTTCTTGTCAAAACCCTCATTAAGTGTTTTTATGTATTCACTCATTTCACATGTAAACTTTGTACCACATGTTAACACACACATATGTAGAACAAGTGCAGAAAATAGCCCACAAACAGAAAAAATGGAGCAGGTGTCTTATGCTATCACTCACATAAGGGTGTGGTGAATTTGTCAGAATTAAATGTAATGTAACTGTGGTGGTTAATTTTATGTGTTGATTCGACTGGATTCCCAGATAGCTGGGAAAATACTTTTCCTTTTATGTTGGTGATTGTGTTTCTGATAGAGTCTAGTATTTAAAACAGTGGATGTAGGTAAAAAGATCTGTCCTCATTAATGTACATGTCTATCATCCAATCCAACGAGGGCTCACCCAAATAGAACAAACGAGTAGAGGAAGGGCAAATTCTCCACTCCTCTCTATTTCCCTCTCTCTCTTTTAACTGAGACATCCATCTTCTCTCGCTCTATGATCTGTCCTCTGATCTGTTCCTGAATCTTGGGCCTTAGGTCTTCCTTGAAGAGTAGCATCAGCTACTTTACCTTCTTTTTAGAGCTTTGAATAAACCACTTGCTTTCCTTTTTCTCCAGCTTAAATATAGCACATTAAGGAACTTTACAGCCTCTACAATTACAAAAGGCAATACCCATAATAAATTTCCTCTTATATGAAAATAATATATAAATAAAGGATATATATATAAATTTATTATATATATATACATATATCCTTTGATGAAACATTATATACTCAAGTTTAACAAACATAATATAATATATTGATTGGGTATTATAATACAAATTTTGGCTGATATTTTTCTAATTTTTCACTATCATTCTAATAGTTCTATTTTGAGAAGAAAAATATGCTATATAACTATATGCTATATATGCACTTTATTAGCGCAGTTTAACAAGAGATGCAAAAATGGTGGCATCTCATATGAATTCATATTTCTCTTTGACTAAGTCCTTCTCACAAGCAAGATAGCCATATTTTAATTTTCAAAAGGATAAAATAGACAATAAGAAAATTCCGGGGAAATGAAAGTATATTTAACATACTGATGTATTACTACAAACTTTCAGAGTATTTAAAAATTAAAGTTTGTAGTGGAACTGTATTACCTCAAACTTTCAGACTACTAAGTAAGCATTTTGCTTTTGGCAAATTCTTTGAGATTGTTAATTGTTAAATCGGACCATTCATTTTTATTTCAGTTGAGTTGTGTTCTCTCTTATCACAACTCCAAGCATGCTCCTGCCTGAGGGCCTTTGAGAGCCGTGTTCCCTGAGGCAATGCCCTCACTCCATTCAGGTTTTTGCTTCAATGTCACCCGACCACCTGCATGAAATAGTCACTCTTCACTCACCACGTAAGATGATCCCTCCTCCTATGTCTTCATAGTTCTTATCAACCTTCTCCCAGTATACATTTGTTCAGCTATATCTTATTTATCTCCCCCAACTAGAATGTCAACTCTGAGAAGAGTGACTTTGTTATGCTCTCATGATCATCAGCACCTGCATAAATGTTTTACAGTCGATTCTAATAAATATTTATTAAATGAATAAATAAAATCATTGTGTTAATTGTACTGAGTTTAATATTTTGAAGCTTTGAGTCTTTTTTTAGGATATGAATCCTGCATAATGAAAACCTTCTAGATCAACATTCAGTGCATTTGAAGAGGCACAGCTAATTTTCTGTTTTGCTGGAACAATATTTTTCTGCATTGCCACTCAATCTCACACTCCTTATTTATAGGAAAAATGCCTCCCTTAAATCCCAACATCAAGTCAGTCATTCCAAACCTCTTATAATGTTTAGTAGGAAGTGTTGTCTCATTAAGAGACAAGCGATATATTATAGAAGTATTATCTTATAATCATAAAACACATGAAATATAAATTAGAGTATTCTTATCTGATTATGTTTGAACAATTACTATTCATATACAATTTATATGATAAATGGAAATGATCCTAAATTCTAAGTAGAATATAAACTTGATAATATTTGCCATTAGAAAAAAATAAAGTACATTCAACATTTTAATAGAAAACACAACCTTCTCATTTCAATCTTCAGGGAGCTACATAGTAAGCAAAACCTATACCTAGGAACACGTCTCCATGTGTGATTTGCAACTCCTATAAATTAGGAGGCCTCAGCATTGTTTCATTTGTAGTTTTGGATCAAATGTACAATAATGGTCTTGCTGTTCCTTGTGCAGCTGTGTAATATAAAACAAGTATTCACTTCTCTTCTATAGTCCTGGTTCTAGGGAAATCACTCCTAATTATCATTGTAAGGATTATTTAATTGTATAGTTTCAGAGGATTTATGGAAAATTATGAGAGACTGTGTAATGCTGCCATATGACACTGTGGCAGCACAATGATGGATCCCAAAGAGATCCAAGTCCCAATTCTGAAACTTTCAGTGTTCCTCTATGTGGCTCTGAAGGACTCTGTAGATGTGAGCAAGTTAAGGATTTGAAGAATAAGAGTTGAGGAAAACCTTTAGGGTAAAGGAGGAATCAGGAGGAGGGAGCATGGGAAGGAGTAGGAAGATACTGGAGAGGAGATTGGCCAAATTAAGTTTCCCTGTATGTACAAAGACACCACTATGAAACTCACCATTCTGTGTAATTAATGCACACCAATAAAAAGAAATTTTAAAAAAAGAATATGACGTCATCCAGGATTATCTCTGTGAGTCCTAAAAATATAGAGAAAAAAAGGTAGGGGGGAATCCCACGAAAATAGAAGAGAGATCAGTGGAATGGAGGAAGGGGATCGAAGAGGAGGGAGAAGGGATGGGAAAAGAGAGCAATGGTGGAATGAAGCTGACCAAACTACTGTGTGTGTGTGTGTGTGTGTGTGTGTGTGTGTATGAATGTATCACAGTGAGTTTCCTCTTTGGGTATATCTATAATGCACTAATTTTAAAGAGCTATAAACACATAGAAGAAAGACCAGTAGAATGAGGAAAGGGAGCAAGTGAGGGAGGAGAAGAGGGAAAGAGGATGTACTGGGAATTGAAATGGTGCGAATTATGTTTCATGCTTGTATAATTATGTCAAAATGAACCCCAATGTTATGTGTAATTATAAGGCACTAATAAAAATGAAAAAAAAATTCTTGTATCCTTATGAAATACAGTTAGAAACATTTAACCATAGGCAAAACAAGATTCCACAAAGTCACCAGGGTGACAAACCGAAGCCAGGTGACCAGAGGGCATGAAATTCCACAACCCATGGAGGATGGTAGAGGCAAGAAACAGCAGTGTCCCTGGAGCCCATGAAGGGACCATGGCTCTGAGAGACCATTGATTCTGCTCGTGGAGATGATTTCACACTTCTGGTTTCCTTAACTGTGGAAGAAAAAATATGTGCTGTTGTAAACCTCCACGTTTCAGTACTTTGTTAACAGCAGTCACTGGAATTAATACAAATCCTCACCAGGTGTTATCCATGTGATAAGTTTTATTACTATGGCACATTTGCTTGGGGGAATTCACCAGGAAAATCCTGGAATTTCATTTGTTGGGAAGTTATTTGTGATTGATTCACTCTCTACACTTGTAGATATATTCAGATTTCCTTTTTCTCTACAGTCAGTTTTAGTAGTGTGTATTCCAGGAATTTGAATTTTATCTGTTATCCAGTTTGTTGGTATGCAGCTATATATAATATTTTGTTATATTATTTTTATAAGGGCAGACATGATATCCTTGCTTTCACTTATTAATTTAATAATTTGAGTTTTCTCTTTTTTCATAGTCAGTCTATAGAGTTTTATCATTTTGAATAATCTTTCCAAATAATCAATTTTTTGTTTGTTGATTTTTATTATTATTTTATTACATTCTGTTTTGTTTATTCTGCTCTAATCATAGTTCCTTCTTTGTGCTCCTTCAGATTCTGTTTTCACAGTTAATTCTTAAAGTTTCAAGTTAGCTTAAACACTTGAGATTATTTTTTATTTTTTGTCACTTAGAGTTATAAATTTCCTATGACCACTGTGTCTGCTTCCTATCACAAAACGGGATATGTTGTTTTTTCAAATTTGTTTTTCTATAACTATTTTTACATTTCTTTTGATGTATTTTTTACTGAATGATTATAGATGAGTTTGTTCTTCACTTTTATGTGAATATTTAATATTTTCCTTGTTACTTATTTCTAGTGCCATTGCATTGTGATTGGTGAAGCTGTTTTATCTGAGTTAAATCTTTAAAGCTTATTCAGACTGGGTTTTCAGCCTAATATAGGGTTTGTCAAATTGACTGATTCATAGGCAATTTGGAATTCCACTGCTCTTGGGAACAGTACTCTGTATATATCTGTTTGTATGGCTTAAATTGTGGGTTTGCTCACATCCTCTGCTTCTTATTGATTATCTCTAGCTATTGTATTCATTATTGAAATGGGGGTACCGAGGTCTTCAGCCCTCATTGCAGAACCATTTAGTTCTGTTGTCAACATTTGCTTTTATATTCTGGGCCTCTGGTGTGTGTGTGTGTGTGTGTGTGTGTGTGTGTATACACATTTTTATATATACACATTTATATATTATCTACACTCACTTTCCTAATTAATTGTCCCTGTTATCAATATACGATGTCTTATTTCACTCTTCTAAGAACAATTTTTGACTGCCAGTCTATTCTATTATTAGTATCATCATACTAAAAAGAAACCTGTTTTGGTTTCCATTAGTATGGTATATATATATATATATATATATATATATATATATATATATTTTCCCTCCTTTTACTTCCAATTTGTTTCTTTCAATGCAAACAGATGTTTATAGGCATGATTCAGGTTAATTCTATTTTTCTTATAAATTCTTTCAAATCTTTATTTTAATTGGTGAGTTTACACTTAAGTTCCTAATGAAAATGAAGCATTTACATCTCCATTTTGGTATTTGGTATATATACAAGTGTGTGCACGTGCACACCTGTGTACAGAGGCAAAGAGGTAAAAATGGGGAGAGAGAGAATGAGAAACAGAGGAAAAAAGCAGAGAGAGGCATTTGTCATTGGGAATTGACTGTGCACAATTCTGGAGGTGAGCAAGTCCAAATCAGTAAGCTTGGAGAGTTAACAAAGGATGAAGAATTGAAGGCTGCCTTTCAATGTGAGGCAGAGATGTAGGAAAGCTCATGATTCAATCCATCCAAAGGTTAGGATCGATCACCATTAATTTTTTCATTGCCTGGTGGTTCAGAGACATGAGGAACACAAAGTGATTAAGCAGCAATTTTAACTTCCAGTTCAATAGAATCACTCTCATATCTCCTGGAGAAGCATTTCTCACTCCCATTGATGTCACTTCCATTTTTACCTATTTCCGGACCTATGAATCTTGACAATGAGAGAAACAAAATCATTTGTTGATAACAATTCTGAGCATATTGGGTAAGAAGAAAACATCTGGAATGAAGGAGATCCCTTAGGACTTCTCTCAGTATAAATGTGCCTTGTGATTAAGTATAAAGGAAAATTATAACAATTCAATTAAAGCAGAACAACTAATATCCCAGATTCTTCAGAAATGAAGTTTTGGATATTCCCACCAAGTAAGAACATGACCAGCTGATGTGCTTGCTAAAGCTAAAGGTAATAACAGAATGATTAGCAGAAGAGGGCAGCTATGAATACCAGTTCTGACTACAACACCATTAAATAAATTAAATTTGCTATTGTAATGAATATCTCTTCTTTATTTTGTTATTGATATATGTGTGCTTGCCTCCTTGTATAATCTATTTCTTCCCTATGTAATCCCATTATCATGAAACACAAGATGTGTTGACTTAGATCATATTATTTGGATATCTCAATGCAGTAAAGTTGAACACATGAAATTCACCACCACAAAGAACCACATTACATGTAATTCTGGTAAATCATCTACATCCATGGGTACCTGTCATCATGGGATGCCTGCATGCATTTCTTCTATTTATGGGCCCATTAGAGTCCATATTATGTACATTTGCATTTGAATGTGGTAGAAAGAAACCACATGTAAAATGAATGGATGCATTAATATCTTTAACAAATGGGGGTTTTGACAAGCGGGTCCTAAGATATTGTAACCATTCTCTTTTAGATACTAATTTCAAGAAATAATACTTGCAGATCTAAGGATATCATTTCTAGAACTTAACTTCAGTGTGGTCCATAAAATGTCTACATACATGGAAAAGAGCTAAGTGAAATAAATCCAGAAATCATGCATCCACAAAGTAAAGACAAAACTTCTAAAGATTATTTTTCTTCCAACAAATAAAAATATCCTTGACCTTTAGGAATGCACTCTTTACCTCCTTGTTCCTGAGGCTGTAGACCACAGGGTTCAGCATGGGGATGACCATAGTGTAGAACACAGATGCAATTTTTTCTGTGTCCATGGAGTGACTGGAGCTGGGCTGCAAGTACATGAAGATACTTGTCCCGTAGAAAATAGAGACTGCAGTGAAGTGGGAGGCACAGGTGGACATAGCCTTCCTATGTCCTGAGCGTGAGTGCATCTTTAAGATGGTGACAAAAATGAATATGTAGGATATCCAGATAACTAGGAGCGCAAAAAAGATACAGAAACTCACAATATAAATAAGAACCAGTTCATTAATGTGTCTGTCAGAGCAAGAGAGAACCATGACTGCTGGAATATCACAGAAAAAATGGTGGATCACATGGGACAAACAGAAGGACAGACTGAATGTGTCTCCAATATGGATGGAGGCATTTAGGAAACCAATCACATAGGAGCCTGTGACCAGACTTGCACACACACTTCCTGTCATGATGCTGGTGTAGTGCAAGGGCTTACACACTGCTGCATAGCGATCGTAGGCCATTGAGGCCAACAGGTAGTTTTCCACAGTAACCAGAGCTGCAAAAAAGTACATCTGAGCAGCACAAGCATTGTAGGAGATGACCTGGTGTCCTATCAAGAGCCCAGCCATGACTGTGGGAGTGACAGAAGAAGAGGAACAAAAGTCCACCAGAGACAGGTTACCCAGGAAAAAGTACATGGGAGTGTGGAGACGGGAGTCCAAGAGAATCCACAGGATCATCCCCAGGTTCCCAAGCAGAGTGATGGTGTAGATGAAGAGGAAGGTCACAAAGAGGGGCAATTGCAGACCAGGGTCATTGGTCAGTCCCAGCAGGATGAACTCTGTCACTTCTGTCCTGTTCTCCATTGATGTTTTCTGAGAATCCTACATGGTCTGTAACAACATCAGCAACAAAGAACAGAATGACAAAGAATTTGAATCAAAACTGGAAAATATAATTACAACATGTAACTATACTTTACAATACTGCCAGTATAACAATAACCTGTACTTGGAATATTTCCAGAAAAGCATGTTCTTAAAAAACCATGAATGCATTACTTGCATGCAGGGTACCATACCCTTGAATCTGTAGAATCTTAATTATGTATGCAATTTTGAAATTTTATCACTTGTGGACAATTTAATTGCTTCATGAAAATTAATTGTATGACTCTATGGGCCAGTTCACTACTGATGACCTAGTAAAAGCTGACTCTTCCTTGTTGCCCACCTGCCTGGAACTGCTGTAGGCCCTGTGGATGTATATCCACTGTCTCCTCCCAAGAACATTATGAGTTTAATTGGCCATTACTTCAAGTATATAGTGAACCACAAGAGAAATTTAGTCATAATTGCCCAAGTGTTAATGACAACCTCAGCCCTGGACCCACGCCAATCTTTAACACATGTTGATTCATTCCTAAGTCTAAGGGTCTCATTTAAATTTAGATAAAATTGTTTTTAAATAAATTCATAATTACTCATTGTTCATTTTGTTTCCAACTCAGTGTTTAGGATTCATGGTGAATTTGAAAATGACTGAATAGGTGGAAAACTCATCTTGCTCAATGTATGTTTGCCTTTAATCAGTGGTAAAACAAACAAAATCTGGAAGAGTGAAATGATCCTTCTTTCAACCACATATGTGTACTGACTAACTTTGCGAACTCTGAGTTGCACTGTGACCTTTCCCCCACAATCTCATGCTTATTATCACCAGCACATCTACATAAGTTGACAAACCATGTGCCTAAAAATGCAAACTTTTAATCAAGCTGAAGATGAGTTTTACCTCTTGAATCAATATAGCACATTTGTATGCACTGTCCACATGCTGGGATCACAGGTTGGTGGAGCAAGTTCAATGGGTAGATGCAATTCTGTGTGAAGGCAGGTCATCTAGCATAGCAGGCACAAAGCTTAGGTCTTGGAAGAGACGAATATCAAACCTGCTGCCATTACCGCACAACAGACACTAGTCCTAACCTACCTCCCCAAGATATCCCACTTTCATCTTCAAAGTGAAGTCAGAAAAGAGATCTATGTTCAGGTATTATTGTGAAAGTTAAATAAGGAAGTGCATTAAAAATAATAGAATGCTGGGTATTAAGCCTAGCCTCCTGAGTGCCAGCTATTCTGTTACTGGGATGGGATTATGGTCCATGCTGATTTGATCAAGTTGAATGCTGAAATCCAGGGCTTTGGCTGTAGTAACTTTATAGTCTTGAAGCTTCGCTCTTCCCTCCCCAACTTGCCTTTTCCCCTGCATTAGGACCACTCACATTTCCTGTGATTTCCAGTGTTCTCTATCTTTACCTTAAACAAATGATTGTTGCTCCTGCAATTCCATGTGAGCTATTTATTAAAAAAAAAAAATCTTCCTTAAAATCTGTGTTTTTACTTGAGTAAAGATCCATTTTTCTTAGATTCATTCTTTCTCTTGTCACTCTTATAGCCAAGTCACAGAGCTCAAGGGTTGAAAGATCTATTTATGGGCTGTCTTGAGGCTCAAAGACCTATTGTGGTGGCAACATCTATTTTTATTTAAATGCTTCATTGTATAGCAGTATTTCAAACTTCTTCATTCACTTTGTTCTGCCTAGGCTGGCTTTGAATTTCCGTGCTTAATTGTTCCATCTTCCTCAGTCTCCAGATCAACAGGGACTCTAGGAATGCGACACTGCACCTCGCTCTTTCTTATTTGAATGAAGCCTTTGGAAGCATTTGTATCCAAAATTAACTACTATTCTTTCCCATTTTCCTGCTAGAGCTTTGGCATTTCCAATTTTTGAGCTCGCCCTTATGAAGTCATTATGTTGGCCAACCTTTAATTTACAATAACATTTTTAGCAAATATTAAATTTTACAACCAATGATAATGGCTTTGTGTATGAATGTGGGTATGTGTGTGTGTGTGTATGTGTGTGTGTGTGCATGTAAGGATTGTTATTAGTTATTCTGTATTTTTATTCTTACATTACAATGAAGTAAATCCAGGGTGTATGCAGTTATCTGATCTTCAAAAACATTATATAGCTAATAACGAGAAAGACTAAAAATTCACAATTTAAAGCCATCTTCAACCTAATTTCAAAATGTATACTTTTAGTCACAGCATCATAAACACTAGATGTATCTAGTATTATATGTAGTAATAATCTATATAGTAATAATTTATGTGAGACTATAGGGAAAATTATAATGCATTCAGAGCATGCCAATTCATTTAGGACTCTTGTAATTTAATAAAGGATCATTTCACTAGTCTGGTTTTGTTGTTGATGATTTTTTGTTTGTTTGTTTCTTTCTTTCTTTATCTTTAGCAATAGGTAAATATATAGAGAAAAGATGACATCAGCAGCTAACCAATCAATGTGCAATATGTCTTACTTTTTTGTCCATATTTTTGGAGAAATGGCACTGCTAAATTCCCCATGACAAAAGTGTTGGCATCCACACAACAGGCTCACCTCCTGTTTTAAGAGCAGCATTGAAAACAGCTCTTTCTCTTTAAAAACAACTCACAGTAAGTCTAGCTGCACCTCTGCTTTTGCATGAACTGTGCTTCCCTCTAATAATGTTCATGGAATATATACTCTTACCATATTATTGGAAGAGAAAGAAGAGTCAATTCAGAACATTCCATCTGAAATCATAAAGTAAGCCATGGGCTTTCATGAGTGCATCAGAGGAGATCCCGGGAAGTAAACAAAAGTTTGCAAAATCTCTACAAAAGAACATCAGCATGTATCAACTTCTAAGTCTTCCATGGATTCTTTGTGTTGTGGAAGAGTAGCTTACCTCCTCCTTATTTGGAAAACAAATATGATAAGATTGCATCGCTCACATAATGTTGTGTCTGAATATGGCAAACACAGGAAGTCTAGTGAATATCTCGTGAAGAGCTGATTACTTCAAAGTCAACCAACAAAATTTTAAAATTTGAGTCTTTTTGGCTGGGTTTGAAGGCTCAGCAAATCCTCAGGTCAGAAGATGGCCCATAGATAGTAAGCACTGATTACCATTCAGATGAATAATTGGTGTCCAATGGGGAGGGCCATGAATGTGACCCTTTTAAAACAATGTGGCGTTGAGTCATACTGGGATTTCAGAGGCTAATCTTGGAGATCTGGTGAGGATTGCAGACTTTGAGACCTCTGGAGATTCCTCCCAGGAGAATATCTGCAGTTCTCATCCTACTTTTCTAGGGAGGAAGCAATTAAACAGTCCATGGGGGTTAAGCTGGTTATATTTAGTGTGCACACATGTTTTGGTGTTACTTGTTATTTCTTATATTTCCTAATTAATGCATAATTTCCATAGGGTAACCCCTATAGTTTTAGCATCTAATTCCAAGAATTTTGTCTAGTGTGTCATCTTGTATTCATTACTGCAGTCACTAAAACAAATTCTCTGAGTTGTTCTTTCATAACATCTCTCACGTCTTACACCTGCCATCATCTTATTTTGCCTTTGCTAGAATGTCCTTAAATATATCTTATAATATTTGGTCTTTGAGTCTGATATTTTCATTTTATCCTTTGTGATCATCCTTATTGTCACCTATGTGATAGGACAATATTTTTGTTTCGAAGTAGTATTTCACTATATACAAATTATTTTTTTCCATTCTGCAGTTGAGTAACATCTGTGCTGGTTTTAGTGTTTGGTGATTATAAGTAGGCTGATCTAAGTGTTCACTGAAATATTTTTGTGTTGACATAGGTGTTCATGTCATGTCATTCAATACCTAGCAGGCAGGATGATTTCTCAAATAAGAATTGTTATCTGAATAAGAAACTGCCAACCTGTCTTCTAAAGAGACTCTTCCAATTTGAGCTCCCCTTAGCAATCCATTCAAATTTTTTTTCACATCTTTATCAACATTTTCTACGGTACCTTTTAAAATTATTATTGTTCTCTTTCATTTCTGCTTGTTCTCTAATACATCTCCAGAAATCTCCTTTGCAAATCCTGATTTATTTTTAACACCGACCATTATTACCCATATACCATTATTACAGCTCTGGCCTAGGAATGATTTCTTCTGGCAAAAGAAAGATGAGAGTCATTTTTTTTTTATTTGCACATTTGCTTTCAGTTCACACTCTCAAGCTGACTGATCAGAGAATTCTCAGGACAGGCACATGTGATCATGACACGTTTGTTCTATGCATCTGTGTTACTTCCCTTCAAATAGAGGCAGGGATTTAGCCTTTTCAAACTTCAGCTTCTCTATCATAACAAAAGAGATGGTAAAATCTTGTCATCCTCATAGGATTTTCAAGAACAGTGTTACACGACATATACACAAAGCATAGCACAATTTGTCCACATATTGGGGGTTCTACAGGATAATTACTAAGTTCATTATTTATCAATCTGATACAACAACATGGGTCACAAAAGCACAGCTACTAAAATAATTTTTCTGCTTCCTCATATCTTCCTGCCCCATTTGACTAGGTAGGACATGTAATAGTTCTGGCTGATGAACTGAGGAAGAATCACTATATGTGTTTGCCCATGCATGATTCTCCATTTGTCTTTTCTACTACCCTAGGAACCAGCAGGCTCCTGTCCCAGCAGGTGCCTTCATCTTTGAGATGTAGACAGAGCCCTCAACTAACCCACACAGCCTGTGTGAACGTGTAGGAGCACGAGCAAGAAACAAATCTGTAGGAGGCTTAATCATGATATCAGATATCAGAACCTAATATCTGGTGTCTGTATACATTATCTTACATGACAATGGCATTACAGTAGATTAAGTATAGTAAGATGAGAGATTAATCTGGTTTGTTTACTGCACCCTAAATTCAACTACCAATTCCATATAAAACCCAAACAGGAAAAATGGTAGATTGGGGTACCTCAATGGCCTGTTACTACATGTAAACACTGAAAAAAAAAACAATGAAAAATGTAACAAGGATCTTTGTTACAACTCTGGAAAAGTGTTATTGAAAACTTGGAGGTTACAACTGCACATATCACTCTTCTTCAGTTCTGGAAACCGGTAGTGTGAAATCATCTCCATGAGCCATTGTACCTTCCTAGGCTCCAGGGTACATTGCATTCCTTGCCTCTTCCATCCTCCAGGGGTTGTGGAATTCCATGCTTGTGGTCTTATTGCTTCAATATTGTTTCCTTGGTGACTTTTCCAGCTCCTCTTTTGCCTGTGGTTAAATCTTTTTAACTCTATTCTGTGAAGTATAGGGGATTGCATTTAGGGAGCACACACAGATAATCCTGCATAATTTTTCATCATTAGAATCCAAAACCACGTCTGCACAGTCCTTTTTGGCACCTTGAACATTGAAATGTTTCAGAATTAGGACACGGATTTTTTGTGTGGGTGGGGGGGACATTATTGAGCCTGCCATGGTGGGATACTGTGACGTCCTACACTATCTTTGAAATTTTCCCATAATTCTGAGATAATTCTAGAATACTACCAAATCATTAAAATAGTAATTAGAAATGGTTCCTGTTGGAGAACTTTCACCACAAATATGGAAGTGAAGATCTGTGTTAGACAGCACTGCTCCACATGGAGCATCACAACCACACAGCAGGTTAGAGCCCAGTATTACAAATGCTAAGATGACGCCTCATGCTTTCTAGGAGTATCAGACCCCAGGTGGAGTTCCATTCCTATGGGTAGGTTTTGTATAGCATTGAGGTGCGTGAGCTCTCTCTCATCCAGCAAGGAGGTCCATGGAACAGGGTAGAGGAGAGTGTGGCTGCTGAGTCAATAATCAAGACCTCTGGAGAACAAGCAGGAAGCAGGTCTGATTTTTTGCACAGTTATCACGTATATATACTCAGGCAGTAGCTAGGCAGATTACAGGCAACCACCAATACAATTTCTGCTCACTGTCCTTGCAGCAACCAATCAAGGAGTGGGCCATGGGGCAAGCGCAGGGACTGGATACATGGCCTCACACCCAGGGCTGTGCCTACAGGGTATGCAGTCTGCCACTCACATGCCTAGCACAAGGGAGTGGCCTGCCACTTAGACGCCCTTAATGTATGCCATGTATGCAGTACTCCATGCACTTGTCCCCACATTGAGGTCCCTCCAAATCAAAATTGAAAACATGAAGGTTGTGCTTTAGATTAGAGTAGTTAACATATCACATTTCTAATGACAAACATTGTCACATTGATATTCTACATAAAAATTTAGAATTTTTTATAATTTGTGTAATATTGTAATTGCTCAAGTATAATCACATATGAATTCTTTCAGTAATTTTATATTTAATGTGTCCTTCTGAATTATAATTGTTTGATACTATCAAATGTTACTTGACACTTAATGAGACCTCACTTCCCAAAAAACATTATGAGAGGGCTTGAAATGATCAACTTTGTGATGGGATTTCAAGGAAATCAGTTTGTCTAAAAACAAGGAGTGTGAGAACTGAAAATGTAGAAAGAATATTTCAAAAGAGCAGAAAATTACCTGTGCCTTTGGAATGCACTGGATATTGATCTAGAAGGCTTTCATTAGTAGGAGTCATCACAAAACCAATGATGCAAAGAGTCAACATATTAGTAAAATTAAACTCAAAGCTCAATTAGTTTATTCATCCATTTAACAAACATGTATTAGAAGATATTATGAAACAGACATGTATTCAGGTGCTGACGTTTATGTTGTGGACATAACAAGGTCACTGCTCTTGTGAAGTTCACATTCTGCTTGGGGGAGATAAATGAGATACAGCTGAACAAGTATATAATAGGTGAGGGTGATAAGAACTGTGAAGAATAATATAGGATGAGGGAAGGTTTAGGTAGTGAGTAGACAGGAACCAATATATAAAGGTGGTCAGGGAAGGACTCCATGTTAGGGAAACACTGAAGCAAAGGTCTGAATGAGGGGGTGAGAACATTCTCATATAAGGAATATTAAGTGAAAGACCCTGAGGCATGAGCATGGTTGGAGTTGTGAAGGAATACAGAAGAAATCAATAAAAAAGAGAGAGACTGGGGAATGACAAGAGAGAATGTAACTCGGCTTAAGTAAAACTGAATGTCAGCATTGATTTCAAAGCATTTGCAGATGAAATTTAAAATAATATTTGTTACTCAGTTTAATTTTTAAACAAGATGAAAGTTGGTGGTAATAGATGAATACATTAAAATGCTTTTATCATTCCTGAATTTTCTTATCTACTTTTTTATCCTTTTAAAAACTAAAATGTGGACATGTGGAAGACACAAAATGAGTTAGTCAAATGGAAATATGAATTCATATGAGATAACATTTATTTATCTCTCATTAAAAAGTCTAAAGCACATATGCTAATAATATATCACAGTTTTTCTCAAAAGGACTCCTAGAACAGCAGTAAAGGAAATGAAGAAATGTCAGACAAAGTTTTGTTCTAGTACCTAAGTCAAATATTAATTTATGATTATTAAACACTAGTATGTTAGTCTGGGTTCTCCAGTGAAATAGGATCAGTAGGATATGGAGAGATACGTAAGAGGAGATTTATTAGGAATATCAGATCATATAATTTGGAGTTTGGGAAGTCCCTTCACGTGCTGCTGTGTACAAACTGGAGAACAAGGAAAGCAGGTGCTTAATTCAGTCTGAATTCAAATGACCGTGAAGAAGAAGTTGAGTGTGAATGGTGTCAGTCTAAGAGAACCCAGGGCCAAATCCGTAGCTCTGGCATCCAAGGGTAAGAGAAGACGGGTGTCCCAGCTGAAGAAGTGAAAGAGAGACAGGGCAAGGGGGAAAGAGTGAATGAGACAGAGACAGAGAGACAGAGAAACACACACACACAGAGAGAGAGAGAGAGAGAGAGAGAGAGAGAGAGAGAGAGAAGAAGAAGAAGAAGAAGAAGAAGAAGAAGAAGAAGAAGAAGAAGAAGAAGAAGAAGAAGAAGTAGTGCTTCTCCATTTCAGCTGTATTCATGGAAGCCTGAATGGATTGGATCATGGCCACTGACATAGATGAGGGCAAATCTTCTTTCATAAGCCTATTATTTCAAATACTAGACTCTTTGGGAGACACAATTACACATGAAGAAGCATGCTTCAGTGGCTACTTGGTTATCACTTAACCTACTCAAGCCAACAAATTAACCACCACAAATAGTGACATCACAATTAGTTCTGGTAAATATACCTCATCCATCTATATGTGATCTCATGGGACACCTGCATGAATTTCCTCTATTTCTGGAAATAGAAATATTTCGTCAGTGAGAGTTTTCACAAGCAGACCCCGAAGAGAGCTATTCTCATTTTGTTTTTCTGGACAAAATATTTCTTTTTTCTTTTCCAGACAAGAACAGGTAACAATATCACAAAAGAACTTTAGTGTGGGGATAAAATGCAACTCAGCACATGGAGGGAATGTGAGAGAAATGAACCCAGCAATTGTGCACCAAAATTCAAAATCCTAAAGATTACTTTGCTTCTGGCAAATGAATAAACTCTTGATCTTCAAGAAGGCACCCTTGACTTCCCTGTTCCTCAGGCTGTAGACCACAGGGTTCAGCATGGGGATGACCATAGTATAGAACACAGATGAGATTTTGTCTGTGTCCATGGAGTGACTGGAGCTGGGCTGTAAGTACATGAAGATAACAGTCCCATAGAAAATGGAGACTGCAGTGAAGTGGGAGGCACAGGTGGACATGGCCTTCCTATATCCTGCTCCTGAGCGCATCTTTAGGATGGTGATAAAAATGAACATGTAGGATATTAAGATAACTAGGAGAGCAAAAAAGATATTGAAGCTCACAATAGAAACAAGAACCAGCTCACTAACATGCCTATCAGAGCAAGAGAGAACCATGACTGCTGGAACATCACAGAAAAAATGGTGGACCACATTGGACTTACAGAAGGAGAGACTGAACATGTCCCCAATGTGGATAGAGGCATTCAGGAAACTAACAATGTAGGAGCCTAAGATCAGCCAGGTACACACACGTGTGGTCATGGTGGTGGTGTAGTGCAGGGGCTTGCACACTGCTACATAGCGATCATAGGCCATTGAGGCCAGGAGATAATTTTCAACAGTACCAAAGGCTCCAAAAAAGTACATCTGAGCAGCACACGCATTGTAGGAGATGACCTTGTCTCCTAAAAGGAGCCCAGCCATGACCTTGGGAGTGACAGCTGAAGAGTAGCAAAAATCCACCAGAGACAAGTTACCAAGAAAAAAGTACATGGGAGTGTGGAGACGGGAGTCCAAGACAATCAACAGGATCATCCCCAGGTTCCCAACCAGAGTGATGGTGTAGATGAGGAAGAAGGTCACAAAGAGGGGAAGCTGTAGATCTGGGTCCTTGGTCAGTCCCAGCAGGATGAACTCTGTCACTTCTGTCCTGTTTTCCATCAGTGATACCTCACAATCACTATATATTATATAATCATGAGGGGAAAAAACAGAATGATAAAGAAATTAATTGAATTTGAAAGCATGCATACATGTTGTACTTTGAGATTCCCCAGAAATATCATGGCTATCAGAATCAAATTTGGTGCATTAATTATGCAAAGGGTTACATACTGTCAAATCTTTAGAATCTTAATCACATACACAATTTTTAAAACTACACACATTTGTTATCTGACATGTAGTCAATTAAAAATTTGATCATAAGGACTATTAAGGATGAATCTGCCCAGGCTCCTCTGCTGAATTCATTACAAACTGACCCTCCTTTTTGCCCACATTCCCAGAACTGCAGAAGGCCCTGAGGCTGTGTATCCACTGGCTCCTCTCAACATCATGAGTTCTATTGGTTGTTTCCTCATGTATATACTAAAGCACAAGAGGTACAGTAATTTAATCATCATTTGCACAAGTGTTAGTTGAAAATCCTGGCTCTGGACACATGAAAACCTTTTATACGTGTTGAGTAGTTCCTAAGTCTAAGGGTCTCATCTGTATTTTAACTGAATTTATGGTGAACAAAGGGTTTGATAGATGAGGGTAGTTTCATCTTGTTCACTATATATTTGCCTCTAATTGGATGACAAATAAAGAAATAAAAACCCAGAATGGTAAATTGACCCCTCTTTAATAACAAAAGTATCATAAGTAAATTAAAATATTTGAATTGCATTTTAACCTTTTTCCCATCATAAAATGTTTATTATCCTCAGCATACCTGCCCACGTTGATATGGTTGGTGTGATTGAAGCATAAACTATTGATTTAGGTTGAAGATGGGTTTGGCTTTGAAGCATCATAGCACATCTCTCTGCACAGCAGGTGTGGTAGGGTAACCAAGGGTGGTGGGACGCTGAGATGCCTGGGGATGCTGTTCTCAGTGAAGGTACATCATCAAGGCACAGAAGACTTGGAGCTTAAACTCTTGGAGGAGATGCATATCAGACCTTCCATTTACCACCCAGGAGTCACTGGTCCTATCCCAACCCCTCAGACATCCAATTTCCATCTGTAAAATGAAGACAGTGAAGAGACCTGCTTTGAGCTGATGTTGTGAGAGCTAAGTAAGACAATGCCCAGAGGACTACAGCCTGCTGGGCATAGGCACAGCCTGCAGAGTATAGCCATCATGATGTTTTCCTTAGGCTGCGATCATGACCTATGTCCTGGTTCAGTCAAGGTGGATGCCAACACGCGGGGCTTCGTTGGGGGTGACATTGGACTCTTGGAACATAACTCCCCAGTGGGCCTCTTCTCCCATGTTAGGGCCCATGTCCTGTTCTGTGCTCTCCAGTGATTCTCAGTCTGTTCTGATTCAAGTGTATGATCTCTGCTTCTGAAATTCCATGAGATCTTATCATTTTAAAATTTCTTCCTTGCTACCCATTTTAATTTGGACATAAGAGTCCATTGTTCTTAAAACCTATTCTTTTTCTCACTACTGATGTCCCATAGCCAAATCATAGACCAAGCTTGAGAGTACTCAGTTTTGGGGCTGTCTTTAGCTGACAGATCTGTCTCGTGGCAAGTTCCATATTGTAAAAGATTTAAGTTGAATTGATTCTTGCATAGAAAGAGTATTTTCAACTTCTTTATTTGAATTAAAGCCTTTGGAAAATATCCTTCCAAAACTAACTACTTTTGCCTAACATCTGTCTCTTTAGCCTGTGACACTTCAATTTACAAATCTATTCCATGAAGACATCACGGTGGCTGATGTTAACACACATGATCACAGTTAGCATGTACCATGTTATACAACAAATGATAAGGAGTTTGCATACAAGTGTGTTTTGTGTGTGCAGGTATAATGTAGTTAGTATTATTCTTCATTATGTTTTATTTGTGCATTGGAATTATGCATAGCAGTGGAATTAGTTGTGACATATTTGTACATAAACAAATATAATTGGATCAACTTCATTCCCCAGAACCTCCTGTTTTCCTTCAATTCTCCTTTTCCAAATCCTGCTCCTCTACTCTACTGGTTTCACTTCCATTGGGTTAATTGGTGCATATAATTATACCTCAAATTGGGATTCATTATTCTATGTACATGGAAGGAAAGGGGAGGTAATGGGGAAAAATGGACCAAATTACATTAATTATTATAATTCTTTATCCATAAGGACACTGAGAATTTGAGATGGTGTGTGATACTCTAATATTATACACATATTATGAGAAAGACTCAAGGTTCTAGACTTAAAGTCACCTTCCAAAAATAAGCATGAAATGGTTGAAAGGCAGGACAGAACATGTTAATTCATTTAGAACCCTTTTGTAGTGTAAAGAAGATCATTTTTTATTCTAGGTTTCTTTTTGTTGTTTTTTGATTTTTAATCTCCACAGAGATGCAAATAATATCACCACATAATCAATCAGGGCTTCAACTATCTTAATGTTAGTTTATAATTTTTAGGATACAATGTGATTTGTCATATACATCACTAAATCCACTATAATACATAATTTGTCATTGATTTCCCAGTCTGAACCTCACCATTTGAGAAATATTTGTAAAACACTTCTTTCCATTCATATATGTCATAGTAGGTGTAGACAGGCCACTGCTTTTACATGACTTAAACTTCTCACTAAAATGTTTATGGACTGCTGAAACTTACTAGTTTGCAAGAAAACAAAACACAGTCAGTCCATAATAGTCAATCTGAAATCATAAAATCAGCAATGGGTATTGTACAGGTTCCAAATCTCTAAAGCAGGGACATGAAAAAAAGAAGATTAACAGATCAAGTTCTGATTTTGCCATTAATTCTTTCTGTGTCTTTCAAAAAGCCACATACCTCCTCTGTATTTGTAAGATAAACATGAAAGATTGCTTCTCTCCCACACTCCACAGTTGGTAGGTAGCTTGTTAATTCATTTAGGACACTTCTGTAGTTTAAAGAAGATCATTTCACTTTTCTGAATTTTTTATTTGTTTGGCTTTGTTTGTTTGTTTTCACCTCCAGTGTTAGGTGAATGTATAAAAAAAGGAGAAAATCTCCAGCTTATATCTTATTTTTTTTTATTTTTGTTACTAGAGAGAATCCCTGGCCTCATTTTGTCAGTCATAAAACAGATTCCCCTCAATTTTTAGAAAAAACATTGAAGCCACCTCTTGCTGTTTTTAAGTAACCTCAGTAAGATAGCTGTCCTTACTTCTGCATGAATCCCAGAAAGCAGGTGCTTACCAGCTTGCCGGGGGAGAAAGAACATCCCATCCAAGATGTCAGTCTGATCATAAAGTCAGCCTTGGGGTACCTCATACCTTCTCTTAGAGGATCTCTCTCAGGTAGTCGTCAAAGTATCCAAGTTGTCTAAGGCATGGAAAAACAGAGGAAAGAACATTAACATGGATCATATTCTGAATTTACTGTTAATACTTTGTTTCATAGAGGGATCTCTTATCTCCTCCTCATTTGCAAAATAAACATGATAAGATTATATCTTTCATGTAATTCATTGAATGTGCCTGTAGAAACTAAAACAAAAATAAATAACAAATAACAGAGATTTATAAAACATCCTGTGAGAGGTTATCATTTAAATGTCAATGAAGAAAACTTTCATCATCGAGGGTCTCCCTGACCATGGTTGAAGTCCTATAGCAAATCCTCACGTCAGAAGAAGGCCTGAATGTGCTCTCAGTGATTGTCCTTCACACAGTAAACAATGACCAGCGAAGCACAGCATGGCGTGCGTTCACTCCGAGCAATGTATATTGAGTCATGTTGGGACTTCAGAGGCAAACGCATGGGGACCTGGAGAGAATTATAGAGACCTGGAGATCTCTGGAGGTTTCCCATGAGGCAGCTCCAGCCCTTGATCTTGCTTTCCTAGGGAAAAAGCAATTAAACTATTTGAGGAAATTGACTTAGTTATGATTAGTTATTTTACCATGTATGAATGCTTTTGTATCACTTGGGTTTTTCTTCTTTCTAGATTTTCTAAATAACTCATTATGTTCATAAAGCAATAGCCACATATACTAGTGGATAGGCCTAAGGATTTTGTCTAATGTGTAGTCACTAACCACTATGACAATCACCTAAACCAATTCCGGGCTTCTCTCATGATTTCTTTTCCTACCTACTCCCACTGGCATCAAAGAAACTGTATTTTCACAAATATTTTTGCCTTTGTTAGCAGTTCCTTGACTATATGATCTCTGAGTCTGACATCTTTAGCTCATCATTTCACATCCATCCCTGTGGCCACCCGTGAGACAGAAGAGGTTGTTGTTTTTTTTGTTGTTGTTGTTGTTTTTTTGGGGGGGGTTATTGAACAGTAGCATCTATTATGTGGAATTCACAAGGTTTTGTTTTGTTTTGTAATGTTGGGATTGAATCCATAATCTCTTTCAAGCTACACAAGCTCTCTACCACTAAGCCACATCCCCAGCCTGACTTTACAGATTTTTGGCTCTGCAGTTGAGGAGCATTTATGTTGGTTTTAGTGTTTTGTGGTTATAAATAAGGCTGTGAATATAAACAAGACTGATGCACAAACATCTGTTGGAGCAGCTGCATGGACATGGGCTTTCATGTCACATGAGTAAATGTGTTGAGTCAAGTTGATTTGTCAAAGTCAGGTGTTTTTTTTTTATTTTAATAAAAAACTGCTGAACTGTTTTCTAAAGAAATTGTTGCAATTTGAACTCATACCAGCCAGTCACTTACATAATCTAATACCTTTATCAACATTTGTTATTTTAAGTTTTAAAATCATTGCTTTTATTTTACTTTCATTTTTGGTCATTCTTTAACATATCTAAAGAAATTTTAGTGAATATATTTGTTTCTTCTTCTTATATACCCACCAAAATTATTATTATAGTTTTAGTCTAGAAAAGCTTTTAAAATTTTCTTACAATGAAAGAGGAACATTCATTTTCCTCATTTACATACTTGCCTCTCAGTCCACAGTACCAAGAACACTTATCATAACTTTCTCAGGGCAGGAAGATATCACGTTGGCTCTCCCAGGTCATGCGCAAGCTAGCCCCCCTGCAGATTTGGACTTCTCAGCCTTCATAATAACATGAACCAATTATTTCATATTTTGTATGTGTTTGTGTATATAATATGGGTATATATATATATGCATATATATAAAATATATACACAAACATATATATAGAATGTATATGTACATATATATAGAATAGAATAGAAATCATTATGACTATTTTTAGTAGTTTTGTAGGGTTTTTATTTTTGGCAGGGCTAGAGCTCAAACCCAAAGCCTTGTGCATGATAGACTGTGCTCTGCCACTGAGCTACACTTCCACCTCAATTTTCAGTTGTAAAGACAGTATGGTAGTCCATAGTGTGATCTGACAAGAGAGGAACACAAAATACAACCTTTGAATACGCACAATAAAATAATTTAAAAAAACACAAATATCTGAGTTAACATATGCTATAATATATTTGAAAGTTGTGGTCCCCACCCCCCCTGAAACTCACATGTTGGAACCTAAGACCTATTATGATTCTGATAAGAGGTGGGCCTTTAGAATGTGATTGAGTTTCCTTTTAGGAGGTGATTAAGTTCTGCCACCATGATTAGGATTAGTGCACTTATAGAAGGGCTTGAGAAAACCTGCTGGGTCCTGTTTTTCGAAGAGGTCCTCTTTTTCCACTCTTTTACGAAGTTATGCAGGGGTTCAAATCTTAGACTTCTATTCACCAATATAGATCTGGTTACAGCCATTGTTTAGTGTCCAGTATGTCGCAGCAGACACTAACTCCATGTCCCTGATTGGTGCCATTCCTTAGTATAACCAGCCAGTGAGCTGGTGCCAAGTAATCCTACTTGGCCACACCATTGTGGAATGGAAGCATTTTATTTTCACTGGAATAGACACTTATCACATATACAGGCTTCCCTTCCTTTCATGCAATGCTTCTACCAAAACTACCATTTGTGCAGTGATAGAAAGCCTCATCCTCTATAATAATATTCCAGTAGAATTGCTACCAATTATTATTTCACAGAAAAGGGAGTGGGACAATGGGTCCATATTCATGGAATTCACTGGGATGCCCTCACCCCATCATTCTGAAGTAGCTGACTTGATGGAATGCTGCAATAGCTTTTCAAAGACACAGTTACAGGGCTGGTTGTATGCAATACTCTGTAGGTCCTATGCATTGGTCTCATGTCTATATGCTCAAAATTAGAATCCCATATTTGTTTTTTTCCCCATTGCTAAGATGCATAGGTCAAGGGGCAAAGGGGTGACAAAGAAAATGACATCAATGCTAGTGAGAAATTCTTCCACCAGAAGACACAAGAGTGGTTCTAGAGAGTGGAAGTTAAGATTGGTGCTCAACCACTTTGAGCTCTCCATGTTTCTGAAATGAAAGGTTGTGAAAAATTTTAAGTATTCTCTGGTGATTGACACTGACTAGCGAAGGGACTTCTACTTCACTGTGGAGGTAAAGAAGAATATACTTGGAGTGCAGGAGACCCCCTTGGGACTCCTTTCACTATTAGTATGCAACTAATAATGAGGAGGTTATGCAAGAGTTCAAAACATAGACTCTGAGAAGGTCCTGCTGTCCTTTATGAATAATGACTCTCCTTTTGTAAAACAGATATTGAGAAATAGAAAGATATTGGGCATTGGCAGACACTGAAACCCTAACCATGGGCCCCAAATTACCAGCAACCTTAGCTGCTTATTGTAAATTGTATTTCAATTGACTAAAAGGAAAAATCCAATGGTTCAATTAAGGAAGGACTATTAGAACTTGTAGGATTATAGTTTTGGGTGAGCCCACCAATTAAGAGCCATGACCACCTGACATGCTTACTGAAGACAAAGGTAATAACAGAATGGGGAGCAGAAACATGTAGTTATGAACACCAGCTTTTACCACTTGCTCATTAAAAAAAAATCAAGGTTGTTATTCAAAGAATATTTCTTCCTTATTTTGTTATGGTAATATGTGCGCATGCCTAATGCAGTCATTGTCTTCCCTATCACACCAAAAACATTCACTGGAGAGAAGATAGCCTCTTCAACAAATGGTATTGGAAAACTTAGAAATCCACATGTGACAAAATGAAATTAAATTCATGTCTCTCACCAGGCATGAGACTCAATTTAAAGTGAATCAAAGACTAGAACAGAGACCCTACACTTAATGGAAGAAAAAGTAGGCCCAAATTTTCAATATGTCGGCTCAGGATCTGACTTCCTTAACAAGACTCCTAAAGTACAAGAATTAAAATCAAGAATCAAACTCCTAATGTTTTTGAGAGGAAACAATGAATACACATAGCAGGTGCAGCTTTTACTAAGCTTAGGTAAAGTATATCATCAGAGAGATTCATCCACACAAGTCATTTTACCAACTTGAGAAGTTGTCTAAATAGCAGTTCACAAAGCACAGAATTTTAAAATTAAGTACATGATCAATTAAAATTCTTTAATTTGACAGTAACCCTGTGCATAAAATTCTGGAGATTTTTAGAGTAGAGGTTTTTAAAAGAATACATAATACATAATGTATGTATTCTTCCCAATTTCAATTCGATTTCTTTATCATTCCTTTCCCTTTTCTCATGGTTACAGAACATCTTGTGATTCTCAGGTAACACTGATGGAGAACAGGACGGAAGTGACACACTTCATCCTGCTGACTGATCAATGACCCAGGTCTATAAGTCCTCCTTTTTGTGACCTTCCTCCTCATCTACACCATCACTCTGGCTGGGAACCTGGGGATGATCCTGGTTCCTAGTATTATCTTGGACTCCTGTCTCCACATTCCCATGCACTTTTCCCTGGGTAACCTGTCTCTGGTGGACTTTTGCTACTCTTCAGCTGTTACTTCCAAGATCATGGCTAGTCTCCATCTAGGAGACAAGGTCATTTCCTACAATGCGTGTGCTGTTCAGATACACTTCTTTGGAGCCTTTGGTACTGTTGAAAATTACCTCCTAGACTCAATGGACTCTATTGCTACGCAGCAGTGTGTAAGTCCCTGCATTACACCACTACCAAGACAACTAGGTTGTGTTCATATCTGGTTGTGGGCTCTTATATTGTTGGTTTCCTTAATGCCTCCATCTATACCGGGGACACATTCAGCCTCTCCTTCTGTAAGTCCAACCTGGTCCATCATTTCTTCTGTGATATTCCAGCACTTATGATTCTCTCTTGCTTTGAAAGACATGTGAATGAGCTGGTTCTTATTTATGTAGCAGCTTCAACATCTTTTTTGCTGTTATCAATATCTTAATATCCTACATGTTCATTTTCATCACAATCCTGAAGATGTGCTCAGGAGCAGGACATATGAAGGCTATGTCCACCTGTGCCTCCCACTTCACTGTAGTCTCCATTTTCTATGGGACTGTTATCTTCAGGTACTTACAGCCCAGCTCCAGTCACTCCATGGACACAAACAAACTTGCATCTGTGTTCTACACTATGGTCATCCTGATGCTGAACCCCGTGGTCTACAGCCTGAGGAACAAGGAGGTCAAGAGTGCATTTACAATGATCTTTCTGAAGCCCAAATAATCTTTATGAGTCTACTTTTTTACTCTTTTGAGATGTACAGTATCTATATTCATTTCTTTCAAATTTCCTCTATATAATGTGGCACATATTAAACCTTACACCATATTCAGGTTCCTGAGAGAGAACTCTGTCTCCCCAAACATTTAAATTTCCCATCTAATTTTTACCACATATCAGTGCAGATACATGTAAAACAAGTGCACAAGGAAGAACATGAATACAAACATTGCATTAAGGTGTCCTGAGAGAATGCAGACAGATGGGTATATGGAAATGTCCCAGAATTAAGTGCCATCTCTAACGTGTGTTGCTGACTTCTACATGTTAGTATATCCCTTAACTGAATGAAGGAATAGCTAGATAGGTAATAAAACACCTTGGGTGTTCGTGTGTCCGTGAGTCTGTTTCCTAAACAGACTACTATTTGAATCAGTAGATTTAACTAAAGATCTTCCCTCATAATATGGGTGAATTCAGTCTCTCTCTGTCTCTCTTTCCCCCCCTGTCTTTCTCCTCCTCTTCCTCCTCCTTCTCCCTATCCCCCCCCCACCCGTCGTGCACTGATACATATGTTTACTTTCTCGGGTCTTTGAACCAGATTGAATTACACTTCAGTTCCCTTGACATCCAGCTTTCATACAGCCCAGTGTGGGTCTACGAGGCTTTCATAACCTCAAGAGCACATACATGTAATAAGTCTCCTCTTATACTTTTGTACATGTTCTATTGATGGTGTTTCGCTACAGAACCCTGATTCATAGACAAGCTTTTAAGGATTATGAAAACATGGTACAGTATCAAATCAACTCTGTGATTCTTCTTTGCTATTTTTAACAAGAAACACATGCATCTGGCACCTCATATGAATTAGTGAATCTGTCTGAATGTATTATGTTATACAACCATTATATTCATGATTTAAATTTTGAAGGAATAAAATAGTCTTCTTACTAGTTAAATGAAAGAATAATAAAAGCAGTTTTTAATATGTTTATCTACCACTACTTCAATTTTTTAGACATGGTAAAAATTGCACAGAGAAACCAATAATGCTGTACATTTTTCTTTCTGTAAGTGCTTTGAAATTGTTAGTGCTCCTATTATTATTTTTTTAATTTTGTTGAGTTTTTTTCTCTACTGTCATTTCCCTAATGTTTTACTTCAGTCCATTCTCTCTGATTTCTGTGCTATTTCTTCACAAATTTCTTCACCTTGTTCACGTCTCTGGGTGTTTGCACTTTTTGTTCCCTGTGAGGAACACCCTCATACCATTCAGGTCTTTTCTTACCCCATCCTAAAGTCCTTCCCTGACCACAAACTGTCTCATTACCCTGTTATTATAAACACTTTCCTACTATATATTTACTTACTAGTTTCCTATTTTTTCCCAATCAGAATGTAAACTCCATAAGAGCAAGGACTTCCTGTTTTGTTCAAACATGACCATCAGTAATTGCATAGATACCTGTTTCATAGTAGATTATCAATACATATTTGTTAGAAGGGTGAATAAAATAGTTAAGCTTATTACAAGTCTGTTGACCTTTGTTGATTGCCAAGTCTTTCATGAGATAAACCATCTAGATAAACATGCATTGTAGGGACACAGTGAATTTTTTCCTTTTCTGCAACAGCTTTACTACATTGTCTCTCAATTCTCACATGCCTCACTTTATTGGGGGACAGGGGAATACCAGAGATTGAACTCAGGGGCACTTGATTGCCGCAGTCCGGCTGACAAACAACTTGTGTAGATTGATACAGCAGGAGAGGGAGCCGTTTATTGTAGGACAGGAGCAGTATCTATACATTCCACACAGCTTATCTAATTAGCATAAACTAGATACATCAGTCAACCAATCAGGAATCTCCACACTTAATGGCTCGCTTTTGTTACTTCTCAAACCACTCCCTCTGGCATTTTGCCAGGCACCATCCAGACTTGTTTACAAACTCTAACATTCCCCTGGCAAAATGCCAGGTGTTATTTTGACTTGTTTACAGACTCTAACACTTGATCACTGAGCCTCATCTGCAGCCCTATTTTGTATTTTATTTAGAGACAGGGTCTCACTGAGTTGCTTAGCCCATTGCTTTTGCTTAGGCTGGCTTTGAACTTGCAATCCTCCTGCCTCAGCCACACGAGCCTCTGGGATTACAGGCATGTGTCACCGTGCCCAGCACATGCTACACTTTTAAGGAAATCATTTCCTAGAAATTCCACCATGGAGTAGATCATTTCAAACACTCATAATTTTTACTTACAAGTGGTGTGTCATTAAATGGCAAGTAAAATGTCAATTGAGTACTATTCAGGAAACCATAAATTCAGTATGAGATGAATTAAAGTTTTCCCTCATTGTTATATTTTTAAAACTGCTTCACACACATAATACAATTAATTGAAAATATTCAAAAAGTCCACGTGGAATATACACACGACAGTATTTGTCAATAGAAGTTATAAGGTATATTCAATATGCCTATATCATGCACTATATCCTGGATTTTAAATTTAATCCTCAAAAAACTCAATATTATACAATACTCAAGCATAGTACTGTGCCCCCATGGGTAATTTTTTATTGCTATGCAATAACAGGCATCAACATCAATATATCTGGGACTGAATGTGCTAATATGGCCATACTGATACTTTGGAATAGTGTAGTTAACACTAACATTCAGTTCTTCACTTGTGGTGATATTTCTCCACTTGGAAAATTTTTAAATCATGTTTTCAATATTTTTAATTTTGAAGTTATTTTGTACTGGTAGAAAAATTTCAAACAGTGCATAGTGTGATTGACATACCAAATGCTGACAGGTTCCTTAATGGCCCTAAGAATGGTCAGGTTATGTTTTCCAAAACTTTTTACTGTTATTCTCCATGGCTCAGAGGAACTATGCAGGTATGATCAACTTAAGACTCTCAGGTCTGAGAAGTCATTGAAATTAACCATGCATGCCTTAAAGCCAATTCCATGCATATGATGAAAGGAAGTTAGAAAAACTTAACCACAGGAATCAGGGAAGTTGGCAACAAGACCACAGATACAGCACTGAAGTGGTGTTACCATTGATGCTGGCAGCCACCTCCAGGTGGAAGGGATAGATGATGGAGTGGCACCCAGAAATTATATAGAGACCAGGGATCTGATGCCACTTTGACTGCAGCTCAGGAAGATGGGTTTCAGACTTTTGTTTTCCAGAACTGTCAAAGAATCCATATGTACCATCAAAAGTTTCATATTTGCAATCCTGTTAGAGCAGCCATAGGAAACCGGCAAAAACACTCGTGGGGTCTCTTTCCTGTCATCATACATTACAATTATATGCTAGTTTGAGAGAATTCAGAGTGAACTCATTTGTTCCTGGACTTTCCTTTGTTGAAAAATAATTTATTATTTGCACTTTTCATAAGTATATTCAGAGTTCTTTTTTCTTTGTAGTTCATTTTGCTAGTGTGGGTATTTCAAGGAACTTTGTATTTTTTCACTATTTTCCAATCTGTTGTTGTATTCACAAAATTCTAATTGTTTATATATATATAAACAACAAAATATACATATTTTATTAATAATATATATTTGTACTGTTATAAATAATAATATAAAATATATGAATTTTAAAATATATATTTTCTAAAATATATATTTTTTTCTCTTACTTGGACCCCATTCAATCCTAGCAGATTTCAGGTCACTGGGAAAATGGGCTTGAGTAACACCAAAAAAAGGATAGGTTGCCTTTAAAACTCAGAGACAACTGCTCATTTATGTATATGTTAGAAAGACAGGCCAGATGAAGTAATTTATCCTTTACTTTCAAATAAATATCTCAAGATATAACAAACAACTGAATTTCTTGAAAGTTCACTGAGGAAAATGGCCCCTACCATTTATTTCCCACACACTGACACTCAAATGGCTTTCTAATAATACTAGAATATTTGTGAATTCTCCCTCACTATATCCAATCCCCATAATGTCATCCATCTAATGGGCCCAAGTGGTATCTTGTGGAAAGGAAAATTGATCAAGTTCCCTGAGGATTAAATTACCAAGTAGCCCAGGGGATGAAGCAGCCCTGAGGTGGGACATTGAAAGTGTTTTTAGCAGATAGCTTCTGGTTATCATCACTAACAAGGATAAAAATCAAAACAAACAAACAAAAAAACCAGCTACCACCCAAATACCAGATGATGTGTTAATTGCTCACAAAAAAACCCACATCTAATATAGTGACTATCATTTGAGTGTACATTCTATTTTAACTCCCCATAACTTACTTTTGTTCTCCAAGATACGTCTGCTTTGTGCACTGGCCAAACAGTTAATATGATGGCTGTATCGTGGGACTCACCACCTTTGCACTTGAAGTCCTCGATGGTGGAATCATTCTGAAATTCCTCCAAGCACGTGGAATTGCTTTTGACATACTGTTTGTCAGGTATATGCATTTGCATTGACTTCCCCATGGCCTTTCCAACCATAACAGCTGCCCTTCATAGGTCAGCAAATGATATGGAAATTCTGCCAATGGCTAAGTGTAACTGTTTTAGTTATGCATTCTGAAACTCTGGTCATAACCACATAATGGTATGGGGATGCACTGGGCCCAATGGGCCACTCGTTAATATTACTGGTGTGAGATTAGTAGCAGACGACAGTAATGCTTTTCATCTAAAAATAGCATCAGTTTCAGAGCTAAAGTCCAGTAGTCATCCAAAGTCCCAGTTATCTCCTTTTTCTGGTTTACATTACTCTGATAAAGGATTATAAAATATATTGGAGAAGGTTTAGATAAAATATACAACATACATCTTTGTGAGTTATTGGGATCCTGTTGCCATTAACTGGTTCACCTATGAGAATAGACTGAGTGATAATGTCTCTTGGCTTTTCTGATTCTCATGGACTTGTTCACTTGACTAGAATCTCTGCTCACACACATCAAATAATAATTAATAGTGTGGCTTTCTATTTCACTTCCAGGAACTCCGTAATCACCTTGCCAATACCACAAGACTCACACATCAGAATATTTTGACTGCTGCTTTCAACTTTCTGTGCATTTTGACAACATCACACAGCTTTCCTGCCACGTCAGGAAGCTTCACTATGATTATTTCACCAATTCAGAGACCTCACTTCTCATTTGATGGTTGGCCTAAAAAGTGGTGTGATTACAGAGTTCTTCAAAGGTGTTTTGGCTCCCCTCATAAAATTATTTTCTCTTATAGTTGTGGTAAAAGGTGTGTTTCCTAGGCCTTCTTGGGGTGCACATGAGGCTTACAATAACAAGTCCATTCTAATAGTCCAATAACCCTAAGCTTTGGAATCTTTGCTTCTACACCATGACAGTGTGTAAGGACTTCAAGTATACATTGTAGGGCACTTAGTGGTCCAAGTTTCAGAAAAGAATGTATGGCTAATTTCCTCAAACACCAGGACAGTCTGACATTACTACTCTCTAGTAGTGGTGGGAAGAAAGGTTTATTCCACTAATAAAGAAGATGAATCAGAATTTAGGATTTCCGTTTATTTATCTTCATTGCAGTCTTCTCAAATTTGCTGATTACAACATCTAGATCTTCATGCACAACCCATGGCATCACTTTTGTAGTAGATTCCCTGCCAGATTAAAAATTTAATTTGCATTTTAAATCAACCTGTCACACGGCCAAAGTGGAGACTATTATATCTTCATAAAGTGGAAGGCAGAGAGACAACAAAAGAATAGCTAGTTCCCAAAGCTCTCCTGTAACCACACTAAATCCAATTGCGAGGGAATATTTAAATCGCCTTCTAGAAGATACTTAATCAATTATTAAAGGTTCCACCTTTTAAAACCATCAAATTTGGTCTTAGTCTCCAAAAAATAATTTGGGAGATTTAAGTACTTTTAAATTATAGCAAATGTTCACTTGGGTGCATGGGATTACAGTAGTTGATTTATGTGAGTATTCAATGTTGCTGTTTTGTGTGTCTTTATTGCTAGATCATGCCATGAACTAACATGATCTCTTCACTATCAAAAACAGAGTCTTGAGTGATTTTAGATCTGACCCATCTGATAGGGCTCCATTTCCCCATCTCTAGAACCAATTCAGGAAACTCATCCTTAAAATAGGTCTCCTCTAGATCCAATTTCAATACAAAATTCTGTTTTAAAAAAGGTTATCAGATATTCAGAAGAAATAAAACTAATAGAATATCTCATAAGTTATTTTTATCTACTTATGGAATTGGTTCCCATGAATATGGAGACTGAGAAGACCAATATGCAAGAGGGAGCATGCTCAAGACCTGGAAGAACCAGTAGTTCTCTAATTAGTACACTGCCAAAAAAGCTCCAATATTGTATGGAATATCTCCTCCTTTTTCTTGTCATTTTATTAAAAATTACATGTTCATATGTTTGTGTTCATTACCATAGATTTATATTTGATGTTTTATGTATTTAAAAGACCATGAGTGAGGGACAGTGGAATTAAAACAAAAAATGCAATACTATGCAATTATATATATTTTTAATTATTATAGGCAGTCACCTTCAGCAGGACTTTGATATCTTTTCAAAATTGTTTTATTTTTAAGCCAATTATTTTTTATTATGATGATGGACAACCTTATATTCATGTGGGTTCAAGTTATTTTCTGGTGTCACTTCATTTCAGGTTGGAGGGACATTTATGCATTTCTTACAAAGCACCAGTGACCAACCCTCAAGTTTCCTTTATCTCATAAGGTCTCTGTTGTCTGATTCTTGAAGAATAGTTGTTATGATTTAGATATAAACTGTCCCGTGAAAATCTTTTATGTGAGATGATGCAAGAATTATATGGTGAAATGACTAGGTTATGAGAGCCTTCATCAAATCAATGGATTAATCTACTGATAAGGATGAACTGGGTGGTAACTAGAGGTAAGTAGAGGCTGGAGGAAGCAGGCCACTGAGGGGTGCTTTGTGGTTTACATTTTGTTTCTGGTGAGCAGAGATTTTTTCACTCTGTTTCCTGGTTGCAATATTCTGTGTTGCTTTCCTCCACTACACCCTTCCATTGTGATATTCTGCCACACCTGGTTGGGGGGGGGTGGCCTGAGCTATGAAGATGGTCAACAATGCAGTGAATCTCTAAAACTATGAATCTTAATCAACTTTTCTTCCTCTACATTGTTCTTGTCAGGTCTTCACTTGTCACAGTGAAGGGAAGCTGACAGCAACAATAGTTTTATTGTATATAGATTTGTTCAAGATGTTTTCTCTCCTGTTCTCAAATATTGAATATGTCTTCTTACTACTTCTGGATCCATGGTTATTTATGAGAAAAGCCCTATTAATCTGATTAGTAATCCCTCGAGTTACTCAAGATGTAACAAGGTTCTTATCTTTCCGGTTTTTATGTTCCTCTCTTTGACTTTGAACAGTTGAATTATGATGTATGTGTGCATTTCTTTAGGTTTGTACTAAGGCTTCATGGGTTCTATAAACATTTTGGAAAAGGAGGTTCACATCTTTTATCAAATGTGAGCTTCTAGACATATTATATTAACTATTCTTAAATTCTTCCATTCTTCATATTTTTTCTCCTTTTATTCCAGTTATCCATATGTTGGTAACTGTGGGGCAAGCAATAGGTCTGTTAGGCTCCATTAAGTTATTATTCATTCTTGAATCTTTTCTACTCCTTCTACAGAATTATAGTGATTGATTTATCTTCAACATCACTGATTCTTCTACATGCTCAAATCACCACTTAAACTTTCTAATGAACATTTTATTTCACTTACTGTGGTTTTTAGATCTACCTGGGTCCATTTAAATTTTCTTTGTCTTTATTGATATTTAATAATTATGGAAACATCATTTTCCTATATTGCTCTAGTTCCTTGTTCAATATTTCCTCAATTGTTTTGGGTATATTTAAGACAGCTGATCTAGATTCTTTCTAAATATAATGTTCATCCTCTTTCAGGCCAGTTACTGTGAATTTCTGTTTTCTGTGAATGAGAAATATTTTATTATTTATTTTCATATATATTCCTTATGGTTGACAATTGGACATTGGTAATATTTTAGTGTGGTTACACAGTAAATCAAATACTTCTCCATCACCAAGGTCATTGCTTGTTATGGGTGCTGTTGCTAATTTTGTTGAGTTCTCTAAAAATCAATTATTTTGGTTCTGGGTATTGAAGCCAGGGTTCTGTGCATACAAGGCAAGCACTCTACCACTGAGCTATAGTCCCAGTCCCTAAAATACTTTCAAGAGTGTATAGTCTTTGACAATATTGGTCTGAAACCTCTGTCCTTTTCCCTGAGAAAATCGGAAGTTTGACAAATATTTCTTAAATTCCATGCATATTTACTTTCTTCATTATTATTTTTTAAAAATTTTTATTGGTAGATTACAATTACACATAACAGTGGGATTGATTATTCAATATTCATATGTTCATATAATGTAATTTGATCAGTCTCATTCCCCAGGACCTCCTTTTTCTTCACCTCCTCTTTCTCCGCATGATCAACATAGTCTATTCTGTTAATCTGCCTTCTGTTATTATTTTAATTTGTTGATTTCAATTCTCCACAATCAAAATAATTGAAATATAGTTTATACATAATGTATAAAATAATATTTATAATATCATATATAATATATAAATAGTATATAAATATAATAAAATAATATATATAATACAAAATAATATATACTTATATAAATTATATATATACATGCTATGTATATAAACAATAGTTTATATATTATATATGTAAATAATATGTATAAAGTAATATATACACATACTATATATATATAAACTATATATATGTGTGTGTGTGTATATATATATATATATATATATATATATATATATATATAAAGTAGGATTCATTATACTATGATCAGGCATGAACATAGCATAATTCGGTAGATTTCATTCCTTAGTGCTTCCTTATGTCCTCCCCACATACCTTCCCAATCCCCTTCTCTACTCTTTAGATATACCTTCTATTTTTATGATATCACCTTTTTATTCCCCACACACCACTTTCTCTTTGTCCACATATGAGAAAAAGTATTTGACATTTTCTGTCTCTGGCTAATTTCACTTAGCATGTTGGTTTCAAGTTTCATCCGTTTATAAGTAAATGACATGATTTTTTCCTGATTCACTAATAACTAATTTTCTAAAAATACTAAAAAATTCCAAAAATATTAGAAAATTTCACAGGAACCCAGCCTTTAGACTCAGAGAGGTTTCAATTTCTTTGGGGGTATTCTGTGGTGTAACAAGCCCTTGGTATACCTCAAACTACCTTTTACTTCAGTTCTATCATATAAGGAAATGGTAGCTTGCATCTAGACCCCCTATGTAATTCACATTCATCACTCATCTCAGTGGCTGTTTAAGAAGAAAACAAGTTTTGCTAAAGAAATTTCTATAGATGTGTTAAAGAATACCAAAAATGAAAGTATATAAGAAAATAATTTAAAAATTTAAATACCAAATAAAAATAAAAATGTGAAACAACGCAAATAGATTGTTGGTGGGAATTCAAAGGAGAAGAGACTTTCAGAAAATAGTTTCAAATTTTTTTATTCAATCAAGAAGTACTTATTCTTTCACAAATCAACCAGACTCCTTTATATTTACACATGTGCCATAAAGCTGATATTCACACACACCCCCACAAAGTTGAAACAACTATTTAGATCAGTCTGAAGTGTAATGACCAAAGACTAAAGCAAAAGCAAATGGTTCTTACAGAATGGAATTAATGTATAAGCTTACTATTGTTTGATACATGAGTTTCCACAATGATGCAGTTGAAAATAGGAATGGACTTCAAACTCTAAGTAAAAATGTGGAATTCGAAGACAACGTAGTCTAGTACTCCATGTCAATAGCTGGAGACATTCTACCAAAGGGAAAATCAATTGGATGAAAACAGCTGACGAAGGGCAGAATATGGGCAAGTTATCCAATAGGAGCTCAAACGAAAAGCTTTACATGATTGTGGGAGTAGTTACAGGGCCATGCGTTTGACAAAGTCCTTAGAACTACATACTATAAAATGTGTATTTTATTGTATATGAATTATGCATTAACTAGAACTTTTGAAAAACAAAAAGGCAGTACAAAAACCTGTGCATGTTATGGTAGCCTATTGATTCCCACAGGTAGTTTAATTGCTTGTTTCCCAGAAAATAGAATGAGACACTACAGAGAGTCTCACAGGTAAAAATGCTACAGATCTCCAAGTCTATATAATTCTCTCCACATCTCCATGTATTATTCTCAAAAGAAAAAAAAATGCATAGGACTCAATGTCACATTGTTTTTGAAGGAACACATGACATGCCAATGCTTCATTGGTCATTGTTTATTAATCTGAATGATTGTCCTTAGGACACACAGGCCTTCTGACATGAGGACTTGCTAATGGCCTTTAAACAGGGTCAGGGAATCACACAAAGACAATAGTCCCATTGTTTGACATTTAAGCGATAAGTTCATCCCAAGATGTATTAGAGACCTGGCTTCTTGTTGTTTATGGACATAGTCCGTGAATTATGTGGGAGATATAATCTTATCAGCCTTATTTTACAAATAAGGAGGAGAAGGGAGATTCTTCAATGAAACAGAAAGAATTAATGATAAATTTGGAACTTTACCCATGTTTGTGTTCTGTCCTCCATTTCTGCATGCCAGGGACAACTTGGAAAGTTTTGACTACTGCCTGGGAGAGATCCACTCACAGAATATATGCAGTACTCCGTGGTGGATTGTATGATTTCTGACTGACTATTCTGAATTGAGAGTTTTTTTCCCCTCCTACACCAAACTGGTAAGCTCTGTATTCCTTAAATATTCTTAATAAGAAGTGTAATTTATGCAAAAAACCAACAACAGTGCGGTGGCCATAGTACCTGAGAGTTATTTTAAAAGAGAAAGGAATGAATTCAACACTTTTCTGAAAAACTGAGAAGACTCTGGGATATAAATGTCAAAATGCCTGTTACAATTAATTTAGTGATTCTCATGACACATCATGCTTACTTTTACAAAAATACACATGAAAATATGAAAAAGAAGATTCTCTCATTGTTTAGCAGGTGATTTCATCTTGTTCACTATGCATTTATGACTCATTATAGGTCAAACAAACAAACAACCCCTCCCCCTAAAAAAATCCTAGAAGAGTGAAACGATCCTTCTTTAAACTAGAAAGGGGTCCTCAGGATTAAGAAGCTCTGAATTGCCCTCCCTCACCTGCCTGCAGGCTCCTGCTCATCATTACTAGAACTTCCATACACTTTGACAATGAGGGAGCTTAAAGCATTCATTTAGATTCTGGAGAAGATGACATTAAATGTTTCATTTTGAGACTTTCTCATTCTAGCTATATAATTTTGGAAGATCAGAAACTTCTCAAATCCTCAATTTTCTAAAAGACTATATAAAAATAGTATGCTGTCTACCTTACCCACACATGAATGCCTAAAGCCCTTATAATTTCTTGTGGAAATATATGTTGGTTAAGGTGATGTGTGTTACATTAGACCAACACAATGACTTCACAGGAGGCAGGCACATAAAGTGAAGAAGTCAAAGTCCTAGGAGATGTGATGTTAGGAAACAATAATTATTTTGGGGTAGAAATTCTTCCAAAGGCTCAATGCAAATTTTTTAAAAAATAATGTTACTACAAAGAAAATTTGAAATATGATATTACAGGAAAGGGAATATACAGCAAAAGCTAAAGACGGCCCATAAACTGGAAGCTTTTAACCCTGGGTTTCTGAGATTTGTCTATGCAGTGACAGTAGGAGTGAAAGAATATTTGTTGTTGTTGTAAAGAAAAATGAATTCTTCTACTCAAACAAAATATATGCATTTTAAAGAAGACTTTTTAAATTTGTTTTAATTAGCTATACAGACAGTAGTATGCACTTTGATAGATTATATATAATGGAGTGTAATTTCTCATTCTTCTGACTGCACATGATATAGAATCACACTGGTCATATAGTTATATATTTACATAGGGTAATAATGTCTGATTCATTCTACTGTCCTTCATATCCCCATACCCCCCCCCTTTCCCTTCACTCCCCTCTACCTGATCTAAAGTAACTCTATTCTTCCTTAGTTCCCCCACCCCAACCATGGTGAATTAGCATCCACATTATCAGAGAAAACATTCTGCTTTTGGCTTTTGGGGGATTGGCTCATTTCACTTAGCATGATATTTTCCAACTCCATCCATTTACTAGCAAATGCCATAATTTCATTGTTTTTTAAGGCTGAGTAATATTCATTTATACACACACACACACACACACACACACACATACACACCATGTTTTTTATCTATTCATCTGTTGAAATTTTAAGAGTGTGGCCCATTGAAATTACAGGAGCATCAGTCACATGCTTGGGGCAAGGACAGAATGTCAGTGGAGAGATCACAAAATGTCAGTGGACTTAGTGTGGGAGAAATGCTATTTGGGGAGAGAAGCTTCAAAACTTCAAACTCACCCACAACTGAAGTCTGCATGTGAGCATGCCCTCCATCAAATCAAGATAAAGACCATGATCCCATCCTAATAAGAACATGATAGCTACACTCAACAGGCTGTGATTACACCCAGTATTTTGTTGTCTTTTCTGCATATCTTATTTGATTCCCACCATGATACCTCATAATAGTCCTCCTTATGATATTCACTATGCAGATGGACATAATGTGCTCAGGATAGTTGTGTTAGGATTGGTGATTCTTAGTGGTTAATGGTAGGTTTGATGTGAGTTTCTTACTAGAACCCAAACTCTATGTCTGCTAAATCTGATGGCATGGCTTCTCACAAAATCACTTCTGCACGCTGAATAGAGTTCGTCTAGAGCTGTGATCCAAGCCTCTCTTGCTTCATAATTTGCATGAATATTGCAACCAACCAAACTCCTAATATTATTGAGAGGAAACAATGAATACACATCTGATATGTCCAGAGCAGTTGTAGGTCAGTGAGAAACATGGAAGGGCCAGCTTTGACAGCTCAGCAGAAGTATATGGTTGGAGAGATGTACCTACTCTTATGTTATTTTCCAAAGGGTAGTAATTATCTAATCACAGTTTAAATAGCATTAAAATTTTAAAAATTATGTTCATAATTCATTAATGTTCCTCAATTTGACAGTATGTCACCCTGTTACATATACAATTATATATAATTTGTCACAAATAATTATATATATAACTTGTACGCCAAATACGGTTTGTTTGTTTTTTTCCCAAACACGGTTTTAAGTTCAATGCTTTTTCTGAAGAATTTTTAGCATGCAAGTTTTTGAAAGACTACATAGGATACGCATACTTCCCAAGTTCACTATAATTTCCTTATCATTCTTTTCATTTTTCTCATGCTGTAGAATTTCACTGTCTTCTTCAGATAACATAGATGGAGAACAGGACAGAAGTGACACAGTTCATCCTTCTGGGACTGACCAATGACCCAGATCTACAAGTCCCCCTCTTTGTGACCTTCCTCCTCATCTACACCATCACTCTGGTTGGGAACCTGGGGATGATCCTGTTGATTGTCTTGGACTCCCGTCTCCACACTCCCATGTACCTTTTTCTAGGTAACCTGTCTCTGGTGGACTTGTGCTACTCTTCAGCTGTCACTCCCAAGGTCATGAATGGCCTCCTTCTTGGAGACAAGGTCATCTCCTACAATGCTTGTGCTGCTCAGATGTTCTTTTTTGTAGTCTCAGCTACTGTTGAAAATTTCCTCTTGTGCTCAATGGCCTATGATCGCTATGCAGCAGTGTGCAAGCCCCTGCACTACACCACCACCATGACAACAAGTATGTGTATGTGGCTGATCTTAGGCTGTTATGTCATTGGTTTCCTAAATGCCTCCATCCACACTGGGAACACGTTCAGTCTTATGTTCTGTCTTTCCAATGTGGTCCATCACTTTTTCTGTGAAATTCCAGCAGTCATGGTTCTCTCATGCTCGGAGAGACATGTTAATGAGCTGGTTCTTATTTATGTAGCCAGCTTCAATATATTTTTTGGTGTTATAGTTATCATAATATCCTACGTATTCATTTTCATCACAATCCTGAAGATGCGCTCAGATACAGGACATAGGAAGGCTCTGTCCACCTGTGCCTCCCACTTCACTGCAGTCTCCATTTTCTATGGGACTCTAATCTTCATGTACTTACAGCCCAGCTCCAGTCACTCCATGGACACTGACAAAATCATATCTGTGTTCTACACTATGGTCATCCCCATGCTGAACCCTATGGTCTACAGCCTGAGGAACAAGGAGGTCAAGAGCGCATTCACAAAGACAGTTTTAAAGGCAAAATAATCTTTATGATTCTGCTTTTAACTTTTTTGAGATGCATAGTACCTGAACTCATTTCTTTATGATCTTTTCCATGTGATGTGGCACACATTTCATGGTCTTTAATTTTGAAATTATTATGCATTGGTGGAAAAATTCAAACACGGTGCATAGTGTGACTGGCATATGGAATGCTGACAAGCTCCATATTGGCCCTATAATTAGTCAAGTGCTGTTTTCTAAAACCTTTTTTCAGTTATTCTACCTGGCACACAGGAACTAACTATGCAGGTATGATTAACTGAGACTTTTAGGACTGAGAAGCCATTGAAATTAACCATGCATGCCTTAAAGCCAATCCCATGCATATTATGAAAGAAAGTCAGAAAAACATGACCACAGAAAAAGGGGAGTTGGCAACAAGACCATGGATGCAGGGGATGTTACCATTGATGGTAGCCGCCACCTCAAGGTGGAAGGTGTGAATGTGGGAGTTTCACCTAGAGATGATATAGAGACCAAGACTCTGATGACACATTGGTCACAGCTCAGGAAGATGGTTTCAAGCTTCTGGTTTCTGTGAAAGAATTCATATGTGCTGTCTAAACTTCATATATGCAATACAGTTATAGCAACCATAGAAAACAGCCAAAACATGTAGTCTCTTCCATGTCATCATGATACATTACAATTATATGTTAGTTTTGGAGAATGCAAATAGAAACTATCTGCTCCTGGGGTTTGCTTTGTTGGAATATTATTTTTACTAATTGATTATCTGCAGTTTTTATGAGTATATTCAGAGTTCTTTATTATAGTCCATTTTGCTTGTGTGGGTATTTTCAGGAATCTGTATTTTTCAGTGTTTTCCAATATATTGTTATAGAGCTATTCACAAAATTCACTTGGTTCTTGGATAAATAGGGTCAGAGGTTATATTCTCAGTTTTATTTATGACTTTGTTAATTTGAATTTTCTCTCTTTTTTCATAGTCTTCAAAGTTTTGTCATTTTTTGTCCACACAATCAATATTTGGTTTTATTGATTATACCTATTCTTATTTTACATCTTATTTATTTACTCTGATCTAATCTTTATTTTCTTTCTTTGTTACTTTCAGTTTAAGCTTTCACTTTATAATAATATTTTCTTCAACTTTGAAGTCAGCTTACTTCCTTGAGATCACTCTAATTTTAACATAGACACTTACCATGACAAATTTCTGCTTCTGCCAAAATCTACTTTTTTGTTGTTTTACTTCTGTTTGTCTCAAATTATTTTATAATTTCTTTCCTTCCATTTTTTACTCATTGATTATAACGTATTCTTACATGTGGGAATACTAAAATTTTTCTTGTTATTGATTTTTATTTCAATTGCATTGTGGCGGGTGAAGATGTTTTCTGTGATTTAAATCTTCCTATGTTTATTGAGAATATATTTTTAGCCTAAGATATAGTTTGCCCTAGGGAATGTTTCACGTGCAACTCAGAATAAGCAGTTCTTGGACAGAAGACTCTGTATGTCTGCTAAGACTTTTTGGATTATGATGTTATTCATATTCTCTATTTTATCTTGATCCTCTTCCTAGCTATTTTATTCATTATTAAAAGTCACATAGTAAAGTCTATTACTATAGAAATGGTCTAAATCTCCTTTTAATTTTGTTTACATTTCTCCATATATTTTGAGAACCAGATGATAGATGACTATTTTTTAAATTAATTTATTTATTTTAATTAGGTATATATGACAGCAGAATGCATTTTTATTCATTATACACAATTGCAGCACAACTTTTCATTTCTCTGATTGTACACAATGTAGCATTGCACCACATGTGCAGTCAGTCATACATGGACCCAGGGTAATAATGTCCATCACATTTGTTTTTAATAATATTCTCTTCAATAACTGGTGCCTCCAGATATATATTGTTTATTTTTCTCTTCTAACATATTTTTTCTTAAAGCCTACTTTGTCAAATAATAACTTCTTTTGTTTTCCAGGAGCAGATAATGAGTGAATATTTTTCCATCCTTTCATTTTCATGCTATTTGTGTCTTTGTATATAAGCAGCTCTTTTGTAAATATTGCACAGTTTAATCATCCTTTCAAATCCATTCTTCCATTGTCTACCTTATTGAAAAGTTTCATTTACTTATAGTTCAGTAATAAATGATAATAAAGAACTGCTGTAGTTTTTCTGTTTTTGATCCATCGTATGTTCTTGCTCCTCAAATGTTCTGCTACAACTTCCTTTTGTGTGAATTGCTTTTGTCATGCACCTTTTAATTCCTATATCATTCATGTATAAATTTTCCCAGTAGTTTTATTAGTTAGTGTTCTCCATAGAAACAGAGGGGTGTGTGTGTGTGTGTGTGTGTGTGTGTGTGTGTGTGTGTGAGAGTGAAATAGATAGAAAAGAGAGAGAGAGATACTTTATGAGGAATTCATTCTTACAATTATGGAGACTGGCAGATCCAGGTCTGCAGTGTTGGCCAGCAAAGAAAGACTTACTAGAACTAATTGTGTATTTCAGGTCTGAAGCCTCAAGAAGACTTCCACAGAGGTGATGGTGCAATCACTCTAAAGGTAGTTGTTGGAGAATTCCTTGTAATTCAGGAAGCAAGTGGTTATGTTACGTTGAGATCCTCAGTCATTGGATGAGACTCATCCATACTTTGCCCAACTCAAGTTTCACTGGCTTAAATATTAATAGCATCTCAAAACACTTCCTAGGTTTATGAATTAAAATTAATCATCACAAGTCCTACATGTGTTGACTTGGCACTGATACACATTTCTTTAAAACATACTTTACCTCCAAATAAGGCAATAACAAGGCAATTCGCCCACCTAACATAATATAATGTCCTGAGTATAAGCAAACACATACTGATCTCTCCTCACCACAGGATGCCAATAATTTGGATGATGTTTACACTTACTATTGATATCCCATAACTGTTATGTAAATATAATAACATTGTACTTGAATACTATGAACTAAAGTGAACACATCAAGTGATTCATGATCATGGGATAAGAGAGAGGGGAAAATAAATATATTTCAAACAGCACACATATGCTCATAAACAATGTAAGAAGAGGTACTCATGACTGTATTCTTAATTTTAACTTCTCATGGGACTATAACTGGTGTTCTAAATACCTAGTTCCACTACCCATTCTCTTATTTTCTTTCCTTCAGTGAACATTTCATTTGTTTATAGTTCTTAACATGTAGGGGTGATCTAAATCTCCATTCCCGAAGGGCCAAGAACATTACTAGCTTTCTTTAATTGAGTTGTCATAGTTTCCCATTCAACTTAATCACTGGGAATGATAACACTAAGACAACCCTAAGGGATCTCTTGTATTCCTGGTGGAATCTTCCTTATCTCTATGAAACAGTGGCTTAGTGTTATCATGTTAGTCATGATTAAACAATAATAATAAATGCAAAATTTTTATTCAATGGATGATTCAGATGAATGATAATCTCAATGAGAAAATGGAAAAATTGACTTGTAGTTCACTAGAATCTATGTAAGCTCCCTTGGTAGAATATCTCCAGCCATTGAACCAAGTCCATTTTCATCCATCAGCTTTTGCATAAGTGTGATCAAAAGAACCCCCAAAGAACAATTTAGAGGAGAAAAAGGTTATTTGGGGCTCAAGGTTTCAGAGGTCTCAATTCATAGACAGCTGACTCCTTCACTCTGGGCTCATAGTGAGGCAGAACATCACGGGGGAAGAGCACAGCAAAGAGAAACCCTCCCTTCATGGCAGCAAGGAAGCAGAGAGAAAGGAAAGGGCCCCAGGAAGAATAAGTACTTCCAGGGCACAGCTTGAGTGACCCACCTCCTCCAGCTATGCCCCACCTGCTTACAGTTATCTCTCAGTCAATCCATGCGAGCTAGGGTGGTCTGATTGTGTTGTAGCTCTCACAATCCAGTCATTTCACTTCCAAATACTCCTTTATTAACACAAGGGCTTTGGGGGGAAGACCTTATATCTAAACCATAAGATTTTGCTCCTTTCCCCCCAAATTTATGTCTACCTCACAATATAAAATTCATTTAATTTATCTTCAAGAGTCCCATAGTGTTTACAGTTTTAGCATTACCCCAAATCCAAGTCAAAAAAATCATCTGAAACTCAAAGCAAAGTCTTTGCTGTGAGTCCCTGTAGAAACCAATAGCAAGTTACTTATAAATATACAGTGGCACAGAGTAAACATTCCTATTTTGAAATGAGGAATAATGGCACAGAATGAAAGAACAGAATTGAAATATGGCCAACACAAGACCAAAGCCCAGCCAGTCAAACAGGTCCAGTAACTCCAAGTACAGCATCTCTAGAACACCTGGTAGGGAAATGTGCTTCCAAAAGTGTATGGGCAGCTCTGGTTGCCAGTAGCAGAACATATGGGTTTTCTTTTAGTTTTTTTTTTTTTTTCTGCAGACAACAGCTTTTCTCAGCAAATAGTTCACATTACTGGCATCTCTTAATCCCTGGGGTCTCCATCCCAGTTCCAGCTTCACCTTCACAACTTTATATATCACCTTCTCAGGGTATTGACTCTAACCCTGCCATACTTTTACTGGTTTCTCGAGCTTTCCTTTGAAATCTCAGTGGAAACCTTCATGACCCCTCAATTTTAGCATCCTCTCTTCCTGAAAAACCGTCACCATAAGAATGCTGCCAAGTACACCACCTGCTCATTTAGTGCATGGATCCCCTGGTATCATGGCTGCAGCACCTTCTGAGTACCTATGTGTCCCAGAATGGTGAAATAGCATTTTAGCCCCACTCTGCAAGCAGGGTTTCCTCATCATCCCTTCTCAAAGGAATTTTTACTTTTACATCCTTGAGCTTGCAATGGATGTTGTTTTACCAATTCCTGAGAATTTCTCAAGCCATCTTTTCTATTTTCTCTGTGCAAAGTATTTAGCATAGCCTTAAGGACTGTAATTTCTCCAACAAACACAACTTTCTTGGCTCCAGCTTTGTATGTACTTTTCCAGCCAAATTTCAAGTTTTAAAAATCCTTTAGCTGTTTTCTGCTCTCAATTCTTACAGTAAGCTGACTAAAAGCTACCAGAAATGTCCATGCCACTGGATGAATGCTGTGCTGCTATAAATTTTCTCAACCACATTAATTAGTCCATCACCTTTAAATTCAGCCTCACACCAAATCTCAAGACATGGGCAAAAAGTTGACTAGTTTTTTTGTTTGTTTGTTGTTGTTTTTTTGCCAGAATGTAGCATGAATTTCTTCTAGTCAAATTTCCAATAGAATCCTCTGAAACCTCATGAGCATGATGTATAATTCTATTGGCATTCTAGTCTTCTGAGCTCCCACCAGAATTGCCCACTAAGTTTCACTCATTTCTATCCCTCTGCCAGCCTGCATCTCCAAACTCTTCAAACTACCTCTTGCAAACCAGCTCCAAAAGCTTCTGAACCATGTGGTCAGGTTTGTCTTAGCTATGACCCCACTTCTTGGTACCAGTCTCTGTTTTGGTCATATATTTTTATCACTGTGACAAAAAAATACACAAAAAGAACAAATTAAAGGAGGAAATTTTTATTTAGCTCATGGTCAGAAGTCTAAGTCCATAGATGAGAGACTCCATTGCTCTGGGTCCAAAGTAAGGCAGGACATCATGGGACAAAACTGTAGTAAGGAGAAGCTTCTCTCCTCATAGCAACAAGGAAGGAGAGGGGTGGAGTAGGGAGAGAGATGTTGCAAGAAGAAAAACCCTTCCAGGGGATGCCTCCAGTGATTCATTTCAACCAGCTACACCCCACCTGCCTGCATTTACCCAGATGGTCCTTTCAAACTAGGATGGCTTGATTAAGTTACAGTTCTCGCAATCCAATTATTTTTACCTCCAAATATTCTTGCATTGACTAGGAGCTTTTTTGGAGAGATACCCCAGATCCAAACTTTCACATTGTTTATGCCTGCAAAACCTACACCATGTGGAAGACACCAAGGTCTGCTACCAGCAGAAACAGTATCAAAGCCCAGTTTAACAGGTGGCTCTGAGTGCCTGGGAGCCTGAAACAAACTCTGTAGAAAAATCTTCTAGTCAGCCCTGTGGGAAAAGGGCACCCAGGACTCTCTTCTCATAGCAAAGACTTTCAAACAAGTTTTCACATTACACTATTGAACTCTACACTATTCAGTTCCTGAAATGTTCTCAAGGCATCTTTTCTACTCTTCTGGTGAAAAAAATACCTACCTTTTCGTTAATGGTGCTTATCTCTTCACTAACCACACCTTCCTTGGTACCAACTTTACATGTGTTTTTCTAGCCAAACTAAATTTTTTTTTTCATGTTTCTGCTCTCTTCCTCTTTCTGACTCTCACTGTAAACCTGCTAAAAGTTGCCAGCAATACCATGCCTTGGCCTGAATGCTGTAGTTTCTTAAACTTTTCACCACCCCAGATTAATTATTGTTCACCACCAGATTTATATTCAGCCTAGCACACATTCTCAGGACATGGACAAGATATGGACAAGTTTCTTGCTGAAATGCATACTGAATGAAACACTAATCAGTGCCTAAGTAAGCTTGCAGTGAGATAAGATGCTCTCTAAAGAATATGATAACAAAAGAAACGGAGAAGGGAAGCTGCCCACTTCCCTTAGTTCCAGTCTTTAGGAGAGAATCTAATCACATTGATCCTGGTTTTACAGTAAAGGAATATACTCATAAAATATCTGAGAAAATCCACCTGTGCAGTAGGCATGCAAGCTATCCTATATATGTCCTCTGCTTGTAGACATAAGGCAGCCCTCCATTTTTTCCTGGCCCAGTGTCACTGAGAGTAAGTAATAAAACCTGCCTGCTTGGTCCCTATGTTCATTTTGGGGGATCAGTAAACAGTATGCTTTGGGGTGTTTGCAGCCCTGAGGTTGAAGAATTGACATAGTCAGGAGGATTCCACAGGGGGACTTGTTGAATTGACTCCAGAATTGGGGAGGGACTTGGTGTCTGAAAGGAAAATCCCAGGCTGGCCATAAGTCTCCGTGTGGTTGGAGGTGACTTCCCTATCGGAGAGGCTGGAGCCATCAATGAATACAAGGACACCCTAAAAATAAAAAGAGGAGTGTTGCAAGTGTTGGAAGCAGTGTCCAAAGTGGTCACAGAAAAGTGAAAGGACCAAGCATTGCTGATAACTGCCATGGGGACAAGGCCCCTGCTGTATGCAATAAAGTTAGTCACATACCAGGAGCTAGCCACTCAGGAAGGGTTGAAATTAGAAAGAGATGCCACTTTAGCACAAGTTAACAGCAAGGATGGGCTGTTGTGGTACCTAGAATTTATAGATGACTGCCCAGAGCCCATGGCAGGCTAAAATGTAAACTGAGGGAACATCACATCCCCAGAGTCAGTATGAGTGCCCAGAGTCAGCAGGAGTGACTAGTGAAAACTGGAACCCTCAGACCTAGGATCCACTCAGGGAGTCCTCTACTCCTAGGGACATATAAGCTGAGGTAGAGAATGAAGATATAATAAAAGGTAGAACAGGAATGAATGGAGGAAGCCCCAATAGAAGCAGCCTATGCTGGGTGAATCCAGATCTGCACCTCACTCCAGAGACATGTTTGCATACTCATATGAGACCCCATACCCCCATGGAGCTGGTGGACCTGGGGTCCAAGTACAGGCATGTCTGCTCTGCTTGTGGGGCCCTGGAACTGATGGAATTATATTGAATTGTGTAGAATTGTCTAAAATGGCATTGATAGCTGCTCATCCAGCTTTATGTCAGGAGCTTTACATCAGTTCTGCAGATGACAGTGTTGGGTCACTACTAGATTGGCTACTTCTTGTCACTCACAGCGTGTGGCCAAATTCCAGAGATATTTCTATGCCCATAGATACCTGGGACTATATGAAAGAACTACAAAGCTACTTGTGGATACTGGGAATGAAATATGCTACTTTTCAAAGCCTTTCCCAGGACCGGACAGTATGACTTGGGCTGCCAGGATGAGGACTGCAGTGTAACGCACAGCCCCTCCATCCATTTATTGTGCCATGGTATCAACTGTTTCTCCATTAATAAGGCCACACCTCCAGCAAGCAGTACAGCTCATAATAGATCCAAGGGAGACAGAAATATTGTGACAGAAAACAGTGACACCCATCCCAAATTGGGAGGACCTCGCCAAGCTTTTCATAGACACATGTGGGTAGACTTAATAGCAGCAGGAGTAGATCAGAGGAAAATAGATCAATAACCTAATGACACCCTGGTACAGTTGTAGAAGTGACTGCTGAAGGGGAAGATGTTTTGGCCATTACCTCTCAATAAGAAAACAAAAGGGGAGGCAATCTCAAAGGTAGAGTGGACTCTTCCTCCAAAAAGAGACAGAGACAAGCCTGTCCAATTAGGAGATTTAATAAAATCAGAGTCCACAGCTCTCTCTAAAATGTAATGTGTGACTTGAGTGTAATAGGTGTTAGAAATTAAGATTATAATGGAATAAAAGAATTGTAATTGCCCAGTTTAGGACTATCATGTGACCCAAGTATTGGGGGAAGAGACTGAATTTGGAAGTCACCCCACCTCTGCATTATGAATAAGGACTCTCATCTTGATAAGCACCAAAGAGAGAGCAGGCAAGACAGTTCTGGAATACAGCAACAACATCAGACATCTTTGTGGGCAGTCCCCAGCATGTCACAGCTGCCCACATAGTATTGTATGCTTTAGTCTACAATGAGGTCAAATGGCAATTTCTTCTGCCAAGGTTTTCCACAACCATCTTATCTTCACTAGTTGTACAGCCATGACTGGTGTTTCTCTGGTAATGGGTTCTATAACAAGAAAGGTAACACAAGTCTTTTCAACAACCTATAATGTTCTTCTATCCGCTTCTGTAACTATTGACCAAATCCAATGGGAGTCTTAAGTCCTTTAATCTGCTGTCATAAGTTCCATCCAAAACAACCTGGAGTGACATGGATGGTAAGCTCAGCAGGTTTATATGTGTCTAGTGTTCCACAATTAAATGCATATCATTGTGTAAACTATATATTTATTTTTCACAGAAAGACTAAGAAATGAGTAAGGTGACCCAGGGTTGCAGGATCCTGTGCCAAGAACACAGGTAGAATAAGATATTAGTGCCAAGTGTCAAAGAGTCACAGTAGGTATTTAGACAAGGATTTTTAACAAATCAGTTCTGCAGAGTTGTCCAGGCAGAGAGTCTGGATGGATGGAAGTTAGTGAATCCTACTCAAAGGCAGGAAAAAATCACCCTGTGCCAAAGTCCAGTGGGAAAGAAATCAAATGTTCATCACTGTGGTGATGTGCAAGGCTCCTGATGATTGACTGGGTGACAGTGTTAGTGTGACTGTGTTCAGTCTTGAGAACTCTTCATTTTCTGGGTCTTAGGAGATGAGGTTGATAAGCTCCTGAGTCTGGTGTTCCTGATGTGATTTGTGACTCCTAATTTAATTTGATAAATTTGCTAATTTAATTTGATTTGGTACTCCTAATTTAGTTTGATAAGTTGGCAAATATAAATTATTATCAATTTGTGGTTGTGCTGGGAGTTGGTGGTTGTTTACTTGTATAAACAAGGTGTAGAGTCATTCTATCTCAGCATGTGTACTGAAAATGGAGTAACTAATGGCAAACTACCACTTTATGAAATAGAGTAACTGAGGGTTAGACAAAGTTTTAAAACTACTCTTCTATCTATTCAGATCAGGGGACAGCCTGAAAACCACTATTTTATACATTATGCACTAACTCAGCAGGGCACGGCCTTTTCTCCACACTAAGTCTTCTCTGGCTTGCATCTTCAAAGTTTTCCAAACTTCTCTCACAAATCAGTTCAAAAGTTTCTGAACCACATCAGTAAATTCACAGAAATCACCTCACTTCTTGCTACTATCCCCAGTGGTGCACTTCCTCCAAATATGCCCCCACCTGTCTACAGTTTATACCTCCTCCCAATGGTCCATTCAAATTACGAATGCCTTGATAGATTAACCACTTATGAGGTCAGAGCCCTCGAGATCCAATCACTTTTCAAGGGCCCCATCTCTAAAAATTGCTGAATTTGGTGACCAAACATTCAACACATGAGCCTCTGGGGGACAATTCATACCAAAAGCATAAGTGCCCTCCTCTTACTAATATGCCACTGTGATGTTTTGTGCATCTGAGTGTCCATTTAGAGCCATTATTGAGTAGCCCTCAAAAGATCTAGTTATTTTCCTTATCAGAGTAAAAATTGCCCTAGTAAAAAACACCATTAAAATTTTGGATAAGGCAAGGAAAAAGATTAATAGCAAGATTATAAAGAATTATTATAAAGTATTATAAAATATGCAGAAAATCAAGGGTCATATGTTTTCTCTCATTTGTGGAAGTTAGAAAAACAGAGGTGTAAAAGGGAGATCTTATGAAAATGGAAGAGAGAGAGACCAGCAGAGTGGAGGAAGGGGTCCACCCTGAGGGAAGAAGGAAAGAGATAAAGAGGAAGTAGTGGGGAATAAAATGGACGAAAGTATGTTATGTGCATGTAATAAAAAAATTACAATAAATACCATTAACATGTATATTATACTGCACCAACATCTAAAAATTTTAGAGCATGTCTTGATCTTTAAATTTACTTAAGTCTGGGAATTGATTGACAGATTTTGACTGTTCTTATGAATCAGGTAGATTTTGATCACTTGACTTAGAATCTGTTCTTATATATATCGAATAAGAATTTAAGGGGCTAGAGTTTTGGCTCAGGGGTAGAGAGCTTGTCTGGCATGTGTGAGGCCTTGGGTTTGTTCCTCAGCACCACATATAAATAAATTAAATAAAAGATCCATTGACAACTAAAAAATATTTTTTTAAAAAAGAATTTAATAGAGCTAATTTCTGGTTCTTTTTGGAAAAGCAATGCTATAGGATTACACACATCCCACTATTCTTGCTGCTACTTTGAATCTGCTATTCATTATGTTAATCACACACATCTTGCTGTTGGCAGTTGGCCCCTGCCACATTGGGATTCAATCATTCCCATGTTTTAATATTTTCCAATTAAGAGGCCTCACTTCTGACTTTAAGGTCTGGCCTACAGGGATGTGTAATCATAGAGCTCTAAAAAGATGCTTCGATTTCCCCTTACAAAATTATTTCTTCTCATTGCTGTGGTATAAGGTGTGTTTTCTTTATCAACTCACAAGTGGATAAGCACATTTACAATAACAAATCCATTCTGACACTGCAGTTTATCTAAGGTTTTGAATCCCTTCTTCTAAAATAAACCAAAAGGTGTCATGGATTTCTACTTCATATGTTGAAGACCACCTTTTGTTGTTTCATCCAAATATAAAGAAATTTAGGAATCCTTGTAACTCTTTGACACACAACATTTAATGCAGAATTTATCTTTTTTTGACCTATAGTAGCAATTTGGGCCTAATTCAGATTTTTCTTTCTTTCACACAGCCATACTATTAAAATCTATGGCCATACATAAGCCCAAGGCTTATTTCTACATAAATTAGAAAACTCAAGTAGTGGTTTTGTAGATCAGCACACCTCCTCCTTATCTATAACATACTGTGTAAGGAATTTCTGGAACCTGAAACTAGCTAGAGAGCTAAAGCAAAGAGCAATGGGAAGGGGTCCTGAAGACAATCAGACTTGTTTTTCAGGACTGCTACATCGGCTACAATAGCATAACCACCTTTTCTTGGTCTATATAGAGTTCCATTAAACTTTCTTGGGCAATATGAGAATAATCTCCTCAGACGTAAATGGGCAGGTTGATTCTACTTGTGGTAAAATGAAGAGTTCTCCTGGTGAATAAGACTCAACATGATTTAGGGGATCAATGTCTCTAGCTTCATCAGGCTTTTCCTGCTTATCTATTCCAGCTTTCAGGATTCTATACCTTCAAAATCACTGCTTTCTTTCTTTTTTTTTTTTTTTTTTTTTTTTTTAGTACACACACTACTAGGTAAGGGGTGTGTGTTGGCAATTTAAGTCAACTTCTCACAGGGTTGGTTTGGTTTCAGTTGTCTCAGTTCTATAATACAGCAGAAAAGTGTTTCAGGACAGATTTAGAAGATTTCAGGTCATTTATTCAGAGTTTAAGATGGTCATTCAAATCCCTGAATGCATCCAGTTTTCTTCTACTTTCTCCAGTAATTAGCCAATTTGATTACACTCACTAGAGTGACAAAACGATCCAAAACCAAGAAGTAAATAGTGTCTTCATCCAACTGTGTCTCTATAATAAAATACCTTAGAAGCAGTCAATTCTAAGGACCCCAAATTATTCCCTTACATTTTGGACTTGTGGACAGTCCCACGTCAAGGTGTCAGGAGACCTGGTGACTGATGAAGGCCTATTGCTATAACCTCATAAGGTGTTGAGGCAGCAAAAGAACATGAGCATGCGTGAAAGAACAGGAGGGTGCTGTGTTGTCATATGGTGGAAGGCAGAAAGGCAAAAGGTGACTAGTCAGTTCCCTTTAACCATTACACAAGGGCACTAATTCAAATAATGGGGACTGAGGCAAATCACCTCCTAACTGAGACTTAACCACTTCCTAAAGGCCTCATGTCTTAATGTGATCATATTGTATGTTATGTCCCAACAGGTGAATTTAAGGGAGACACAACATTTGAACAAAAACCCCAATATTTGTTTTTAGTGAATTATTAGGAAGATCCAATGGTGATATTTTGTGTTTATATGTTCCCAGATGGTAACATGGGCTAAACTGTCCTCCCCTCCTTATTACTTAAAGTAGTCATTAGTGATTTAGGATTTAATAAGTTTAGAGAACTAATTCTAGAAACTCCAGAATCAAATCAGAAATTTAATCTTTAAGGTTTTTATTCTACCAGAACAAAACTCTATAACTCTATAAAATCTGGTTTGGGTAGAGTCTCAAGACAATGAGAATTAAGAGAGAGAGAGAGAGAGAGAGAGAGAGAGAGAGAGAGAGAGAAAGAATACACCTATATATTGCTGCAGTCCGGCTGCAGCAAAATAACCGGGGGGGGTGACGAGCAACTTGTGTACATTGATACAGCAGGAGTGGGAGCCGTTTATTGTAGGATAAGAGCAGTATTTATACATTCCACACAGCTTATCTAATTAACACAAAATAGATACAGCAGTCAACCAATAAGGAATCTCCACACTTAATGGCTCCCTGGCATTACTTCACAAACTACTCCCTCTGGCATTTTGCCAGGCGCCATCCAGACTTGTTTACAGATTCTAACATTTCTCTGGCAAAATGCCAGGCGCCATCCTGACTTATTTACAGACTCTAACAATATATTGTTTTAACTGTATTATGAGGAATTGACTTAATGTATTTATGAAGGTGGAAAATTCGAACATGCTAGTGAATACACTCTGGTGGGAGATTAAATTAGAACAACACTATAGAAATAAGTATGAAGTGTGCTCAAAAGACTAGGAATGGAATCCATCATATGACCCAGTTATAGTACTTCTTGGTATTTATCCAAAAGAACTAAAGTGGGCAGACTTATAATGATATGTGTATGTGTGTGTGTGTGTGTGTATGTGTGTTTGTCAATGGGCAAATGTATAAAAATTAGGTATATATACCAAATGGAGTTTTACTCAATCATAAAAAGGAACAAAATCATATCATTTGTAGGCAGATGGTGAAATCAGAGAACATGATGTTAAGTGAAATAAGTCAGACTCTGAAAGTCAAGGATCATGTGTTTTGTTTCATATTTGAAAGCTAGAGTACATTTTGGGGAAAAAAGTATCTCATGAAAATAGAAGGAAGAACAGTACAGTAGAGAGTGGGGACTAGGTAGAGGGAGAGAAGAGAGAAAAGGAAGTTGGGAGAATGAAATGCAACAGATTACACTATGTGTAAGTGAAACTATATCACAATTAAGCCCACTATCGTATATAATTTTGATGCATCAATAAAAGTATTTTTAAAACCCAATGCATGATCAATTTTTTATTAATTTTTAAAAATTTATATATGACAATGGAATGCATTACAATTCATATTACACATTTAGAGCACAATTTTTTCATATCTCTGGTTGTATACAAAGTACATTCATACCAATTAATGTCTTCATGCATGTACTTTGGATAATGATGTGTTGTATGCATGTACGAATATGCCACGAGGATACCAACTATTCAGTATAATTAACATATACCAATTAAGAAAGAAATGGCAAATGCTTTAGGAGATAGGTGTATATTCTAAAACATTGTGCAATGTATTCATTTACACAAACATCTCTTAATATCTTATTTTTTGGACAATTTTTGTTTTTCATTTATCAGTTAAAATTTTTACTTTTAAAAATATACAACAGTCACTAATATGCTATTATGTAAAAATGTGAGTGTGTAACCGATGTGATTCTGCAATTTGTATTTGGGGTAAAAATGGGAGTTCATAACCCAATTGAGTCAAATGTATGAAAGATGTTATATCATGAGCTTGGTAATGTTTTGAACAACCAATAAAAAAAAGCCCATAAAAAAAAGAAAGCACCCTACTGACTGAGCTATATCCCCAGCCCATAACTGTGTGATTTTAATTTTGGAAAATTTCCTGTAGTTATATCTCTACATGTGTGACATGGATACATTAATTGTAACACTGTTCACAATGGCAAATCTAGTGTATGAAAAACAAGATATTTAAACTATGGTATTTCCATAGAACCAAATACTATATAGCTGTACAAGAAATAACAAAGCTTTCTGTTTTCATATGGGATACCTTCAGGACAAGCTAAATGGGAAAAGTAAGGTGCAGAAGAATGTACATAATACTACATTACTTTTTATCTAAGCAGATTATATTCTATTTTCAATCCAAGAAACTAATCAAAGTCCTTGCCACAGAGAACCAGGTAAAATAACAGGGTGGAAGATAGTGTCTGTGAAACTTCTCAATGTCTACTTTTCACTTTAATTTTGCTTTGGTAATCACACGAATGCACTACCTTCAAAAATCAAATTAAAAGATATGACATGGTAAAAAAATATATATAATAATCAGCTTGATCCCTCAAGACAGTTTATTTGCTTCTTCCCTACCAAAGAAGGATAAGGAGTTGTAGATGCTCTCATGGGGAAAATCTCCAGAGATCTCCAAGTCTCTATAATTCTCTCCTGGCATCCAGGTATTACCCTCTGTAATCCCAGTGTGACTCAGAATCACGGTGTTTTAGAAGGAGCTCACTCCACGCAATGCTCCATTGGTCCTTGCTTACCCACCTAAATGCCAAGCATTGTTAGTGCAGAGAGCCTTCTTCTCACCTGAGGATTTACTGTGAGTCTTCAACCTGGTCAGGGAAAGCACCAAAAAAAAAAAAAAAAAAAAGAAAGAAAGAAAAAAGAAATCATATAGACAGACTTTCAAATGGTAACCTCTTCACCAGATGTTCTACAGACCTTCTTTATTGGTTATATACAGAATTGATGTGGGGACTTTAGGAGAGAAGTGATCTTGTCATTTTTATTTTATAAATAAGGAAGAAAAAAGTGACTCTTCTAGGAAACAGAAAGAATGCAGGGAGGATTTGGAACTTGATCTGTGTTAAGGATCTCTCCTTCCATTTTCCCTCTCTTAGAGAGTGAGGAAACTTTGGACTACTACCCGAATGAGAACTGCTCTACTGGAACTTATGCTATACTCTGGCTGATTTGATGCCTCCACACTGACTCTTCTGGATCGACTTTTTTCTCATGCAGCAAACTGGTAAGCTTCTGCATTCCAAAAGCATCATCAGTGAGAAATGTAATGCATGCAACAGTAGTGGGGCAGCTATGCTTACCTAGAGTTACTTAAAAAGAGAATGAGAAATCTTTTAACATTTCTCTGAGAAACTGTGGTGAATAGGGGGTATAATGTCAAAGCTTCCATCATAGGTGATTTTTTTAATACTAATGACACATTGTACTTATTTCTCCAAAAATCTGCACACAAAATGAGACACATAATGTTCTTATTGATTAGCTGGTGATTTTTGTCTTGTTCACTATATATTTACTTCTCATTTGAGGCCAACAAACAAACAAAAACAAAAATCAGAAAAAGTGAAATCATACTTCTTTAAACTAGAAAAGGTTCCTCAACAAACTAATAAACTCCGACCTGCATATTAAACTTTCCCACATAATCTCAGGCTGACTTTTACTAGCATATCGGCAATCATTAAGAATGGCATGACTAAAAGCAAGCACTTGTTATTAGATTGAGGATAGCTTTCAATCTTGTATTTTGATAAAAGGGAGATACAGGGGATGAGATAGATCATTTGAGTAACCCTACCTGGCATAGGCCTACATACACAAAGAAGTGAGAGAGCATACACACACACACACACACACACACACTACTATGTGAAACCCTTATTGATTTTGGAAGACGGTACATGCTAAAAGTGGTCATAGATGTTAAGTTAGACCAACCTCATGTCTTCATAAAGTGAAAATAACCAAAGTCTTAGTAAAAATAAGTAGGGAATAGTAGTATTGGACAGATATGCTTCCCCAAAATTCGTTTCAATTAAAGAATATTTAAATACTGTTACCAACACAAGAAAATATTCAAATAATGTGTTTTAAGATGTAGACTTGCCACCAAAAGAGATCTGTGGGCTAAAGACAGCCCTTAAATAGGGAATTTTCAACCCTTGCTCTCTGTGATTTGGCCACCTGGTCACAGTAATGACAGAAAGAATAATTTTTTAAGTAGGATGGACTTTTTACCCCATCTAAATTACTAGTTTATAGGGAAATTTTTTTCTTTAAGTCGCTCACATGGAACTTTTGGAGCAGTAATCTTGTGCTTAAAGTAAGAACAGCCTGAGAAACACAGGAGAGCACAAAAGATCTCACAGGCCCTTGTGCAGGAAAAAGGCTAGAAGAAAAGCTTGGAGACTTCTACTCACCCAATACAGAGGCCCTGACAGTCAGCATCCAACCTGATCAAACCACGATTAAAAACCATGATCCTCTTTACCCCTCACGAGCCCTTAAGATTAAGGGACCAAAGTCTGGGGTGGGGAGATGATATGGGGATTTAGGAAAAGGAGAAAAAATACAGAAACAAGCCATTGAAATGCAGAATCAAGCCACTGATGTGCAGAAAACACAGTTGCAAACCTTGGCTCACACTCTTAGTCCTTGCCCTTGTAAAATGAGTGGAATACACAAGTGCAGAAAAACTGGTGGGAAATTGCAGCTCCACCCTAAATCCACTTCCAATCCAGCCACTGATCCAGCCCTTCTATAAATATTGGACCCCAAGCCCAAGTCAGGGCTGCAGCCTGCATTCTTCCTTGAATGTATATCTATCTTTCTAAATAAACTTCTGCCTCTGACTATGCCAAAATAAATGAATAAAAAAAAATAAAGACCGTAATTGCATTCTAATGATAATATAACCAACACTCACCAAGCTCTGCTTGCCAGACACATATAACATCCATTGTCCTTTACACAGTATCTTTCTTAATACCTAAAAATAGGTCTTAATACTGTCTTCATTTTGCAAATGGAAACATGATGTTCAGGAGAGTTAGGTTAGGGACAATGATAGCCAGGTGGTAAATAGTAGGTCTGATATGTGTCTTTTCTAGGAACCTCAACTCTGAGTCTGCTGTATCAGATACACTTCCTCTCAGAACTGCTTCTGCAGGCTGAACATGCTCCCACCCACCAGTTATCCCACCACATCTACTGCACATAGACTTGCTATGGTGACTCAAGAGGTAAACTCTGCCAAGTACAGTGGTCCACACCTGAAATCCCCGTGCATTGGGAGGTTGAGGCAGGAGCATCTCAAGGTCAAGGCCAGACTCTGAAACTTAGGGAGGCTTTCAGCAAATTATTGAGACACTATCTCAATTTTTTAAAAAAAATTTAAAAAGGAGCTGGGAAATAGATCAGTGGCAACGTGCCCCTGGGTTAAATCCCCAGGAACAACAACAACGAAATCAGAAAGAGTTAAATTCTTCCTCAGCCTAATCACAGTTTATGCTTATAGCCACATCATAGTCCTCATAGTCAACATATGCAGATATGCTGAGAATAATAAGCACAAGAGAGTTAGGTAAAGGTCACAATGCAATTTAGATCTTGTTAATTCATTTAGGACTCCAATAAGAGGCAAATACAGAATGAATGAGATGAAATTTACATCCAATCACTCACTCTTTATTTATTTCACTTATGAAATATCAAACACTGAGATTGAAACACAGTAGATGAGAGGAGGAGTAATTGTAATTTCAATTAAGTTTAATCTCTTTTATGTTCATTTTAGACTATGAGATTTAGGAACCACTCAGCTTGGGTTAGAAATTCACCTGGGTCCAGAGCAAGTGATTGACAAATAATACTGTGTGAATACGTATTAAGGGCTCTACCTCTTGTGTTTCACAATTTAAGTGAATGTAACACCAATTAAACCCATAAGATTGTTGAGAGGAAACAAAGATGAAAATCTAAAGTGTCTACCGCAGTTGTTGGCAGATGAGAAACATGGATGTGTCAGCTGTTACTGAGCCGAGGAGTGATAAACAGATTCACCCACACAAGCCATTTTCTTCAAAATATTAAAATGCCTCTAAGAATTATACATTATGATTAAATTTAGTAGATGACCTATTAAGATTTCTCAGATCCAACAGCTTGTACTCACTGTATAATTAAAGCAGAAATGTGTTTTTCAAGGAGTCTTAAAAGAACAAGTTATTGGGATAATGAAAGAATATATCTTGTACTTATATGCCCCAATTAAAATTCAATGCCTTTGCCAATTCTCTTCCTTTGTCCTCATTGCTACCTAACATCTAGTGATTCTCAGGTAACCGATGGAGAACAGGACAGAAGTGACAGAGTTCATCCTGCTGGGACTGTCCAATGACCCAGGTCTACAGCTTCCCCTCTTTGTGACCTTCCTCCTCATCTACACCATCACTCTGGTTGGGAACCTGGGGATGATCCTGCTGATTCTCCTGGACTCCCATCTCCATACTCCCATGTACTTTTTCCTTAGTAACCTGTCTCTGGTGGACTTTTGCTACTCTTCAGCTGTCACTCCTATGGTCATGGCTGGGCTCCTTCTAGGAGACAAAGTTATTTCCTACAATGCTTGTGCTGCTCAGATGTTCTTTTTTGCATTATGTGCCAATGTGGAAAATTTCCTCTTGTGCTCAATGGCCTATGATCGCTATGCAGCAGTGTGCAAGCCCCTGCACTACACCACCACCATGACGACAAGAGTGTGTGCATATCTGATCATAGGCTGCTATGTCTGTGGTTTCCTGAATGCCTCCATCTACACTGGGAACACGTTCAGTCTTACCTTCTGTAAGTCCAGTGTGGTCCATCATTTCTTCTGTGACATTCCAGCAGTTGTGGCTGTCTCTTGCTCTGACAGACATCTCCATGAGCTGGTTCTTATTTATGTAGCCAGCTTCAATATCTTGTTTGCTCTCCTACTTATCTTCGTATCCTATATATTTATCTTTATTACCATCCTAAAAATGCACTCAGCTGCAGGGTATCGGAAAGCTATATCCACCTGTGCCTCCCACCTCACTGCAGTCTCCATTTTCTATGGGACTGTTTTCTTCATGTACTTACAGCCCAGCTCCAGTCACTCCATGGACACTGACAAAGTTGCCTCTGTGTTCTACACCATGGTCATCCCCATGCTGAACCCTATGGTCTACAGCCTCAGGAACAAGGAGGTCAAGAGTGCATTCTCAAAGATTTTTTTGAAGGCAAAATAATCTTTAACAACTTGATTTTAACTCTTTGAGATTCACAGTATGTGTCCTCACCCCTGTGATTTCTTATCCATGTAACAAATCATATTTTAAACTCACACTGAATTCAACTTCTTAAAGTAATACCTTTACCTTTGAGAAAATTTTTCATCTGAGAAAAAAACTTAATGTCCATAAAAATAACATCTAGATAACAATATCTGTGATATCTTGGGTCCTGCTTGTTAAATCACTGATTAAAGATATTGATGTGTACGATCATTTTCCATGCAATATTTTTCTTCCACATGTCAACGGGTTTGTAAACTAAGTGAACATAAAAGCCGATGAGAAAAGTGAAGTTGGCCGTCCTGTGAGGACAACATACATCTACATTGGTGTGGCAGATTTGCCAGAATTGATTTTGATGTGGCTGTTCATGGCAATTTTTTGAGGGGTAGGGTGGGGGGGGTCTGGCAGTTGGACTGTATTAAGGGATAATAAGACAACAAGTAAAACATTTTTCAGAGTGTGTCTGTGAGGAGGTTTGTCACTAGTTTTTGAATCAGTAGTCTTAGCAAAATCTTTCCTTACCCATGTGTTTCAGTCTGATTCAATCCATGGAGAGCTCACAGTAGAACAAAATCGTGTACAATAGGCAAATTATCCTTTCTTTGCTTTTCCTCCTCCTCTTCCTCCTCCTACTCCCTCTTCTTCTTGTTCTCCTTCTCCTTCTGCTCCTTCTCCTCCTCCTTCTTCCTCATCCTCTTCCTCTTCTCCCTGTGCTCCTTCTCTTCCTCCTTCTCTTCCTTCTTCCTCATCCTCTTCTCCGTCTCCTCCTTCTCCAACTGAAACATCCATTTCTTTCACTCTTGGATTTCAGAGCTACAGCCTCTCAGGTCTTCAGGTTCTAAAACACACTCATCACATCTTTGCTTCTCAAGTCTCAATGAACTGCACCAGCAATATTCCTAGTTCTCCAGTTGGCAGAGAGCACAGCACGGGCTTCTTAGCTTTTGCGTCATGTGAGCCCAGACCCATAATAAAAATCTCACTTGTCTATACATGTCCTGTTGATTCTGTTTGTCTGTAGAACCCAGACTAATAGTGTTTAAAAATCATTTAACCTTTAATATGGTATTAAAATAAAATTATATCTAATATTTTTATTTATTTCTCTATTATTCTCAGAGTCCTATTTTGAGGGGAAAAAAGATATGCTATTGAATGAAGTATGTTCTTTTTTGCACATTTTTACAAATGATATATAAAGCTAGCTTCTCAGGTAAACAAATATTTGTTTGATTTTGTCATTTTAAACAACCAACACCTTCATATTTTAATGCTTAAAGGGATAAAATTGCAAGATTACCAGAAGAATGGAAGAAAACTAAAAGCATTTTAATGTATTCACATAGGTCAATTTATCAGACTATTTAAAAGGTACATTGAAACATAGTATTGGTGTGCATTTTTCTTTCCAGAAAGGCTGTGAAAACATCAGTACTCCCTATTTGGTTTTGTTGTTGTTGTTGTTGTTTATTTGTTTTATTAGTCATATTTTCTTTTGTCACATTCATAGTATTTTTATGTTTTTCTCTGTACATTATAGCTATGTATAATAGTGGGATTCATTTCGATATAACTAAACATGCATGGGATATAATCCGTTCCACTTAGTCCCCAGTATCACTTCTCTCCCTCCCCTTTTCCACCCACCCAGATCCCCCTGGCCTTCCTTCCATCTACTGAATGCTTTTATAAATTGGTAATTCATACACACAGAGAGAGAGAGAGAGAGAGAGAGAGAGAGAGCCATCTTATTCCCTTCCCCAAAGGGATAAAGTCATTATGCAGTGCTATTCTTGTTATTCAAATTCCTAATAGCAGGACAAGTAAGAAGTGCCTCCTTTCTCTACTGCACCATCTTTCCAACCCTCTCACCTTCATAATCTTGTGCCCAACTTCATCCTCACCAATTTCCTTGCTGTCTTCCCATAACTCCAGTCATGGCCACGCTTCAGGACCTTTGCCTTCGGTGCTCCCTCTAAGGAATGCTCTCATTTCCACCCAGGTCTTTGCTGAATCTAACCCTGTCCTGGAGTTCTTCGTCGGTCACCTTTATAAACTAGTCACTTTCCTTTCACACTATAGAGTGCCTCCTTTATACTATATTATCTTCATGGACCTTCTCCACACTCACCTACGATGGCTTTGCTTATTGGCTTCTTATTTATCTTACCCAACAAGAATATAAACTCTATGAGAACAGTGACTTATCTCTTTTGTTCAAATGTGATCATCTGGGCCTGAATAAAGCCTATATTATAGTTCATTCTCAATAAATATTTGTTAAATAAATGAATAAAATAACTAAACTTTAAGTTCATTATAATGTATTGACCAAATCCTACAACTTCATAAAATTTTGATACCTCATCTCTCTTTATATACTTTGTACCCAATACCATGGGTTTATAATAAATATTTTATACATTTTAAAGCCATGTATCATAGTCTAAAGTTATAAGGAAAAATACAAAAATGCTTATATTTTATTTACTTGTATAATTACCTCCATAAATTTTCTTTTTTTATTAATATTAACTGTTTATTTTATTAAAATATACTTTAATTGTTACTTGACCAATAATCATATATCTATGCTGTACAATGTAATGATAATATGGCTTTTAGTTACTTTCTAGAATCTTTAAATTCTAGGAAGGAAGAATTTTTTACCATTTCCCATAGGGCAGCTGTACCAGTGATCAACTCTCAAGTTTTATTTACCTCAGAAGCTATATTTTGTCTATCTTTCTTGAGGGAAAGTTTCCTTAGAATACACTGATTGGTCAGATTTTAGATTTTTTTTTTTAAATCTTAAATATGTCATCTCTCTTCTGGCCTTCAGGATTTCTGATGAGAAATTCTCTACTAATCTGTTTCTTATTTCTTTCTGTATCTATTTGTTGTCATTAATAACTATATATTTAAAATATTATATTGTAGTAACTCTGAAAATGGAATTCTTCACACTTTCCAAGAAAATTTTGTTGTTGCTTGCTCTGGACATAGTTTGTATTTAGTGAGTTTCTTGAGTGTTCATCATGTGTGGTTTGATGCCTATATTGCCTTCCTTTGGGTCAGCTGGCAGTTGACAAAGACTTCTTTAAATCTCACTTGAAGTCACATTTTTATTGGTTCATCCTTAAATTAATTTTTTAGACAACCGTTCATAATTGTAACAAAATTGATTTTCACACATTTTATGTTCTTTCTCAGTCTGTTTACTTTCATCACAGGTCTGTTTCCGTGAAGTAATAGACCTTTAAATACCCTAATCTACTACTTTTCCTGCCTCTCTCTTATCAGGATTTGGAAGAAGCACATAGGGCCCAATAAATAACCCAGATTAAGATCTCATTGTTCTATACTAAATTTAATTACAACTGCAAAACTATAGTCTTAGAAGTTGATATTTAGAGATATCAGATATCAGTTTTTGATTAGGGGGTCATTATTTAATCTCTAAAAGATTTGCATCTTACTTATGAAATCTTATGGTAGTTCATGTCCATTACACAGTTTTCATGAGTAAGTTGGGGGCTCTCTCAGTATGTGTCACTCAAAGATGCCTGCTTATGAAAGCATAAATCATCATCCGTAGCTGCACCTGCTGGAACAGTAAGCCTGCTGATTGTCAGAACCAGAGAAAGACAACTGGAGAATATTGTGTATGCCTCAATCTGCATAACAACAATGGTATTATAATAATAAATTATAATTATCATTAATTATTAATTAATTATAGTTCAATAATTATCATTAATAATGGTAATAATTAATCTTATGGTCCATTATCTAGAACTATTATATATTCTGCCTAAGTAAACAGGAGCAAGACCATCTGGAACCAAGAAAATTATTTCAGTACCACTTAGTTACCCATGCTGTATCAAATTATGTAAGTGCCAGACATTAATATTTAACACATCAAATCCCAGATAAGTGGTGAAAACTATCTTGCATTTTCTATATGTAATTTTAAAATGTTATTAAAAATCCTATGAAGATGACAAAACATCATTATCTTCTTTGTTACCATAAAGAAGCTAAAATTAGAAGAGGTTATACCTCTTAGTTGAATTTGAGGTGACGCAATTGAGATGTACAGAACAAATATTTTGCCATGACACTTGCCTTTACCGAGAAAGGTGTAAAATCTTGGGAAAACACAGATACCCTCAGGCCTCAAGCAGAGACTTCCATCCGAGTTGCAGAAACTCAGTTTTAACCTGCAAAAGTGCTACAAGTAGTATGTGCTTCAGTTCACCCTTGAGACTTTGCAGGTCTTAGTAACTGTGATATTTGAGACCAGCCCAGTTCACTATAAACCTAGGTGGACAATGGACTTCCCAAATTACCCCTACCTCAGAACACACAGTGTGAAGAAAGACCTCATTCCCTGGATATGGATCAGGACAGTTATTTCAGGATTTTGCCCTGGAATTTAGTGCTGGTCTGGTAAACGCTAGATTGGACACATGAGAAAGAACATTTCCCAAGGTCTGGCTGTGCAAAGCCTCTGGAATACCTCTGGGGCCAGAAAAAGACACATAACCCTGATATATCAGACTTGTATTCTTCAGCATCTCTTTTCAGTTTCAACAGTCTTGGGCCAATAGAGTCCAATTCAACAATAAGTAATTACAGCTCTGTGACCTTGGTTCTTTCCAGTGTTGTGTTGGCCTTGCAGCTTTCTTGACCACCAGCATAGAATAGGAGCCTGGGGCTGCCCAATTCATGATGATTCTTCCCAGAGCCGGCTAACGACCATGACACTATATCTGGGCCTAATTTGTCCCCATCAGGTGGATTTGGAGGTGGACTATGCTTTCTAGCACTTATCTGGGTCATGCTAAACCACAAATGAAGAGTGGATTGGGACAAACCTGTGCTGGGGCTGCCTTATAGTGCTGAAATTGATGACACACCAGCAGCAGATGCCTGGCAGACTTGGCCTGGGTGCCATTCAGTGCTAAAAGAGCTGAAGGGGCTATAACCTCAGAGAAACAGGCAGCCTGCTTTAAACTCTAAGAAGAAAGTCACAAATGCCTTCATACCAGAAAGACAATCAATGTCCATTTAAAATGTACACCAGAAAGCATTTAGAGGTTTAAGGAAACCATGATCTCACCTAATATTTGAACTAAAATGCCAGAAACTAACCATTTAGCAATCAGCAGAGGAGAAACCACAGGTAAATCATTTTAAAAATTCAATGATCTTGAAGAAAAGACAGCAAAATGATTCAATTCTCTAATGGAGAAATGTACAGAAGAGATGGAAGCAGTTTCTTAAATTCAAACAGAAGTTCTTGAGCTGAAAATACACTCAGTGCAAGTGAACAAAAGAAAATAGAAGCCATCAACAGTAGGATAGATAAAACCAAAGAAAGAATTAGTGAACATGAATACAGGCTAGTTGAAAATACAGAGTCAGAAGAGAACAAAGAAATGACAATTAAGAAGAGTGAATAAAATTTACAGGAACTTTGGGATAGTACTAAAACAGGAGATAACTTGGGTTATTGGGGTTCAAGGGGGTCTAGAAGATGCAAAAATGTGGAAAATTTATTCAAAGAAATTATAACAGAAAGCTTCCAAAACCTAGAGAAGGATGCAAATATCCAGGTACAAGAAGTTCAAAGTCACTTCAATTCAACCAAGTCTCCCCAAAGACATCTCATAATCAAAAGGTGAAAGATAAAAAGGAATTTCTCAAAGCTACAGAAGAAAAGAAACATAGCACATAAGGATGTTTGGATTTGTGGACAGCACACTTTTGAGCAGAGATCCCTACATGTTGGGAAAAAGTGGAAAGATATGTCACAGTACTCTAAGAAAAACGCTGCCAACAAATAATACAGTACCCGTGAAAGTTATCTTTTATATATGAAGAAAGATAAAGGTGTGTCCAAACAAATGCAAGCTGAGACAATACATCTCTACCAGACGTGTCCTACAAGAAATGCTGAAAATGTGTTCTTCAATGTGACAGAAAAAGATTTTAATGAAAATGTGAAGGTAAGCCATTCACTGTCCAGCCATTCACTATGTTTCTGAAACATTTATATCTTTATTATGAACACTGACAAGAAATAATAAAAATAATACTATTTAAATTAATCTGTTAGAGGCAATAGAGAAAGACATAAAATGTGATATTAAAAATTTGAAATGGGAGGGATGGAGTGCTACTGTGGAGTTTTCTTATCAGCATATTCGCTGTGCTCTTTCTGTTGTCACCTTTACAATCATGTTAAGTGCTATGGCCGTGGTGAAAAAAAAAAAAAAAAGCTTGTTTGAATTAAAAGATACATTTTGTCAGCCTTTTAGTCACCACAAAGCACAAACCTATGATAGACAAACTATAAACAATACACAAGAATCAAAAATGATTACCAAAGAAACTTACTTAATCACAGAGAGAGCATGAGTAGGAAATAAAGAAAAGACTATGATAAAGTAGAAAACTCTGATGAAAAGTGGATGAGTTAAACTATACCATCAAAAATTACCTTGAATAAAATAGATTAAATTCTCTAATTAAAAATGATAGAGGAGTGGATACAAAAACAAGAGAGTCACTTCAACTCTGAGCATACATATAGACTGAAAGCGAAAGGATAAAATAAGGTACACTGTCCAAGTGGAACTGAATCCATCAGATTAAGCAGACTTTAAGCAAAAAACAATATAAAGACACAAACACAGGCTCTCTAAATTATGATAAAGGGATCAATTCAGTAAGAGGAAATAACAGTTCTAAACATGTATACATACAATACTGGATTACCCAAATATATAAAGCAAGTATATACTCAAATTCAGAGAAAAAACCCTAATAAACATAACTTGGGGACTTTGACGTCCTACTTTTCAGCAATGGCTCTCAAAAGAAAATCAACCAATAAATAGAATAATTAAATATTATCCAGTTGAAATGGACCAAAATGATATCTACAGAACATTCCATCCAAAAATGGAATCCAACAGCTGCAGAATAGACATTATTCTCATCAGTACATAGAGCATTCTTTAGGATAGATCATATAATAGGCCACAAAAATAGTCTCCACAGTTTTTAAATTGAAAACATATTAAATTCCTCCTTTGACCACAACACAATGAAACCAGAAATCAAGAAGAAAAAATTTGAAAACTATATAATACTTGGAAACTTAAAAATATGCTTTTGAGCAGCCAATAAAGAAAGAAAGAAATTTTGAGTACTTATTGGAACCAAAATCTTTAAGACTCAACATTCCAAAACCTATGAGATACAGCTAAATCTGTACTGAGGGAAGTTCATATAAATAATACGCATGCACACACACACACTCTCAGAGAAAGTACCAATCACTGTACATCATGAACCTAGAAAAACAAGAACAAATTATACCAAAAAGAAGGAAAAAGAAAGAAAGAATAGACATAAAAGCAGAAATAAAGAAATAGAGACTAAAAGCACCGTACAAAGAAACAGGAAAACAGATGTTTCTTTACAAAGTAGAGAGATCATTGTCTAGAAAAATGAACAAAAAGAGAAAGAGGATTCAAATAAATGAAATTAGAGTCAAAAAGGGAGACCATGCAACTGACACCACAGAAATTAAAAGTATCATTAGAGGTTATACAAGCAAATTTGAAAAATCTAAAAAAAAGACTACATTTATAGACATATACATGAGCCAAGATTTAGTCATGAAGAAATAGAAAGCCTGAACACATCAGTTGCAAGTAACAAGATTGAATCAGTTATAAAACATCTCCCACCAAGGGAAAACCCCAGACAAAGGGTCTTCACAGTTGAGTTATAGTAAATCTTTAGAAAGAACTAATACAAATTCTCCTCTCCTTGTTTTGAATAAAAGCAGAGGGAGGAATTATTTCAAACATATTATATGTGTCCAGAATTACCCTGATACGAAAATCACATAAGAATACAGCTAAAAAATAAGAAGTCAATAACCTCGATGAACACAGATGCAAATGCTTCAACAAAACACTAGCAAACTAAATCCACAGCATAATAACAAGATGTTTCACGATGATCAACTGGGATTCAGCCCAGGGATGCAAGGATTGCCCAAAATAGGTAAATCAACAATTGTGATGCACTACACTGACAGATCAAAGGACAAAGACCCTATATGATCTCAATAGTTACATAATAGGCATTTGGTAAAATTTAACATCCCTTCACAATAAAAACATATCCAACAAACTAGGTAAAGAAGAAACACACTTCAAAATACTAACGTCCATTTCCATAAGCCAAAGTTCACATTATACTGAATAGGGAAATGCTTAAAGCTTTCTCTCTGGACTCTAGAACAAGACAAAGATATAGAAGTTCACCACTTTTATTCAACATGGTATTGGAGGTAACAGCCACGGCAATTAGGAGGGAGAGAAGTAAAGGCATCCATATTGATATAAAGATTGACATTCACAAACTATTAGAACCAACAAATGAATTCAGCAATGTTACAGGATACAAAATGAACATATAAAAATTGGAAACACTGCTATATGCCCATATTGAATTATTTGAAATAGGAATAAAAAAATAAGCTTATTTGAAAGAACTACAAAAAAATCAAAGAATAAATTTAAGAAAACAAGTGAAAGACTTCTATAATAAAACTTTTGAAGTTTTCTTGAAAAATGAAAAGGATACAAGAAAATGGAAAAACATCCCATGTTCATAGACTGGAAGAGTCAATGTTATTAAAATATTTGAATTACATGAAGAAATCTATAGGATCAATGCAATCGCTATCCAAAGCCATACTGACAAAGAAAAAGGGCCGATGTATTAATATAATGAGTTCAATATAAATTGAAAAGCTGTGATATTCACATCAGCATGTTGTAAATGCAGACACATAGACCAAGGAACAACATTGAGAGCTTAGAAGTAAACCCATACATCTACTAACAACTGATTTTTGACAAAGGTACTAAAAAACTTCAGAGAAATGACAGTTTTTTTTCAATAAATGGTGCTGTGAAACTTGGATATACACATGCAGAATGAGAAAAGCAGACTTCTCTCTGCATTTCCAAAAAACAACTTAAAATGTATTAATGACTTATATACAAGCCTTAAAAAGAAAAAAAAACTACTACAAGAAAAAATAGAGAAAATATTTCAGGACACTGGAATGCACAGAGATATTTTTGGAGAACACTTCCAAAGTACAAGAAACAAAATGAAAAATAACCAAATACCCATTTATATCAAAAGAAAAACTTCTGTACACCAAAGGAAATAATCAATAGAGAGAAGAGACAATTTACTCAATGGGAGAAAATATTTGAAAAGTATGCATCTAAAAATTGGTTGATATTTAGAATATAATGAACTTCAAAAGATCAATAGGTAAAAAATACATAGCATGGTGTCAAAAAGGGGCAATAAGCCTAAATAAATAGTTCACAAAAGAAGATCTATAAATTGCTATGGGTTTATAAAAATCTAAATGCAAATCTAGCCAAAATGAGATTTCACATCACCACAGTAAAATTGGCCTTATCAAAAAGTCTCAAGATAACTTGTGCTGCCAAAGATGTAGAAAGAAATGGAGCCCTTGCCCATTGTCAATGAGAATGTAACTTACTCCAGACATTCTGAGAAACTGAAAGTTCCTCAAAAAATTAAAAATGGGACTACAATATGATCTGGCATTCCCCCTAGTAAGTATGAACTCAAGGGAAGTGAAATCAGTGTGCAGAGACATCTGCATATCTGTGTTCCTTGCAGCACTGTTTACAATAGCCAGAAATGGAAACAACCATCCACAAATGGATGAGTAAAAAAAGAAAACAGAGTACATATGCCCTGTGAAATTCTAGTCTGTTATGAAACAAAATGAAAACTTGACATCTATAACATGTTAGAGATCTTATGTTAAGTGAAATAAGTCAAGGCAGAAAGACATTTATTGAATTATTTCACTTAGAAGAAAGAAGTTTGAATATAGCTAAACTGTGGAGCCAAACTAGATGTCCTTCAGTGGATGAATGGATTAAAAAATGTGGCCTGTATACACAATGGAATTTTATTCAGCATTAAAAAAGAACAAAACCATGGCATTTGCAGGTAAACGGATTGCATTGGAGAAGATAATGCTAAGTGAAGTCAGCCAATCCCTCAAAACACAAATACCAAATGTTTTCTCTGATATAAGGAGGTTGACTCATAGTGGGATTGGGAGGGAGAGCATGGGAGGAATAGATGAATTCTAGATAGGGAAGAAGGGAGGGAGGGAAAGGGAGAGGGTAGGGGATTAGCAAGATTGGTGGAATGTGATGGACATCATTATGCAAAGTACATGTATGAAGACTCGAATTGGGTGTCAACATACTTTATATACAAAGAGAGATACAAAAATTGTGGTATATGTGTGTATTAAGAATTGTAATGCATAAAAATAGCATTACCTTAGATTAGGTAGAGGGAAGTGAAAGGAGGGGAAAGCAGGGGATGTGGGGATAAGAAAGATAGTAGAATGAAACAGACATTATTATTGTATGTATGTATGTGACTGCATGACCAATGTGATTCTACAATATGTATACTCAGAAAGATGAGAAGTTATATCCCATCTAGGTATGATATATCAAAGTATATAAGTGCATTCTACTGTCATGTATAACTAATTAAAACAAATTTAAAAAATTTTTAAAAGAAATTAAATGGTTAAATTTTGTTAAATTCATGTATGAATGTGCCACAGTAATATCCACTATTATGTACCCACTATTTTGTACAAAAAATATGTACCAGTAAAAAGAAATGATAAATATTTGAGGAGATTAGACATGTTTGACCTTATTAACGCATTACACTCTGCATTCATGTGTAGACATGTCAGGTTACCTCAATACATCTTTACAATTTTTATGTTTTTCATTATCAGTTAAAAATTTAATTTTAAATGAATAATAATCAGATTGATCCCTCCAGGCAGCTTAATTGCTTCTTCTCTAACAAAGTAGGATCAGGAGCTGTAGATGGTCTCACAGGGAAAATCTCCAGAGACCACAAGTCTGTATAATTCTTGCCTTGTATCCATGCAATAGCCTATCCAATCAAACATGACCAAGCATCATTCTGTTTTTGGAAGGGACATCTGTATGCCACTCCCCACTGGGTAACATTCATTCTTCTGAGTGATAATCTTTTTATGTGAACACAGGCCTTCTTCTCACCTGAGGATTTCCAAGAGTCTTCAACCTTGGTCAGGGAGCACACTCAAACCTAAAAATTTCATTGATTTTTAAATGAATATCTCTTCACTACATATTTTATGGTAATGGAGGAACTATCTGTTATTTACAGAAACATTCTGTGGATTATGAGAACAAAGCAATCTTATTATGCTTATTTTACAAAGGAGAAGAAACTGTGAATATTTCATAAAACAGAAAGAAATCCTGGAAGATTCAAAACACATTTCTTGTTGATGTTTTATTCTCCATTTTTTCCCGCCTGGAGAATTTGGCACTTTTTGACCACTACCCAAGAGAGAACTCTTCTAACAGAATTTATGCAATGCACCGAGGCTGATTCAAGATTTCAAACTGACTATTCTGGATTGATTTCTTTTTTGCTTCTCCAGCAAACTGGTAAGCTTCTGTATTCCATAAACATTGCTAGTAAGAACTGTAATTCATTCAAAAGTTTTTGGGGAGGGGCAACTATACTTACTTAGAGTCACTTAAAAGGGAAAAAGAAGTTCACAACATTCTTCTGAACAGCTCACATGAATTTGGAGTATACATATCAAAGCTTCCATCATAAGTAGTTCATTGATTTTTATGACACATCATGCTTATTTCCCCAAATATCTGCATACAAAGTAAGACACATATTGATCTGATTGATTAGCTGGTGATTTTGTCTTGTTCACAATATGACTATGTCTCACTGGAAGTAAAAAGAGAAACAAAAGCAGACACAAAAATCCTTGGAAAATGAAATGGTCTTTATTTTATTTGTTTGTTTGTTTGTTTATGTATTGTGTGTGTGTGTCTGTGTGTGTGTGTCTGTGTGTGTGTGTGTGTGTGTGTGTGTGTGTGTGAGAGAGAGAGAGAGAGAGAGAGAGAGAGAGAGAGAGAGAGAGAGAGAGAGATGCTTGGGATCAAGCCCTGGGCCTTGCATAAGGTACCCAATTGCTTTACTACTGAGCTATCTTCCTAGCCATAAATGATTTTTCTTTAATCTAGGAATGGGTACTCAATAAATTTACAAGCTATTGCATTTTTTCCACATATTAGAATTGTTATTACTACATAGGTTGACAGTGATGAACCTAAAAGCACATTTTTATTAGATTGTTGATTTGAATCTTAAATGTTGAGGATTTTTTATACTGTCTATACAATTGTAGAGTATTATAAACTGCTCAAATCCTAAATTTAGTAAATGACAAATTAAGATTGCTCAAATCAAGCCAGGTGAGGTGGTATATGTCTGTGATCCCAGCAGCTCAGGAGGCTGAGCCAGGAGGTTCGTGAATTCAAAGCCAGCCTCAGCAAAAGCGAAGTGCTAAGCAATTCAGTTGAGACCCTGTCTCTAAATAAAATACAAAATACTGCTGAGGATGTAGCTTAGTGGTCGAGTGCCCCTGAGTTCAATCCCCAGTACCAAAAAAAGAAAGAGAGAGAGAGAGAGAGAGAGAGAGAGAGAGAGAGAGAGAAAGAGAAAGAAAGAAAGAAAGAAAGAGAGAGTACTCAAATCATAAATTTACTTAATAACGTAGTAAGATAAATAATCCTACCACCATAGACATACACTCAGTCACATACATGCATTGATATATGAAGTCCTGATCACTTGTTGTGGAACATAGTATATGATCAAAGTGGTAATACATGTTAAGTTAGACCAACTTACTGCCTTCATAGGGCAGGGTCATAATGTGAAGTTGCCAAAGACTTAGGAAAATTAAGCAGGGAATATTATTAGTATTAGTATTAGTATTGATATTATATTGTATAGTATTAGTTTTAGTAATAGTATTCGTATTAGTATTGATTGGATATGCTTCCAAAGAATTCAATTCAAAACAAAAATACTTAAGTACTGTTATACTGTTACTACACACACACACACACACACACAAAAAAAAGATTCAAATAACACATTTCTCAATGTAGGAATTGCCACCAATAGAGATCTTTTAACTGGGAACATTCAAATTATGATCTCCGTGACTTGACTATGAGGTGACAGTAATTACAAAAGGAAATGTCCTTAAGCAGAATTAATTCTTCCAAACACAGACTAAAATATGTATTTCAAGAAAAGAATTTTGTAGGAAAATAACTCACAAGGAATTTGTGGAGCATAGGAACAATGATACCCAGGTGGCAAATGGTAGGTCTGATATGCATCTCTTCCAGGAAGCTGAGGTCTGTGTCTGCTCTATCAGAAGATGCACCGCCTTTCAGAACCATTTCTGCAGGCTCCCACCCACCAGTTACCCACCCCCCCATCTTCTACACACAGACTTGTGCTACAGTGATTCAAAAGTTAAACAATCAACCTAAACAAAAATTACATTTTAACCACATCCTAATCAACAGGTGGAGATTCGCAGCAGATAAAGATGATAGTGTTGGGAAAAAATGGCAGTGCAATTCAGATATTGTTCATTCATTAGGACACTCTAGTGGTTGCAATAAGGATCCTCTCTTCTGAATGTTTGTTTGTTTAACTCCCATAGGAAGCAAATATATAGTGAGCAAGATCAAATTGCCACCAAACAATCACTCACTCAGTTCATCATGGATATTCCAAACACTGAGGATGAACCCAAACAGGCAAATAATAATAACAATTTCAGTTAAATTTGATTTCATTAAAGTTCAGTTTTGACCATTAGACTCAGGAACCAGTCAACTTGGGTTAAAAGTTCACATAGGTCCAGAGCAAAGGATGACAAATAATCCCAGGGTGAATATGTATTGATTGCTCTATCTCTTTTGTTTCAAAACTTAAGCGAATGTAACAACCAGTTAACCGCCTGATATTGGTGAAAGGAAACAATGATTGACATCTAAATTGTCTATCATGGTTCATGCAACATGGAAATATGGAAGAGATGTATACCCAGCTTTAATTGAGAGGAGAAGTGATTGTTAGATAGATCCATCTACATAAGTCATTTTGATCAGGGTATTTCATTGTTACATCTCAGTTAACAAATGCATAAAACTTTTAAACTGGATAGACATTCCATTAAGATTCTTCAGATCATACAGTACGTAATCCTGTTTATAATCAATGCGTCAGTTTGTCATTCTGGCTCACGCTTTCTCTAAACAATCTCAAAATGCAGGTTCTGGAAATAATAAAATAATACATCTTATACTCTCCAATTACAATTCAATAACTTTATCATTCTCCCTCCTTCTGCTTTTTTTAAAAATGATACTTATTATCTAGTGATTCTCAGACAACATTGATGGAGAACAGGACAGAAGAGATACACTTCATCCTGCTGGGACTAACCGATGACCCAGGTCTACAGCTTCCCCTCTTTGTGACCTTCCTCCTCATCTACACCATCACTCTAGTTGGGAACCTGGGGATGATCCTGTTGATTGTCTTGGACTCCCGTCTCCACACTCCCATGTACTTTTTCCTAGGAAACCTGTCTCTGGTGGACTTTTGCTACTCTTCAACTGTCACGCCCACAGTCATGGCTGGGCTCCTCCCAGGACACAAGTTCATCTCCTTCAATGCTTGTGCTGCTCAGATGTACTTTTTTGGAGTCTTTGCTACTGTGGAAAATTACCTCTTGGCCTCAATGGCCTATGACCGCTATGCAGCAGTGTATAAGCCCCTGCACTACACCACCACCATGACAACACGAGTGTGTGCATATCTGGTCATAGGCTGTTATGTCTGTGGTTTCTTGAATGCCTCCATCTACACTGGGAACACGTTCAGTCTCACCTACTGTAAGTTCAATGAAGTCCATCATTTTTTCTGTGATATTCCAGCTGTCTTGGCAGTCTCTTGCTCTGAGAGACATGTTAATGAGCTGGTTTTTATTTATGTAGGCAGCTTCAATATCTTTTTTGCTATCCTAGTTATATTAATATCTTACCTGTGCATTTTTATTACCATCCTAAAGATGCACTCAAGTGCAGGATATTGGAAGGCTATATCCACCTGTGCCTCCCACTTCACCGTAGTCTTTGTCTTCTATGGAACTGCCCTTTTCATATACTTACAGCCCAGCTCCAGTCACTCCATGGACACAGACAAACTTGCATCTGTGTTCTACACTATGGTCATTCCCATGTTGAACCCTGTGGTCTACAGCCTGAGGAACAGGGAGGTCAAGAGTGCTTTCACAAAAATTGTTTTGGAAGCAAAATAATCTTTATAATTTTTAACTTATTCATGTAATCAGCCATATTTTAAAACTTACACTGAATTCAATTTCTTGAAATTATACCTTTACCTCTGCTAATTTCTGTTGCCTGGGAATCAGGAAACTTTATGCTTTGTACCTGAATGTGAATGTCTGTGACATCTTGGGGCCTGCTTATCAAATTACTTTTTCAAAACTATGAATGTACTCAATCATTTTCATGCAATATTTTTCTTCCATGTCAATGCACATGTATATAAAGCAAGGGCACAAAGAAGCCCTGAACAGGGGATACTCTGTGAAGACACATGCACATGGGTGTGGGAAATTGTGGTGGTTACTTTTACATGTTAAGTTGTCTGGACCAAGGAATAACATTATAGCTAGTAAAACATTTTTCTGTGTCTGTGAGGAGATTTCAAAGAAAGATATTTGAATCAGTATACATTGTAAAGATCTTCCCTGATTCATTTTGTGACCATGATCCAACCCATTGAGGATTCAACTAAGTAGAACATAATGGTGTGGAAATGGAGAATGGGCAAATTCTGGTTGATTCATTCATTCTCTTTTCTCTTGTCTTTCCTTCCCTTTTACTGACATCCACCTTCTCTCACTCTGAGATTTTATAGCTACAGCTTTTCAGGCCTTCAGCCTCAGAGACTTACACCAGTGGAACCTACACCCTTGTTCCTCAAGTCTTTGAACTCAGAGTGAACTGCACCACCAACTTACAGATAGAACAGCGTGAGTCTTAGGTTTTGCATTAAATGAGCCCGTATTCATAATACATATCATCTTTGTGTATATCCTATTGATTATGTTTCACAATAGAACTATAATAGACCACTGTTAAGAATCATAACTTGGGGAGAAGGAAGATGGCGGCGAGGGGAGTGCATTGCCCCCGTGTGCTGCTTCACTGTGTGGGAGTATGACAAGTCAGGACGGCTAAAGGATATCTTGTTAGGAATTTCGAGCAATAGTGGGGTGTTCCGGAACCTGGAGGAAGGACTTCCATCTCACAAGGATCGGCTACGGGGACTCAAACGCGAGAGGTTTGTCGCACGGAGGGTAACACTGCTTATTCAGCAAATCGCCCCGCGGCTAGAGTCTGCAGCGCGCGCTGGGATAGAGATGCAGGGTTACAGCGCTGCAGTTTCTGCCAGCCGCGCAAGCACCGTACTCAGGGCTGAATTCTAGGTTCGAGACGGGGGAAGGAAGCGGTCCATCTCGGTTCTCCACACCGGTCAGACCACAGAGGAGGCCAGCAGCCACCATGTTGGTAAACTGACGTCACCTCCCCTGTTTTCGACTGACCGCAGCTCATTCAGCCATAGATCAGGTAATTTCAGGCTGCAATTCGCCTGCGGCTTGCAGACAGATTGCTAGGGTTCAGCGCCTGGGTGCTTCTTAGAACCTGAACTTATCGGAGAGAACACCGAGCGCGGGGCGGCCGAGTTCCGGCTCCCGGAACCTCCCTGGCCCGGGGCTAGGAGCCCGCGGAAACTGCTTCTCGGTCCGGGTCCTGCTGAGGGCCGGTCAGGACTCACCCGTTGCTTTGGTTGCCCGGCAAGGGGAACGAAATGCTGCCATTCGCATAGGATACCAACATGGCAGAGATCTGATGTCAGCAGAAAGCGGCGGAGGAGAGAACTTCATCAATACCAGCGGTGACATAAGCAGTTGGTCTCCTGGTAGGGGGGGTGAGGCACAGTCACCCGAGTCTCCTCAATTTGTCGTTGAGCCAGAGGGGAGAAGCCGGGCCGCCGCCAGCGCCCGGAGCAGGCCCAGCGGCTCGCCAGCGTGGTGACCGCGTGACCCCAATTGGAGAGGGGGCGGAGCGGAGCCGCCACTCGCACCCGCAAGGTGGGCAGACCCGCGACCCAGTGGTACATGGGCGTGGTAGGAGGGGCAGGGCAGAGCCGCCGTTCGCGCTTGCAAGGTAAACAGACCTGTGACAGCCGGGCGGGTCAGGCCCAGTGGCCTGCCAGTGTGGTACACATGTCACCCCAACTGGAGTAGGGGCAGAGCAGATCCTTCTCCCACGCCCGGATCAGGCCCTGCCGGTGTGGTGGTCACGTGACCCCAATTGGAGTGGGGGCGGAGCGGAACCGCCACCCGTGCCCGCAGGGTGAGCAGACCAGTGATCAAACTGCAGATCAGACCCAGGGGTCCGCAGGCGTGGTAGGAGGGGCAGGGCAGATCCGCTGCCCGCGCCTCCAAGGTAGGCAGACCTACAACAGACCGGCGGATCAGGCCCAGGAGCCTGCCGGCGTGGTACAAACACCACCCTAATTGGAGTAGTGGCAGAGCAGAGTCGCCGCCCGTGCCAGGAACAGGCCCAGCGTCCTGCAGGCGGGGTAGTCACGACACCCCAATTGGAGTAGGGGCAGAGCAGAGCCTCCACCCGTGCCCGAAAGGTGGGCAGATCTGCGACCGACCAGCGGGACAGGCCCAGTGGCCTGCCGGTACGACAGACACGTCACCCCATTTGGAGTAGGGGCAGAGTAGAGCCGCCGCCCGCGCCTGCAGGGTAGGCAAACCTGCAACCGACCGGCGGATCAGGCCCGGTGGCCTGCCGGCGTGGTACACTCGTCACCCCAATTGGAGTAGGGGCAGAACAGAGCCGCCGCCAGCGCCCAGAACAGGCCCAGTGACCTGCCGGCGTGGTAGCCACGACACCCCAATTGGAATAAGGAGAGAGCAGAGCCGCCGCCCGCACCTGCAGGAAAGATACGCAAGCAGTATGAAAAGACAAGGAAAGAAAGGACCACAAGCAATGCAGGTCAACGCAACTTTAGAAGAGGTAACAGCTGCAGCAGATGGAATGTCAGATAAAGAATTCAGGATATACATGCTTCAGATGATCTGGAGTATCAAGGAAGACATTAAACAGCAAAATCAGACAATGAAAGATCACTTCGACAATGAATTACGCAAACAAATCCAGGAAGCAAAGGATCAACTATACAGGGAGATAGAGGTTATAAAAAACAAACAAACAGAAATCCTAGAAATGCAGGAAGCAATAAACCAACTTAAAAACTCAATGGAGAATACTACCAGCAGAGTAGAACACTTAGAAGATAGAACATCAGACAATGAAGACAAAGTATTTCAACTGGAAAAGAACATAGACAGCTCAGCAAGACTGTTAAGAAACCATGAGCAGAACATCCAAGAAATATGGGATAACATTAAGAGACCAAACTTAAGAGTCATTGGGATACAGGAAGGTACAGAGCTCCAAACCAAAGGAATGAGCAGTCTATTCAATGAAATAATACGAGAAAACTTCCCAGACTTGAAGAATGAGACAGAATCCCAAATCCTAGAAGCCTACAGGACGCCGAATGTGCAAAATCATAAGAGATCCACACCTAGACACATTATAATGAAGATGCCCAACATACAGAATAAGGAGAGAATTTTAAAAGCTACAAGAGAAAGGAAGCAGATTACATTTAGGGGTAAGCCAATCAGGATAACAGCTGATCTTTCAACACAGACTCTGAAAGCTAGAAGATCCTGGAATAACATATTTCAAACACTGAAAGAAAATGGGTTCCAACCAAGAATTGTGTATCCAGCGAAATTAAGCTTCAGGATGGAAGATGAAATTAAAACCTTCCACGATAAACAAAAGTTTAAAGAATTCGCAGCTAGAAAACCATCTCTTCAAAACATCCTCGCCAAAACATTACAGGAAGAGGAAATGGAAAATAACAATGAAAACCAACAGTGGGAGGTAGGACAGTAAAGGGGGGGGAAATAATCAAAGAGGAAAACAAACCATGTTTAGTAACAGAAATAAACAAATATGGCTGGAAGAACAACCCATATCTCAATAATAACCCTAAATGTTAATGGCTTAAACTCACCAATTAAGAGACACAGGCTAGTAGAATGGATCACAAAACAAGACCCAACAATATGCTGCCTACAGGAGACGCATTTGATAGGAAAAGACATACATAGGCTGAAGGTGAAAGGTTGGGAAAAATCATATCACTCATATGGACTTCGGAAACAAGCAGGAGTGTCCATACTCATATCAAATAAAATAGATTTCAAGCCAAAGTTAATCAAAAGGGATAAAGAGGGACACTACATACTGCTTAAGGGAACCATACACCAACAAGACATAACAATCATAAATATTTATGCCCCAAACAATGGTGCAGCTATGTTCGTCAAACAAACTCTTCTCAAGTTCAAGAGTCTAATAGACCACCATACCATAATCATGGGAGACTTCAACACACCTCTCTCGCCACTGGACAGATCTTCCAAACAAAAGTTGAATAAGGAAACTATAGAACTCAATAACACTATTAATAACCTAGACCTAATTGACATATATAGAGTATACCACCCAACATCAAGCAGTTACACTTTTTTCTCAGCAGCACATGGATCCTTCTCAAAAATAGATCATATATTATGTCACAGGGCAACTCTTAGACAATATAAAGGAGTAGAGATAATACCATGCATCTTATCTGATCATAATGGAATGAAACTGAAAATCAACGATAAAAGAAGGAAGGAAAAAGCATACATCACTTGGAGAATGAACAATAGGTTACTGAATGATCAATGGGTTATAGAAGACATCAAGGAGGAAATTAAAAAATTCTTAGAGATAAATGAAAACACAGACACAACATATCGGAATCTATGGGACACATTGAAAGCAGTTCTAAGAGGAAAATTCATTGCTTGGAGTTCATTCCTTAAAAAAAGAAAAAACCAACAAATAAATGATCTCATACTTCATCTCAAAATCCTTGAAAAAGAAGAGCAAAACAACAGCAAAAGAAGTAGAAGGCAAGAAATAATTAAAATCAGAGCTGAAATTAATGAAATCGAAACAAAAGAAACAATTGAAAAAATTGACAAAACTAAAAGTTGGTTCTTTGAAAAAATAAACAAAATCGACAGACCCTTAGCCATGCTAGCGAAGAGAAGAAGAGAGAGAACTCAAATTACTAGCATACGGGATGAAAAAGGCAATATCACAACAGACACTTCAGAAATACAGAAGATAATCAAAAACTATTTTGAATCCTTATACTCCAATAAATTAGAAGATAGTGAAGGCATAGATAAATTTCTTAAGTCATATGATCTGCCCAGATTGAGTCAGGAGGATATAGACAACCTAAACAGACCAATATCAATTGAGGAAATAGAAGAAACCATCAAAAGACTACCAACTAAGAAAAGCCCAGGACCGGATGGGTATACAGCAGAATTTTACAAAACCTTTAAAGAAGAACTAATACCAATACTTTTCAAGCTACTTCAGGAAATAGAAAAGGAGGGAGAACTTCCAAATTCATTCTATGAGGCCAACATCACCCTGATACCTAAACCAGACAAAGACACTTCAAAGAAAGAAAACTACAGACCAATATCTCTAATGAACCTAGATGCAAAAATCCTCAATAAAATTCTGGCGAATCGGATACAAAAACATATCAAAAAAATTGTGCACCATGATCAAGTAGGATTCATCCCTGGGATGCAAGGCTGGTTCAATATACGGAAATCAATAAATGTTATTCACCACATCAATAGACTTAAAAATAAGAACCATATGATCATCTCGATAGATGCGGAAAAAGCATTCGACAAAGTACAGCATCCCTTTATGTTCAAAACTCTAGAAAAACTAGGGATAACAGGAACATACCTCAATATTGTAAAAGCAATCTATGCTAAGCCTCAGGCTAGCATCATTCTGAATGGAGAAAAACTGAAGGCATTCCCTCTAAAATCTGGAACAAGACAGGGATGCCCTCTCTCTCCACTTCTGTTCAACATAGTTCTCGAAACACTGGCCAGAGCAATTAGACAGACGAAAGAAATTAAAGGCATCAAAATAGGAAAAGAAGAACTTAAATTATCACTATTTGCAGATGATATGATTCTATACCTAGCAGACCCAAAAGGCTCTACAAAGAAACTATTAGAGCTAATAAATGAATTCAGCAAAGTGGCAGGATATAAAATCAACACGCATAAATCAAAGGCATTCCTGTATATCAGCGACAAATCCTCTGAAATGGAAATGAGGACAACCACTCCATTCACAATATCTTCAAAAAAAATAAAATACTTGGGAATCAACCTAACAAAAGAGGTGAAAGACTTATACAATGAAAACTACAGAACCCTAAAGAGAGAAATAGAAGAAGATCTTAGAAGATGGAAAAATATACCCTGTTCATGGATAGGCAGAACTAACATCATCAAAATGGCGATATTACCAAAAGTTCTCTATAGGTTTAATGCAATGCCAATCAAAATCCCAACGGCATTTCTTGTAGAAATAGAGAAAGCAATCATGAAATTCATATGGAAAAATAAAAGACCCAGAATAGCAAAAACAATGCTAAGCAGGAAGTGTGAATCAGGCGGTATAGCGATACCAGACTTCAAACTATACTACAGAGCAATAGTAACAAAAACAGCATGGTACTGGTACCAAAACAGGCGGGTGGACCAATGGTACAGAATAGAGGACACAGAAACCAATCCACAAAACTACAACTATCTTATATTTGATAAAGGGGCTAAAAGCATGCAATGGAGGAAGGATAGCATCTTCAACAAATGGTGCTGGGAAAACTGGAAATCCATATGCAACAAAATGAAACTGAATCCCTTTCTCTCGCCATGCACAAAAGTGAATTCAAAATGGATCAAGGAGCTTGATATCAAATCAGAGACACGCCGTCTGATAGAAGAAAAAGTTGGCTACGATCTACATACTGTGGGGTCGGGCTCCAAATTCCTCAATAGGACACCCATAGCACAAAAGTTAATAACTAGAATCAACAAATGGGACTTACTCAAACTAAAAAGTTTTTTCTCAGCAAAAGAAACAATAAGAGAGGTAAATAGGGAGCCTACACCCTGGGAACAAATCTTTACTCCTCACACTTCAGATAGAGCCCTAATATCCAGAGTATACAAAGAACTCAAAAAATTAGACAATAAGAGAACAAACAACCCAATCAACAAATGGGCCAAGGACCTGAACAGACACTTCTCAGAGGAGGACATACAGTCAATCAACAAGTACATGAAAAAATGCTCACCATCTCTAGCTGTCAGAGAAATGCAAATCAAAACCACCCTAAGATACCATCTCACTCCAGTAAGATTGGCAGCCATTAGGAAGTCAAACAACAACAAGTGCTGGCGAGGATGTGGGGAAAAGGGTACACTTGTACATTGCTGGTGGGACTGCAGATTGGTGCAGCCAATTTGGAAAGCAGTATGGAGATTTCTTGGAAAGCTGGGAATGGAGCCACCATTTGACCCAGCTATTCCCCTTCTTGGTCTATTCCCTAAAGACCTAAAAAGAGCATGCTACAGGGACACTGCTACATCGATGTTCATAGCAGCACAGTTCACAATAGCAAGACTGTGGAACCAACCTAGATGCCCTTCAATAGACGAATGGATAAAAAAAATGTGGCATTTATACACAATGGAGTATTACTCTGCATTAAAAAATGACAAAATCATAGAATTTACAGGGAAATGGATGGCATTAGAGCAGATTATGCTAAGTGAAGCTAGCCAATCCCTAAAAAACAAATGCCAAATGTCTTCTTTGATATAAGGAGAGTAACTAAGAACAGAGTAGGGACGAAGAGCAGGAGAAGAAGATTAACATTTAACAGGGATGAGAGGTGGGAGGGAAAGGGAGAGAGAAGGGAAATTGCATGGTAATAGAAGGAGACCCTCAGGGTTATACAGTGGAGGAGGTAGAGAGAGAGGAGGGGAGGGGAGGGGAGAGGTGGGGAGGGGGGAGGGTGGAGGATGGGAAAGGCAGCGGAGCACAACAGACACTAGGATGGCAATTTGTAAATCAATGGATGTGTAACTGATGTGATTCTGCAATCTGTGTATGGGGTGAAGGTGGGAGTTCATAACCCACTTGAATCAAAGTGTCGAAAATGATATGTCAAGAAATTTGTAATGTTTTGAACAACCCACAATAAAAAATTAAAAAATTAAAAAAAAAGAGAATCATAACTTCATGTTTAAATTTGGATATTAACGGGCACATTCAACAGTCACCAGAGACTATAGAAAGATAATACTTTGTTAGAAGAGTGTATCATACTGAGCCTTTGCATAAGCCTTATGATTGACACCAACATTGTTTTGTTAATTAACTATTTGGACACTAGCAGAGATGACGGTATATAGACTGGTATCCACAGAATGAGTTATACTATGCATTTTATTATTTTAATGTCCAGCTCTTTAGGTTATGCTTTGGTGAGTATTGACAATGGACCCAATATATTCAAGGGTTGCACACATTCAAAAGTTCTACCCACACAGCTCTTCCACAGACTTTTCATCCTTTTTTTTTCAATAATTTTCCTTCTGTATCCCTATGTATTGCCAAATATGGGAAGTGGAATATTATCATTTATCTGGCCATTTCTCCATCCAAGTAAAATGATCCACCAAGTGTACATCTAGAGTAGCATTTCCTTCACACTGTTCATAAGGTTTGTCCCCAAAATGGTGTTAGTGCTATGGCTGTCCACCTGTGAATAGTGTCCAAATATCATGTGAAAACAGCTGAAGTCAAGTCCAAATCTTCTTTTCCCTGTTGATTGGAGAGAATTCCCTAGGAGGGAAAATAATGCAGCCACAGGGAGAAAGGAATATGGCAGGAGGAGTGTCCATGGCCCTTTAAGTCACTTCTTGGAAGTTTGCCATCAGGTCCTGTCTGGTTCTAATCAATTCCACCCGACAGGGGAGCCCTGCTGTGCACGCTACATTTTATGGTGTGACCTATCAGCTAATGTCCAGTTTACGAAAAGCAGCACAGTTGATCTGGTAATTTGGTGGCCCACGACTAAACCTTCAGTTTCTATGAAAGCCTCACAGCAGGCTGTGAAAGTGGCTCAAAACAAAAATTAAAAAGGCCTGGGGGTGTGGCTCAGTGGTTAAGTAACCCAGGTTCAATCCCAAGTACCAAAGAGAGAGAGAGAGAGAGAGAGAGAGAGAGAGAGAGAGAGAGAGAAATTCTCTGGAAAAGACTTCAGGGCTGCCCTCCTAGGGGCCTACACTACAACTCACCTATGAGGACCAAAGCATCCAAACAGCATCCTGTCGACTCTCTATGGCGGAGCAGCTTGCTCAACAACTAGGATCTGCTCTTAATCTAGATTCCACTCGAATCTATCAGTTTTTCATATGACTTGATAAATGTGCCTGAGTGACACACCAAAAGGAAAAATAAATTATCTCTAAAGAAAAGTGGAAACTATTGGGTGATGTGCCTCTTTCTAGTCCAAAGACAGCCTTCCACCAACTATCTTTCTTTTATCTTTCTTAGAAGAGATTTCTCAACATGTCTCATAGCTCTGGGCTTGTAAAAAATCTCACCTTAGCAGAAAGACACAGAACTTGTTTTGCATTTATGAATAAATACTATGCATTAATATTTAACCCATGGAATTCCAAATATGTGGTAGAAATTTTCATAGTATAAAAATCTTCCTGAAAATCCAAAATTATATGAGGATGACTAAGTATCATTATCTCCTTTGTTAACAACGCAAATAAACAAATGTTTGAAGAAGTTGTACCTCTGATTAGAATTCAAGGTGAAGCAACATAGCACAGAATATTCAACCTTGACACTTGGCTACATTACAAAAAATATATAACCTGAAGGAACACATATCCCCCGGACCGATGCTCAGAGACTTGCTTTAGAACTGACTTGGCATGCAAGTGGCAGTAACTCAGTTTTAAGCTGTGCCAGTGTTAGAACTAGTGTAGTTCACCCCTGAGATTTGCAGGTTCTAGGAGCTGTGATATTTAATCACAACTCAAGCTTACTGTGAGGCTAGGTGGATGATGAACTGCCTTCACCAAAACTACCCTACCTCAGACTGCATGGTATAAAGCAAAAACCTATTTACTGGTGATAGATCAAGGTGTCTCAAGACTTTGCCCTAGAACTTAGTTCTGGACTAATGAATGCTTTGACTGAATATGCAAGAAAGACCATATCCCAGGCTTGGCTGTTCACAGAGCATCAGGAATAGCTCTGATGCTTGGGAAAAAACACATGGCCCCAATCTATCAGACATCTATTCTTTAGCACTGCCTGTCACTAGTTGCAAAAGTTTTGGACCAAGAGTCCAACTCAGCAATAAGCAACATACAGCAGTGTGGACCTTGGTCTTTCCAGTGTTGTGTTGCTCTTGGTAGGTTGTTGGTGTAGAGTGTTGAACAACACAACATTGTGCATCGAGACAAACTTGAGCTTAGACTTCCTAATAGTGCCAAAAGAGTGACCACACAAGCAGCAGACTCCTCACTGGCCTGAACCTGGGGGCTGGCTGATCAGTGCTGGAGAAGTGGAAGTGGATTCACCTCAGAAAATAAGCTGCCTGCCTCAAAATCTGGCAAGGCAGTCATTAATGCAATTACTTTGAGAAGAGTGTCATAAATACCTGATCCAACAAGGCCCTTTTTGACATGCAGACCAGAAAGTACCAAGGTGATTTAGGAAACTATGATCTCACCTAACATTTGAAATAAAATACCAGAAACTTAACTGATAGTAATAACTATTGGAGAAATTTCAGGTAGATTTAAAAGAGGTGCCTTAAGGAAATTCAATGATTTTGAAGAAAATTCTGCAAAATTATCCAATAACCTAAGAGAAATGTAATGAAGAGATAAATACAAGTGATTTTAAATAATCAAAAAAAAATCAAGGACTCTCCATACTGTTTTCCATAGTGGTTACATCAATTTGCAGTCCCACCAGCAATGTAGGAGTGTACTTTCTCCCCACCTCCTCACAACTCTTAATAGTGTTTGTATTCTCGATAATTGCCATTCTGACTGGAGTAAGAGGAAACCTTAGAGTAGTTTTGATTTGCATTTCTTTAATTTCTAGAGATGATGAACATTTTTTCATTTGTTTGTTGACCATTTATTTGTTCTTCTTCTCTGAAATATCTGTTCAGTTACATAGCCCATTTATTGACTGATTTATTTGTTTTGTTTTTTGCTTTTTGTTTTGTTTTTTTTTTTTGGTGTCAAGTTTTTTGAGTTCTTTATGTATCCTGGAGATCAGTGCTCTGAGGTGTGTGGGGTAAAGAGATTTTCCCATTCTGTAGGCTTTCTCATCACATTATTGATCGCATTATTGATTGTTTGCTCTGCTGAGAAGAAGCTTTTAAGTTTGAATCCATTCCCATTTATTGATTCTTGATTTTACTTCTTGCGCTTTAGGAGTCTTGTTAAGGAAGTCAGTTCTTAAGCTGACTGATGTGAGGTGCAAGGTCTCTGTTCTTGTGTCTAAGTCTTTGATCCATTTTGAGTTTAATTTTGATCAAAATCAGAGATAGAGGTTTTAATTTCATCTTGCTGCATATAGATTTCCAGTTTTCCCAGCATCATTTGTTGAAGAGGCTGTCTTTTCTCCAGTGTATGGTTTTGGTGCCTTTGTCTAGTATGAGATACCTGTATTTATGTGGATTTGTCTCTGTGTCTTCTGTACCATTAGTCTACATGTCTATTTTGGTACCATTACCATGCCATTTTTTTGTTACTATTGCTCTTTATTATAGTTTAAGGTCTGGAATTGTGATGCTTCCTTCTTTACTCTTCTTGTTAAGGATTGCTTTGGCTATTCTGGGTCTCTTATTTTTCCAAATGAATTTTATGATTGCTTTTTCTAGTTCTACAAAGAATGTCATGGAGACTTTAACATGAAGTGCCTCAAATCTGTTTAACAGTTTTGGTAGTGTGGCCATTTTGACGATATTAATTCTGCCTATCCAAGAACATGAGAGATCTTTCCATTTTCTAAGGACTTTTCAATTTCTTTCTTTAGTGTTCTGTAGTTTTCAATATAGAGGTCTTTTACCTCTCTTGTTAGATTGATTCTCAAGTATTTTGATTTTTTATTTTTGAGGCTATTGTGAAAGGGGTTGTTTTTAATTTCTCTTGCGGTGGATTCATTGCTTATTATAGAAATGCATGAAAAGCAGTATGGAGATTCCTCAGAAAACTTGGAATGAAACCACCACCATCTGACTCAGTTATGCCACTCCTAGGTTTACACACAAAGAACTTAAAATCAGCATATTATAGTGATGCAGCCAATGTTTATATCAGCTCAATTCACAATACCTAAACTATGGAACCAACCTAGATGCCCTTTAACAGATAAATGTATAAAGAAAATGTGGTACATGTACACAATGGAATATTACTCAGCCTTAAAGAAGAATGAAATTATGGCATTTGCAGGTAAATGAATGGAACTAGAAAATATCATAATAAGTGAAATAAGCCAATCCCAAAAAACTAAATGCTGGATGCTTTCTCTGATAAGTAGATGTTAATCCATAGTGGTGGTGGTAGGTGGGGAGAGGTAAGGAAAAATGAAGAAACTTTGGATTGTGCAGAGGAGAGTGAGGGGAAGAGGGGATGGTGGGGATGGGAATGATGGTAGAATGAAACAGACATTACCCTATATACACATATGATTATACTCCTGGTGTGACTCAGCACCATGTATAGCCAGAGGAATGAGAAGGTATGCTTCATTTGTGTACAATGTGTCAAAATGCACTCTGCTGTCATCTGTAACTAATTAGAACAAATTTTTTAAAAAGAGAGTATGTAGTACATTTTTTGCATGTGATGAATGTTAATAAATGTTTGGTTTATATATATTTGTTTATATATATTTTTTAAAAAAGATTTTTGAGCTGAAAGTTCACTCAGTGTGAATAAAAATGCAATAGAAGGCATCAGTGGTAGGCTAGACAAAACAAAAAAAGGAATTAGTAATCTTGAATGCAGCTTATTTGAAAACACACAGAAGATAAAAGAATTAAAAGGAGAAAAAAATTATTGGAACTTTGAAACAATATTCAAATTGTAAATATTTTAGTTGTTGTGGCACAAGTGGGTCTTGAGGATGCAAAAAGGGTAAAAAGATTATTCAAAGAAATTTTAACAGAAAACTTCCCAAACCTAGAAAAGGATACAAATACCCAGGACAGGGGCTTCACAGTCACCAGCCAGATTCAATTTAACCAATCTACCTGAAGACATGGCAGGATGAAGATTTCACAGGAGAAACTGAAGAATAACTTAGAATATGGAAAGATTTTTCATGTTCTTGAATAGGCAGAATTAATATTGTCAAAATGGTCATACTACCAAAATCATTATGCAGATTCAGTGCAATTCCCATCAAAATGACATTTTTCACAGAACTAAAAGAAAATTCTAAAATTAATTTGGAAGAATAAATGACCCAGAATAACCAAAGCAATCCTGAGGCAAAGCTATGCTGGAGGTATGACAATACCTGAACTCAAATTATACCACAAAGCTATAGTAACAGAAACAGCATGGTACTGACATCAAAACAGACATGAAGATCAATGGAATAAAATAGAAGACACAGAGACAAACCCACATAGATACAGGAATCTAATACTCGACAAAGGTGCAAAAGACATATTAGAGAACTGACAGCCATTTTAACAAATGGTGCTGGAAAAACTGGAAATCTATATGTAGAAGAATGAAACTCTCTCTCAATCTTTCACAAAAGTCAACCCAAAGTGAATTAGGTATCTAGAATTAGACCAAAAACTTTGCAACCTCTGGGAGAAAACATATTGGCACAGGCATTGACTTCCTTAACAAAACCCCTAAAGCTCAAGAAATAAAACCAAAAATAAGTGGAATGGCATATAATTAAAAAGCTTTTGCACAGCAAAGGAAACAAGAGTGCAGAGAGAGCCCACAGAATGGAAAAACATCTTCCTGCAGGGGATTAATATTTGGAATATATAAAGAACTCAGAAAACAACACCAAAATAACAACCCAATCAAGAAATAAGCAAAATAATTAACATATATTTCTCAAAAGAAGAAATCCAACTGGTCAACAAATATATGAAAAAATGTTCAACACCCCTAACTATCAGGGAAATACAAATTAAAACTGCATTGAAATTTCTTCTCTAGGTAGAATCAAGAATACAAATAGTAATAAATGCTGATGAGGATGTGTGGGAAAAGGTACACTAATAGGTTGTTGGTAGGACTACCAATTGGTACAACCACTCTGGAAAGCAGTATGGAGATTCCTCAAAAGACTGGAAATGGAACCATCAAATGACCCAGCTGTCCCACTCCTTAGTATTTATCCAGAAGAACTAAAAATCAGCATCCTATGGTGATATAACCACCTCAATATTTCCAACAGCACAATTCACATCAGCCAAGTTATAGAACCAGTCCTAATGCCCATCAGCAGATGAATGGTTAAAGAAAAATGTGGTTTATATACACAATGGAGTTTAAGTCAACCATAAAGAAGAACAAAATTAGGCTATTTGCTGGTTAGTGAATGGAAATCCAGAACATCATGTTAAGTGAAACAAGCCAGACTCATAAAAATTAAGGGTCAAATGTTTTCTCTCATATGCATAAGATAGAGCAAAATAAAGGAATAATTCAGGGGACCTCATGAAAATAGAAGGAAGACCAGTGGAGCAGAGAAAGGGGAGAAACAAGGGATAAGAAAAAGGAGGAACAATGGATGGTAAAAGGGAGGAACAGCATGATGAGGTTGAACAAATTATGCTATATACATATGTGAATATATCACAGTGAATTTCATCTTTCTTCATATATTTATAAAGCACCAACTTAAAAAAAATAGATAGAAGGAATTTCTAGTAGAGAAAGGGGAACAGGGAGATAGGAGGAAAGAGAGAGAGGAAGTCGTGGGGAAATGGAGTAAATTATACTCCATGCTTGTACAATTAATTATGTCAAAATGAACCTCAATATTGTGTATAACTATAATGCACTAAAAAATAACAAAAATTAAGATAAATAAATAAATACAATAAGAGTTTTTTGTAAGAGAAAAGTCTGACAATAACTAGTATTGTCAAAGATATGGAGAAATGTTGGTGAGAATGTAAATTAGTCCAGACAGCCTGGAAAACTATATGATGGTTTCTCAAAAAAATGAATAATAAAACTTTAAGATGGTTCAACATTCTCTCTTGTGGTTGTGAACTCAGAGGAAATGAAATCTGTGTGTCATAGAGACATCTGTATTCCTGTGTTCTTTGCAGGGCTATGTATGCTGAATAGAAATGGAAACAGCCCGATTGTCCATGAACTGAACAGGGTAAAGAAAATGTGGTACATATGCACCACCAAATTCTATTCAGCCATAAAAAAAGGAATGAAATTTGCTTGCAAACGACATGGAAAAAACTGGAGATCGCTATGGTAAGTGAAACAAAGCAGGCTGGAAAGATAATTATTAAATGATCTTTTTCATGTGTGAAATCTAAAAAAGTGAATCTCACAGAAACTGAGAATTGAGTAGTGGTTACCAGCATCCATCCGCAGAGAGTAGGGGCAAAGGAGAAATCAACAAAGTCTGATCCATGGGTACTAAATCACAGTGAGATAAGAGCAAGAATTTCTGGTGAGCTTTGCACAGTAGTGTGAGTATACAGAAAAACAATGTCTTATAAGTTTCAAAAAAGCTAAGAGAAAAAAAATTGAATATTTTTTATAAAAAAGAAGCTAAATGGCTAAATTTTGTTATATGCATTTACAAATATGCCACAATGATATCTACTATTCTGTGTAATTAATATGTACAAATGAAAAATAAATAATTTACAAGGAAGTAGACATGTTTAACTTGATTAACACATTGCATGATGTATTCATGTATAGTAACAACACAGGACACTCTGTTAAACTGTACAATTTTATTAAATGTTTTCATTTCATTAAAATTTTTAATTTTAAAAGTTTAATAAGCATCTTGATCCCTACAGGCAATTTAATTGCTTCTTCCCTACTGAAGTAGGGTCAAGAACTACAGATGGTGTCACAGGGGAAAGCTCCAGAGATCTCCAAGTTTATATAATTTTCCCCTGATATTCATGAATTAGCCTCTGTAAACCCAGCAGGACTCAGAATCGTGTCATTTTAGGAAGGACACCTGCATGCCATGCCCCACTGGACATCATTTATTCATATAAATGAAAACTATTACTAGTATATACAGGCTTTCTTCTCACCTGAGGATTTGATTTGAACTTTCAACCTGGTCAGGAAAAACTCTCATTGACTGACCTTTAAATGATAATCTCTTCATCGATGGTCTCCAGAACTTTATTTATTATTTATGAAAACTGAATTGTGAGAGAGAGCTGTTCTTGTCGTGTAAGAAGAGGACTAGTGACTCTTGAGTGAACCAAAGAATTTGGATTAAAAAAATCTCTTCGGGCTCATGTTCCTTCCTCAATTTTCTCCTGCCTTTGAGAATATGGAACCTTTCGAGCACTATCTAAGAGAGAACGGTTTTAACAGAATTCATGCAATACTCCGTGGCTGATTTTATGATTTCATGCTGATTATTCTAGACTACTTTTTCTCCTCCAGCAAAATGGAAAGCTTCTGTATTGCATAAGCATTGTTAGTGAGAAGCATAATTCAAGAAAAAGCAGAAGAGCATCTGTGCTTACTGAAGGGTTAGAAAAGGGGTAAGAAAGATTTCAAAGTTGTTCTGAAAAACTGGCATGAATTTGAAGTATAAATGTCAAAGTGTCCATCATAAAGAATTTATTGATTCTTATGAAACATATGCTTATTTCTCTAAAAATCTGCACCCAAAATGAGACATAATGTTTTGATTGATTAGCCAGTGATCCTGTCTTTCTCACTACAGAATTACTTCTCAGTGGCATTAAACAGACAAATCAAAAGCAAAAACATGGAAGAGTGAAGTGATATATCTTTAAACTAGAAAACCATTCTCATTAAATTAACAAGCTATAAACCACATATTCATCTTAGGTCTGTTATTACTGACATGTTTACACATATTAACAATGACATATCTAAGGCATACATTTTTACTGGAATTGAATTTGGCTTTAAATCTTATATTTTTGAGATTTTTTTCATGTACTCATATAATTTTTTTAAAGAGAGAGAGAGAGAGATTTTAATATTTATTTTTTAGTTTTAGGTGGACACAACATCTTTGTTTGTATGTGGTGCTGAGGATCGAACCTGGGCTGCACGCATGCCAGGCGAGCCGCTACCGCTTGAGCCACATCCCCAGCCCTACTCATTTAATTTTAAAGCATTAGAAATTTCTCAAGTCCTCAATATATTTAATTACAAAGCAAGAAAAATAATTCTACCTATTTTTTTGCATGGACACACACACAGAGACACACAAACAGACCCACAAAGTAATAACAGAGTAAACTATGAAGCCCTAATCATTTGTGATTTGAAATGTTTGAATTTCAGTAATATATGAAGCCCTTATCATTTGCTGAAAATGGTGATGTGGGTTAAGCCAGACCAACCTCATGTCTTCATGGGGCAGTTCATAAAGTGAAGTTTCCAAATGTTTAAAACAAATATAGTAGGGGATAGTTGTTAGTATTGAATGGATATGCTTCCAAAGTTTTCAAATTGAACAAAGAAAATTTAAAAACTGTTACTACACAAGAAATTATTTAAATAAAAAATATTTTTCAAAGTGGATTTTGCCACTAATATAGATCTGTAAGCTAAAGTCAGTCCAAGGTCTCTGTGACTTGGCAACAAGGTGACAGTAATGACAGAAGGATTCATAAGTAGAATGGACTGTTTTAAACGCAAACTAAAATATGGATTTCAAGAAGGAAATAAAAAAAATAATAGCTCACATGGAATTGCTGAAGGAGCAATCACATGCTTGCAGTAAGGACAGCCTCAGAAACACTGGAGAGCCCAGAAAATTTCATTGTTCCTGGTGCAGAGAAAAGGTGAATCAGGGAGAGAAGCTCGGAGACTTCAAACCCACTCACAATGGAAACCCTGCATGTCAGCATCCTCCCTGAGCAGGCCAAGATAAAGACCATGATCCCGTCCTAGAGATAACACAGCAGCTACACTCGCTGAGCTGTGGCTTAATATAACGCATGCATTGTCTTTTATGTATCCATGTGTAACAAAAGAGGAGTTGACAATCTGAGTCTGGAAGCAACACCAAAGTGATCTGACCTCAAGCCATGGAATTTTAGTCACCCCTAGAGAATGAAAGACATATAAGAATTTTCCTCTAGAACCTATGAAAAGACCAGGGCTCTGACAACACATTGATTTCCGTTTAGGAGATGATTTCGGGCTTCTGGTTTGCAGAACTGTGAAATAATATATACTGTTGTAAACATCAAAGTTTGTAATATTTTGTTACAGCAGCCATATGAAACTAATGCAAACTCCCACATGGTTTCTCTGTCATAATCTTATATTACTATTTAATATTAGCTTGAATTCACAAATGAAGAATTCACAAATGAAGACACTTGTTATGAGTTCTTCTTTGTTTGGAGATTATTTGTTAGTAATTAAATCTCTACAGTTCTTATAAGTATATTCAGGTTTCTTTTTTTCTGAATCAGTTTTGGTACTTTCAGGAATTTGTATTTTATCTCTGTTTTCCAATATGTTGGTGGACACTTGTATTTTAATCATTCTTGTTCTTATAATGTTGGTAGTTATATCCTCACTTCCACTTGTAATTTTAGTAATTGGAGTTTTCTCTTTTTTTCATAGGCAGCCTGCAAAAGTTTGTCTTATGGTGATCTATCTGTACAATCAACTTTCAGGTTTTTATATTTCCCATTCTTCTTCTGTATTCCATTTTGCATATTCAGCTTTAATATTTGTTTTCATCCTTTTTGTTACTTTTAGTTTAAAATTTCACCTTAAAAAAGATTTAAACTCAGATTAATTCCTTTGAGATCATACTAATTTTTGCAGGGAAGGGATTGAACTCAGGGGCACTCACTCACTGAGCCACATCCCCAGCCCTATTTTGTACTTAGAGACAGGGTCTCACTGAGTTCCTTAGCACCTTGCCATTGCCAAAGCTGGCTTTCATTCACAATCCTCCTACCTCAGCCTCCTGAGCCTCTGAGATTATAGGTGTGTGCCACTGTGCCTGGCCTAATTTTTAAAATATGCATTTATAGTTATAAATTTCCTCTGGCCAGTACTTTTTCTGCCTGCCAAAAAAAAATGTGGTAAGTTGGGTTTTCATTTCTATAAGCCTCAAACAATTTTATAATTTCTTTTTTCATCTTTTGCCCATTTATCATTGTAGTGTGTTCTTTATATAAATGCAAATATTCATATTTGCTTGTTATTGATTTCCACTTCAAAAGCACCATGGTTTATGAAGATGGTGAGTGTTCTTTTAATCTTTTCAAGTTCATTGAGACCAGTTTTCCTCCCAGGTTTTGTCACATTTTAGGGAAACTTCATGTACCATTAATTCCACAGTTGGGCAGGGTGCTCTATATGTCGGTTAATACTTGCTGGATTTTGATGTTGTTCACGTTCTCCATTTCTTATTTCTCTTCCCTCTAGCTATTTATCTATTATTCAAGGTCAGATATTTATGTCTTTATCACTTATTGTAGAACCAGCTATTTCCCCCTTCAATTTTGGCAAGTTTGGCTTCACATATTTTGGGCTTCTCTTGTCAGATGTGTTTTTAATTATGTGCTCTTCACTAGCTGGTCTCTCTATCAATCCTTTGTAGACATTACACAGTTTAATTACGTTTTCTTGTGCATACTTCCTTTACTTCTCTGTTCCAAGAAGCTTAATATATTCGTAATCGAGTAGTGATAGAACAGGTCTTCCTGCAGCCATTTTAGCATTGTTTTCGATATATCATATGTACTTTGTTCTCCCAATATTTCATTGCAGTTTCCTTTGGTGTCAATTATTAGATTGTATTTGCCATGCACCTGTTTATTACCATCTCATGTATATATTCATTTTCCTAATGATTGCATTAGAGTTCTTCATACAAACAATTCTAAAAGATGTATGTTTGTGTGCATGTGTGTGTGTGTGTAATGAAAGAGAGAAAGAAAGGTTATGAAACGCAGCCTCATGCAATAATAGAGGTTGTCAAGTCTAATCTGCAGTGTCATAAGCAAAGACCCACAAGAAGTGATCACATAATCATCTCACCAGTCTGAAGCCACATAAACACAGAAGAGCTGAATTAGTACAAAGGTGGCTGCTGGAGAATTCCCTCTTTCCCAGGGAGCCAGTGTTTATGTTATACTCAGGCCTTCAATTGTCTGGATGAGGCTCATCCATATTATGGAGGGCTATCTATTTGCCTCTCCCAATTTTCCCTGGTTTATATGCTGATATCATTTAAAAACACATAAAAAATAAACACATAAAAGTTAATCATCTCAAGTCCACTATTATCTAATTGCACATACACAGATCTCTTTAGCATACTTAATCTCCAAATAAAGACAACAGCAAAGATGCTCATCCACCTCACATGACTACAACCAGAAACACATGGTTTTCTCCTCAGTCATTGCAAAGCAATCTGGTGAAAATTACACTTTTGAAAACCCATAAATAAAAAATATTATGTAAAGTTAACAATACAGTGCTTTTTTAAAAAAAAGCTATGATCTAAAGTCAGCACATTTAAGGGCACACAGTAATGGGATAACAGAGGGAAGAAATAAATATATTTCTAATATATGCATACATGCATAACAAAATAGTGAAACAATATTCATGATAATTACAATCTTCCTTTCTTGAACTGATCATGTATTCATAAGAGGTATTCATGAGCACATACTGCTACTGAATTTTCTGTCATTCCTCTTCCTTTAGCTAACATCTCAGTTTCTCATGATTCTTTATTTGGTAGAGTGACTGAACCTTCATTCCTGAAGAGTATGAGAAATTTGTAGTGTTTCTTGAATTGAATTATAGTTTTCTATCGAATTTCATCACCAGGCATGGTAATGTCAACAGAATACCTCAAGAATCTAACGTATTCCAGAATTGGTCTTCCTTACCTCCATTATTAAAAAGCCATCTAGTGTCTGTTAGTGATTAACTAGCCACCAACACTGCAAATCTTGTTTACTAGCTGTTTATAAGGAAAGATACTCTCAAAAAGAAAACTTGACCTCCAGTTCAAGTGCCTCATTATATTGCTAAAATCCCCAACCCAATAATTGGTTGATCACTCTGAGAAATGGTGCCATTTCAGGGACTCAGTGTTAGTTTCTACTGTTGGAGGATTCAGGACTCAGCAATGGCTCTGCCCAAGGCAGTTAGAGGAAGCCTAAGTTGCTGCTGAGCCTTTTTGCATAAGCTCCATTGCTGTCCCAAAAGCCTCAAGGAAAATAGCAAAGGTGACTGAGAAGACATAAAATGGTATCTACAAACTGAATTACACTACCCACTTGATTATTAAAATCCCTTACTCTGTAGATTACACTTCAGTGGGTATTGACAGCCCAGCATTTTCAATTTTTTCATGGAATTTTCTGTCAATTTTTCAATCATATTCCTCCCATCTTCTAGTCAATCTCCTACTATCCTTCCAAACCACAGGATATAACTTGGAAATTCATATTTTATGATGCATTTATATATTTTTCCTTCTAAACAGAATTAACAGCCAGGTGTGCTGTCCTCAAGTTTGCCCACTGAGTATAAGTTCTTTCATCACTGTCCATTAGGGATGTAGCAAAATAGGTTTCGGTGTTGTCATGTCCATCTGTGTGTGGTATCTGTATATTATGAGAAGCCACTTGTAAACCATGTACAAGTCTTCCTTTATCCTTGCAAGTGATCATAGACAATTCTCTATGAGACAAAGGTGCATATCAGGGGACAGACGCATTGTAATAGGATACAGTCCATGGACTTTTGAGTCATGTCTTCATATAATTTACTTTTGCATTCAGGGCCTGCTTTGTTTATATATATATGATTTCTATTTAATAAGAGTCCTTCTGTGTAGACCTCATTTTATCATTTGGCAGGTCAAATAACACCCAGTTTATTATAAGCAGCTCAGGTCAACTGTTTACTTATTGACCCATGAATAACATTTAGGATTTTCAAAAGTCTAGCAGCAGACCAAAATCTGAATGATTTTTTAATGTGTCATACAAAATGAAGTTTTACTCATCTATGAAGAGGAAGAAAACTGTCATTTACAATAAAATGGGTGGTATAGGAGACCACAAGTTTGAACAAAAGCCAGAATCAGAAAGTCAAGGTTGGCCTGTTTTCTCTCATGTGGAAACTAAAAAAAAAAAAGAAAAAAAGGATGCCATGAGGGTAAAGGGAGACCACTGGGGTAGAGCAAGGGGGTCAGCAGGAAGGAGGAGGGTGGAGCAGAGGACCTGGGGAATAAAGTTGATCAAATTATATTTCTTTTTATATATAAATAAGCCACGGAAAAACCCACCATTATATATTACTACTAAGCAGCAGTAGTGAGGAATCACATACAGAATGTCTTGGTTTATTTGTGTTGGTACAAAAAATACATTAGATGTGGTCATTTTTAAATAATGAAAATTCATTCTTCTTCATCTCTGAAGTTTAGGAAGACCAATATTAAGGTGCCTGGAAATTTGGTGGTCATAAGACATTTCCTTGATGCTGGGTAGAGAAGCAAGAAATGCTCTTGGATTCTCCCATGACAGAATGGGACAATGCTGTGAAGTCAAAGGAGCAAAACACTGGTCTAGCTAGTTTTCTCAACCCTTCCATGAGGGCACTATTCCAGAACATGGTGGCAGAGCTTACCCACCTCCTGAGACTCAATCACCTTCTAAAGACTCAGAACCTTAATATAATGACATTGGAATTTTGGTCCCAACATATTGATTTTGGACAGACACATATATTTGAACCATAGCACATGGTAACTCAGATCTGTGATTTCAGTGTTTTATAGGGAAGTATTCAATGATTAAATTCATGTATCTTAATTTACAGATCATACTATGGGCTACTATGCTCCATATATTGTATATATGTCCACTATATATACATATGCATATACATATATAAAGATATATGAGTCACGTGGCTATATGATTCATGAAGGCAGAAAAGTAAATCTACAGGTAGGCAATATGCTCAAGCCCCAGAAAAGATGATTGAGTCTTTAAGTATTGTGAAAAAATTTTTAAAGTACACAAATTCTATACTCCTATATAGCTACATCCTGCCACTTCATGTTTTGTCACAAATTACATTATTATATTGTGTTACCAGTAACATAGGTTTATAATCAACACTTATGCTTTCTAAAAACTGCATTTGAAGAACAAGAAGTTACACACAATAAGTATAATAATACTTTCTTTTTATTTTAATGTTTAGTTAAATTCATCAGTTTCTTATTTTTACATAAAAAGGCTAATAGACCTGAAAAGTTATATAGTAATGGTTGAGAAAATTAACACAGTGTTTTAGCAACAGAAAGATCACACAGAAAGAAAATCAACCAGAAACAACAGAATTAAATGCATCATAGACTGAAAAGACATCTACAGGACATTTCATCAAGTAGCTGCATCTGGAATAGAGAGTATGCATTCTTCCCATTAGCACATGGAACATCCTCTGGGACAGATTATATGAGGGACCACAAAAGAAGTCTCAACAAATTTTTTTAAATCAATATCATATTGAATGCTTTTCTGACCACAATGAAATGAAACCAGAAATTAATAACAAAAGAAATTTTGGAAAGTATACAAATACAGCGAAATTAACCTACTTTCAAATAACCAATAGAAAGAAATCAAGAAAGAAACTGAAACATTTAGTGAAACAACAATAACAAAATGGAAACCCCATATATTAACATCTAATCAATAGTGCAAAAGCAGAACTAACAGGGAAGGTATAGCAATCAGTGACTATTTAAAAAAAAAGCAGAAAGATCTAAAATATGCACTCTATCACTGAAAGGAGACATAAAATTGGTAACTGGGCTATGTACAAAAAGCTCAACATCACTAATAATCAAAGCAATGTAGATCAGAGCCACATGAAGATACCTCATCCCAGAAAGAACAGTTTCATCAAAAAGACTTAAAAATTAGTAGCACTGGCTACTAATTCTCTACAAAAATGTAGAGAAAAGGAACATTCACATGCCAATGCTGAGAATATAAATTTGTAGCTCCATTATGGAAAACTGAAAAGAGCTTCCTTAAAATATAAAACATAGAACTACCAGCAATCCTCTTGTGGAGTGTGAATCAAAAGGAAATTACATCAAGAAGACATCTACACTTACAAATTCCCTGCACCACTGTTAATCTAAGTGTTCATCAACTTATGAATTAATTAGTAGACAAAATGTAGTACATATATACCATCAAATACCCCTAAACCATAAACAAGGAAGAGATTTAGTAATAGGCTATAATGCGAATATAAATGGATACTGTGATATTAGTGAAATCAGACAAGCTAAAAAGACATTTACCGAATAAGATCACTCATACATGGAAAATTTTGAAGTTGGTCTCACAGAAGTTGAGAGCTGAACAGTGGTTACTAGAGGCTGAAGAGAGCAGGGGCAAGGGATGGATCAGGAAAAGCTGATCAATGGGTAAAGCATTACAGTTAAAAGTGAGCCAGAAACTCTGGTGTCCTTAGGATTAATATAGATAACAACAATACACTGTACATTTCAACAATATAAACTAAATGATTTTAAATATTTTTGTCATAAATAAATGATAAGTGTTCAAGGAGATAGATATTTTTAAACTACTTTAAACATTACAAAGTATATTCATGTATAGTAATATCTTATGATACCTCATTAATAGGTACAATTTTATGTTGTCATTTATCAGTTAAAATACAATTAACATTAAAACTATAATAACCAGGTGGATCCCCACAGGCAGTTTAATTGCATCTCCTTCAACACAATGGAATGAGGAATTTCAGATCTCTCCAGAGATCTCCAAATCTGTATAATTCTCACCAGATGTCCATGTATTAACCTCTGAAATCCCAATATGAGTAAACATGATGTCAGTTTAGAAGAAAAATGCCCCATGCTGGGACCTCATTACACAGAATCCATTCATCTGAATGACAATCATTGTTAGTGCATCCAGGCCTTATTCTGACCTGAAGATTTGCTAAAGCTTCAACCACAGTGAGACAAAGACACAAAGATAAAAGTCACTTTGGTGGACCTTAAAACAATGTCTCAAGAAATGCTCTTAGCAAATATTTTCTTTTTTGCTTGAACACTCCCTGATGTTACCATCACCATGGTAGCCTGGGAATAATTTTTTTTTTTCCATCAAAAGAAAGAGATTCATTCTTCCATTTGCACAGTTGCCTCTTTGTCCTCGCTGCCAAGCAGACTTATCCCACTGTACTCACAGCAGGCAAGTACAATGGTTAAACATTTACTGCAGGCATCAAGTGGCTTCACCGCAAATTTGGGTAAGAAGTTTAGACTCTCCAGTTCTCAGTCTCTCTTCTGTAACAGAGTAGAAAACATATTCTGTCATCCTTTAGGATTTTCGAAAGGATTGAAACATGACTTGTACACAAAGAATGACACAATTTCTATCACATACCCGTGATTCTGTGGGTTAAGTATGAATATCTATAATTCACAAAACCTGACACACCATAGATAAAAAAATGGAGGTACTGAAATAATCTATCTGGTTGTCCCCATGTCCTTGTCCTCTTTCACCCAGGAAAAATATGCAATAGTTCTAGATGATAGATTGTAAGATGATGATGATAATGATGATGATGATGATGATGACTCTTCCCTCTTGCCATAGTAATCAGCAGACTTATTGCACTAGCAGGTTCGGCTATACATGGTGACTGACACAACAGAGAGCTCTTCACATATTCTACAACTTGTGTTGTAGACATGTAGTAGCAAAAGTGAGAAATCTATATAAGAGGCTCATTTATGGCCCTCAAACTATTGGATCTTAAACCTGGAAACTGTAATTATCATATATATCTTGCAATTATGATTAAATTCAGCATACTGAATTGAAAGATAAGTATGTATCACTTAGTGGCCCTAGATGTAACTGCCAATTCCTTTTCAGAAGAAAAATTCATAGATTAAGGTATTCCAAGGGCCTCTTACATCACAGAAACACTGATACAAAAGCAAAACCTCTATGTATCAACTTGGTTAGATTTCTGGAAAACTGCCAAAGATACCTAGAAACAAGAATGCTGAATCAAGAAAAATTTGATGAAACATGGCATTAAAGAATTATTGGCCAAACTTCCTTCCATCTCAGGAGAAAGGAATAGAGAGCCATTATTACACAAATCAAAAGAATATGCACCTTTAAAACTATTTTAGAAAATTCAACACAATAACTGCACCCACAACCGGCAACGAAAAAAATAACCTTGGAAGCAGGGAAGGATTCAACTTAGAGTTACTACACTATAATATTATAAATTTCCAGTTTCCAATCATAGGAAACAGATATGCAGAGAAATAAGAATCTATATTTCCTTTAAAGAAAATAGAAATGAAGGATGGGCATTGATTTTAGAAGAGCTTAGATTACCTGTTTTAGATACACCCAAAGAATTAAGAAAATAATGGACAAAGATCAAGAGAAACCTAGGTAAATGATGCTTCTGCAAATATTGAATATCAATAAAGAGGCAAAGATTGTAAAATGGGCCAAATAGACTCAAGATCTAAAAAAGCACAGTAAGTGAAATAAAAAATTCACCAGAGAGTTTTAATGATGATTTGAGCAGGGAGAAGAATCAGTGATGTTGAAGATAAATCAATCGCTATTATTCTATAAGAAAGCAGAAAAGACACAAGAATGAAGAAAAAATTAACTGGGCTCAAGAGACTACTGTGTGCCACCCAGTTGATAAACACATACATAATTGGAGTAACAGAAGGAACAATGTGATGCAAAAAATGATATTTAGAGTAATATCACAGAAACTGGATTTTGATCAAAGATATGAACCCCCTCTTACAAAAACTACCAAACTCAAGAAGAGAGAAAAAGGCCACTGAATTGGTAATGCAGTGGGCAGGGTTGTTTTCCAATGTAGCAGGGTTCACGTATAAGCACTAAATAGTCCACGGGAAGCTGGGATTTCTATAATGCACTCAAGACTCAAAGAAGCAGCAAGAAAAGTCTGACATGTGAATCTTGTGGCTTAGGCAAATTTATGATGGTGTTCCTGAAAGTCAAACAGAAAGCAAGGCTGTTGAATTCTTTTTGATCTATACAGCAGAAATTCTCATCAAGTGAGCAAAATCCACCACATTTGTAAAAGCTAAGAATCAACATCCATCACTTAATTACAGTCTGTAGAACTAGGAATAGAACTGGGATTATAAAAGGATTGTTGTTAATCTCTCCTCACCTTCTCCAAATGTTTCTATGACCTTTTATTAAGGTAACTATGAATCAGGTAAAGTAGATCAGTACAATTTTGGGTGACTAATGGATACTATAGGTCTGATTAAAAAGTATCACTGTTGCCCAGTAAGTACAGGGTGCTTTGGAGAGCAGAGGATCACTATAGTTAGTTAGGGCTTAGGCCAATCTCAAACCGGAGTCAGTGGGTCACCAAACCCATTCTGTGGTCCTGTCTTAATTGAATCATTATATTTTCCCTTTGAACTTAGTTACATGATAATGGCAAGAGAAGTCCCAAGGGAACTCATACACTCCAAACATATCCTTTCTTACCTCCACTGTGAAGTAAAAGTCCAATTTCTCCTTGCTAGTCCGGGTTAATCATCAATCAGTACATAATTTTTTTCATAACCTGCTAATCCAGAGACATGCGGAGCTCAAAGTGGTTGAGCATCAATCTTGATTTCCACTCTCTAGAACCACTTTTGTGTCTCCTGGTGGAAGAATTTCTCACTACCACTGATGCCACTTTCTTTGTCGCCCCTCTGTCCCTTGACCTATGAATCTTAGCAATTCGGGGAAAAAACAAATATTGGATGCTAATTTTGAGCATATATGGTCTCCTCTAGAACCATGATAGGGCCCACAAAATATTGCATTCAGCTAGCACTGTAACTATGTCTTTAAAAGCCTATTTCATCAATTTACCAGTGAATGCCATAATTTCATTATTCTCTATGGCTGAGTAATATGCAGTAAATCAATTAAGGTACTTATGATGGAGTGAGCACATACCAGTGAATTCCATGAGTCTGGACCCATTGTCCCACTTCCTTTTCTGAGAAATAATGATCAGAAGGAATACCATGTGGAATACTATAACGAAGAATAGGCTTCCTATCACTGCCTGAATGGTAGTTTGGGTAGAGGCATTGCATGAAAGGAAAAGAAGCCTGCACACTTAGTAAGTGTCTATTACAGTAAAAACCAAAGGCTGCCATTCCACAATGGCGTGGCCAAGTATGATAACTTGGCACCAGCTCACCAGCTGGGTATCCTAAGGAATGGCACGAATCAGGGACATGGAGTTAGTCTCTGCTGCTGACATACTGGACACTACACAATGGCTATAACCAGATCAGTCTTGTTGAACAGAGTGTATGTTTTGAACCCCTGCATAACCTCCTCTTAGAGTAGAAGGTAGAAAGATAAAAAAGGAACTAGCAAGTTTTTCTCAAGCCCTTCGATAAGTGCCCTAATCCTGATCATAAGGGAAGAACTTAATCACCTCCTCAAAGAGACTCAATCACAGCCTAAAGGCCCACCTCTTAACAGAATCAGACTGGGTCTTAGGTTCCAGCAGGTGAGTTTCAAGGGGGTGTGTACCACAACTTTCAAATATATTATAGCACATGTTAACTCAGAATATTCAGGTTTTTAAAAATTGTTTTATTGGGGGTATTCAATGGTGTGTTTTCTGTTCCTCTGTTATGAGATCATACCATAGACAACCATGCTGTCTTTACAACTGAAAATAGAACTGGGAGTGTAGCTCAGAGGTGGAGCTCTTGTCTGTCATGCACAAGGCTCTGGGTTTGAGCCTTAGCACTGCCAAAAAATAGAAAACCCACAAAACCACCACACATATGTATGCATATATATTATATATATATATACATATATATATATATATATATATATATATATATATATATA
>NW_026000174.1:61146106-61153560 GCF_001458135.2 Marmota marmota marmota | reverse complement strand
ATATATATATATATATATATATATATATATATATATATATATATATATATATATACACCATATATATGTATACACATACAAACATATATATATGAATGAATTGGCTAATTTTATTGTGAATGCTGAAAAGAATCCAAATCTGCAGGGGTACCAGCTTGCACACAACCTGGGAGAGTCAATGAGATACCCTCCTGCACTGAGAAAGTTATAATAATTCTGCTGGGGACTGGGGACTGAGAGGCAACTGTTTACGTGACAAAATCAATGTTTTTCTTTTGTTGGAAAAAAAATAAAAAAAGCTCTCCCAGGCCAAATCTGTAGTAGTAATATTGGTGAGTAATTAAGAAGAAGAAGAAATGATTTGCTAAGATTTATTGATATGTGTTAAAGAATGACCAAAAATGAAAGTAAAATAAAAGGAATAATTTTAAAATTTAAAATAGTGAATGTTGATAAAGATGTTAAATTATGTAACTGGCTTGCTGGGAGGAGTTCAAATTGGAACAGTTTCTTCAGAACACAGTTCAGCAGTTTGTCGTTCAAATAAAGAAACACCGGCCTTTGACAAATCAACTTGACTCAACACATTTACTCACATGACATGAAAGTTTGTGTCTATGCAACTGCTTCCAACAGATGTTTATGGATCAGCCTTGTTTATAACCCACAAAACACTAAAACCAACATAAATGCTCCTCAATTGCAGAATCAAAAATCTTTAAAGTCAGGCTGGGGACATGGCTCAGTGGCAGAGAGCTTACATTGCTTGAAAGAGGTTATGCATTCAATCCCAACATCACTAAACAAAACCAAAACCTTGTAAATTCCACATGATAGATGCTACTCATAATAATAATAATAATAATAATAATAATAATAATAATAATTCTCCTATCTCATGGGTGCCAATAAAGATGGACTTCAAATGATGAGGTAAAGATGTAAGACTCAGAAATTACATATTTTAGTTTACAGTTAAGGAACTGCAAACAAAGCCAAAATTACTTGGATAAATACAGTTCATTTGATGACAGGGAGAGCAAGTGGGAGAGGAAATCATGAGAAAATCCCAAAATTGTCATAGTGGTTACTTGACTATACATTAGACAAAATTCTTAGGCTTATACACTAAAACATGTGGATATTACTGTATGAATATTATGTGTTATTTAGAAAATCTGAAAAAAAGAAAAGACAAACCCAAGGAATACAAAAGCATTCATACACAGTGAAATAATTAATTTGATTCCCTCAAATTGTATAATTGCTTTTTCCCTAGGCAAGTTAGGTCAAGAGCTGGAGCTAGTCCCCTCGGAAAACCTCCAGAGATCTCCAAGTCTCTATAAGTCTCTCCAGGTCCCCATGCATTCATCTCTGAAGTCCCAACATGACTCGACACCACGTTGCTTAGACTGAAGCACTCCGCGCTGTGCTTCAGTGGTCATTGTTTATTTGTGTGAAAGACAATCACTGTGAGCACATTCAGGTCTTCTTCTGACCTGAGGATTTTCTGTGAGCCTTCAACCCTAGTCAGGGAGACACTCAACCATGAAAGTTATCTTGATGGACATTTAAATGATAACCTCTCACAGGATATTTTATACACCACTCTTATTTGTTATTTCTTCTTATTGTATTTTTTAAAGACACATTCTGTAAATTAGGTGAAAGATAAAATCTTATCATGTTCATTTTGCTAACAAGGAAGGCATAGTGATCCCTCCACGAAACAGAAAGTTTTAACAGTAAATTCAGAACATGATCCATGTTGATGTTCTGTCCTCTGTTTTTCTATGCCTTAGACAACTTGGATATTTTGACGACTACCTGAGAGAGATCCTCTAAGAGAAGGTATGAGGTACTCCAAGGCTGACTTTACGATCAGACTAACATCGTCGTTTTCCCCCGGCAAGCTGGTAAGCCTTTGTTACACAATATACACAACGTTCTGTGTACATTGCTCTGTGATTCATGCAGAGTAGGGGCAGCTGTCCTACCGAGGTGATTTAAAAAGAGAAAAAGGTGGTTTCAACGTTTTTCTAAAAACTCTGGGAATCTGTTATATGGCTGTGATAAGGAGACTAAGGATTCTCTCTAGCCACACAAACAAAAGATAAGACAGGTGACATTCTGGTGAGCTGGTGATTTTGTGTTTTTATTATGCATTTACCTAACATTGGAGTTGAAAACAAATGAACAAAGTCAAACAAACAAAAAATTCAGAAAAGTGAAATGATCTTATTTAAACTATCGAAGTGTCGTAAATGAATTAACAAGCTACCTACTAGCTGTGGGTTGTGCAAGAAAAGCAATCTTTCATGTTTATTATGCAAATACAGAGGAGGTAAGTGGCTCTTTGAAAGGCACAGAAAGAATTAATGGCAGAATCAGAACTTGATTCATAGTAATGTTCTTTTCTCCATTTTCCCTGTCTTAGAGAAGTTGGAACCTTAGACCACTGTGTGAGAGAACTTTCCTCTACTAGTATTTATGCAATACCCATTGCTGAATTTCATGATTTCAGATGGACTATTCTGGACTGACTGTGTTTGTCTTCGTACAAACTAGTAAGCTTCAGCAGTCCATAAACATTTTATTGAGAAGTTTAAGTCATGCAAAAGCAGTAGCCTGCCTATACCTACAATGAGTTACATGAATGGAAAGAAATTTTTTCACAATGTTTCTAAAATTGTGAGGTTTAGACTGGGGTATAAATGTCAAAATATGTATTATAATAAATTTAATGATTTGTATGACAAATCACATTTTGTCCTAAAAATTATAAACAAAAACTAAGATAGATAAAGCTTTGATTAATTATGTGGTGCTGTTACATTTTCATCTCATTGGAGGTTAAAGAATTAAAAACCAGCAAACAAAAACCTAGTGCGATAAAATGATCTTCTTTGCATTATAAAAGGATTCTAAATGAATTAACGTACTCTGCCCTGCATTTCAACCATTTCAAACTCATGCTATGGTCATTCTGGGAAGGTGACTTTAAGTCTTGAATCTTGAATCTTTCTCATACTACATATATAATTTTAGAGCATCACATACCATCCCAAACCCTCAGTGTCCTTATTGATAATGTAACAATAACAACACTGTAATTTGGTCCATTTTATTCCCCAGTACCAACCCTTTCCCTCCCATGTTCAAATATATAACAATAAATTCCATTTTTAGGTGTAATTATAATGCACCAATTAACCAAATGGATGCAAGACCAGTAGAGTAGAAGAACAGAATCAGGGAAAGGAAAAGTGAAAAGAAAACATGAGGTTCAAGGGAGTGAAACAGATCAAAAGATGTTTGTGCATGTACACATATGTCACAACTAATCCTACTGTTATGCATAATTTCACTGTACAAATATCATATAAAAATAATACTATCTAAACATGCTCACACATAAAACATTTATATGCAAACTCCTGGTCATTTATTGTAGAACATCATATTCTTACTGTGATCATGTGTGTTAACATCAGTAACCATGATGTCTTCACAGACACTTGTAAGTTGAAAGTGTCAAAGGCTTTTGAGAAAGATGTTAGGGAAAAGCAGTTCATTTTGGAAGGCTACCTTCCAAAGGCTTTAATTCAAATGAAGAAGTTGAAAATATTCTTACTATGCAAGAATCAGTTCAACATAAATATTTTACAATATGGAACTTGCCACCAAAACAGATCTGTCAGCTAACGACAGCTTATCAATTGAGACTCTCAAGCTTGGTCTATGATTTGGCTATGGGACAACAGTAGTGACAAAAAGAATGGGTTTTAAGAACAATGGACTCTTTTATCCAAATTAAAATGGGTAGCAAGGAAGAAATTCTGAAGATGATCAGTTCTTGTGGAATTGCAGAAGCAGAGATCATACACTTGAATCAGAACAGACTGAAAATCACTGGAGAGCACAGAACAGGACATGGGCCCTAACATGGGAGAATAGGCCCACTGGGGAGTCATATTCCAAGAGTTCAATGTCACCCCCCAATGAAGCCCCGCATGTTGGCATCCACCTTGACTGAACCAGGACATAGGCCAAGATCCCATCCTAAACAAAAACATCTTGATGGCTACACTCTGCAGGCTGTGCCTATGCCCAGCAGGCTATAGTCCTTTGAGCGTTGTCTTACTTAGCTCTCACAACATTAGCTCAAAGCAGGTCTCTTCACTGTCTTCATTTTACAGATGGAAATTGGATGTCTGAGGGGTTGGGATAGGACCAGTGACTCCTGGGTGGTAAATGGAAGGTCTGATATGCATCTCCTCCAAGAGTTTAAGCTCCAAGTCTTCTGTGCCTTGATGATGTACCTTCACTCAGAACAGCATCTCCAGGCAGCTCAGGGTCCCTCCACCCTTTGTTGCCCTACCACACCTGCTGTGCAGAGAGATGTGCTATGATGCTTCAAAGCCAAACCCAGCTTCAAACTAAATCAATATTTTATGCTTCATCCACAGCAACCATATCAACGTGGGCAGATATGCTGAGGATAATAAGCATGATATGGTTGGGAAAAGCTTAAAATGCAATTCAGAATTTTTTTCATTTATTTATGCTACTTTTGTTATTGAAGAGGGATCCATGTAACATTCTGGGTTTTCAATTCTTTGTCATCCAATTAGAGGTAAATATATAGTGAACCCCATCTAATTAATTATACCCTTAGGTCACCATGAAAGCTCAAACACCGAGTTTGAATAAAAACAGAAAAGCAGTAGTTATGAATTCATTTAAAATAAATTTGACATAAACTCAGATGAGATCCTTAGACTTAGGAACTACACAACATGTGTTAAAGGTGTGCCTGGGTCCAGAGCCAGGATTGTCAATTAACATTTGTGCAATGATGACTAAATTACTCTACCTCTTGTGTGTCACTGTATACATGAAATAACAACTAATAAAACTCATGATGTTGTTGAGAGGAGACAGCGGATACATATCCTCGGGTCTACTGCAGTTCTGGGCATGTGGGCAAAAAGGGAGGGTCAGTTTATCATGAATTCAGGAGAGGAGCCTGGGCAGATTCATCCTCAATAGTCCTCATGACCAAAATATTAATTAACTACATGCCAGATAAGAAATGTGTGTAGTTTTAAGATTGTATACATGATTGATTAAGATTCCAAAGATTTGACATTATGTAACCCTGTGTATAATTACTTTAACCAAATTGATTCTGATAACCATGCTTTTATTAGAGACTCTCAAATAACATCGTGTACATGTGCTCTCAAATGTCAATTCAATTTTTTTATCATACTGTTCTTTTTTCTCACATGTATAAAACCTATAGTGATTGGCAGCTATCACTAATGGAGAACAGGACAGAAGTGACACAGTTCATCCTGCTGGGACTGACCAAGGACCCAAGTCTGCAGCTTCCTCTCTTTGTGACCTTCCTCCTCATCTACACCATCACTCTGGTTGGGAACCTGGGGATGATCCTACTGATCCTCTTGGACTCCCATCTCCACACTCCCATGTACTTTTTCCTGGGTAACCTGTCTCTGGTGGACTTTTGCTACTCTTCAGCTGTCACTCCCAAGGTCATGGCTGGGCTCCTTTTGGGAGACAAGGTCATCTCCTACAATGATTGTGCTGCTCAGTTGTTCTTTTTTGCAGCCTTTGCTACTGTAGAAAATTACCTCCTGGCTTCAATGGCCTATGATCGCTATGCAGCAGTGTGCAAGCCCCTGCACTACACCACCACCATGACAACACGTGTGTGTACCTGGCTGGTCTTAGGCTCCTACATTGTTAGTTTCCTGAATTCCTCTATCCACACTGGGGACACCTTCATTCTCTCCTACTGTGAGTCCAATGTAATTCACCATTTTTTTTGTGATATTCCAGCAGTGATGGTTCTCTCTTGCTCAGATAGGCATGTTAGTGAGCTGGTTCTTGTTTCTATTGTGAGCTTCAATATCTTTTTTGCTCTCCTAGTTATCTTAATATCCTACATGTTCATTTTTATCACCATCCTAAAGATGCGCTCAGGCTCAGGACATAGGAAGGCTCTGTCCACCTGTGCCTCCCACTTCACTGCAGTCTCCATTTTCTATGGGACTGTTATCTTCATGTACTTACAGCCCAGCTCTAGTCACTCCATGGACACGGACAAAATTTCATCTGTGTTCTACAGCATGGTCATTCCCATGCTCAACCCTGTGGTCTACAGCTTGCGGAACATGGAGGTTAAGCGTGCTTTCTTAAAGGCCAAGAGCGCACTCATTTGTTAGAAGCAAACAATCTTTAGGATTTTGATTTTGTGGTGCACAATTCCTGCATTCATTCCTCTCAGAATCTCTCCAAGTACTGAGTTGCATTTCATCCCCACACTGAAGTGACATTGTTACCTCTGCAAAGTCTCTTGTCTGGAAAAGAAAAAAGAAGTATTCTTCCAGAAATAAAAATCTGAATGAGAATAGCTAATATTTCTTGAGGTCTGCTGTGGTGAGCCGTTCTAATTAGACCGTGGCCGCCATTAGAAGATGGCGCCGGCTTCCACTGTGGCCTGTGATAAACAACTCCTAATATGGAGAATTGGCACGCAATCCCTTCCCACCCTATGAGAAAGGTCCACGTGGCAGCTTGGGATTGGTATGCGGGAGGCTTTATTAGGCTGTGCTTGGGCGGGGTCACTGGAAGAAGATACATGAATCAAGGCCTGAATAAACTGCTGAAAGAAAATTCCTGAGTTGCGTCTTCCTTGCGGGCAAGGGGTCGCGACAAGTGGTGCCGAAACCCGGGAACCAGAACTTTCAGCAGTCAGGGGTGGTGCACCGATTAGTCCCAGGTGAGTGGGATCCGCGACCAAAGCGGGGTTAGTCCCAAGTAAGTGGGATCCGCGACCAAAGCGGGGCAGCAGCTGCACTGTGTACTTTCGCTTCTACTTTCGCTTTTGTTTTCTGTGTTTCTTTTGTTGTGTCATTTTGCTTTTGTTTTTTGTGCTTCTTTTGCTGTTGTGTCATGGGTGCCGCATCTTCAAGTCCGCTTCTTCTGGCCCTAGATGGCCTGTTACGTTCCAAGGGCCTGGAAGTGAAACATAGTACTTTACAGAGATTTTTACAGAAGATAGATATCACTGCACCGTGGTTTGCATTTTCGGGCAGCCTTACTGTACCTAGTTGGGATAAATTAGGCAAAGATCTTGACTTTGCTTCTGAGCAGGGCATATTAGAGGGTGGGGTGATACCCCTTTGGAAAATGGTCCATAGTTGCCTTACAGATGGCAGATGTCAGAAAGCACTTACTAAAGGACAGGAAGTTCTAGAGCAATTACATGAGGAGAAATCGGAGACGGCAGGAAGTGAGGTGCCTCAGGAGGATGGGAGTGTGCGGAGCGTGAAACAGGGAAGGAGACGATTGTATCCAGATCTCAGTATGCTGCGCACACCCCCATGTGAAAGTGGGTCAGAGGAAGAGGAGGATGAGGAGGA
>NW_026000174.1:61037281-61143783 GCF_001458135.2 Marmota marmota marmota | reverse complement strand
TTTACCTTCCTCTGGGGTTTAGGGATTGTGTTGCCAACTCAAATCTTGTCATTACTACCAGGCTACTTGTGTTATCCTACTTCTCGCCGTCGTCACGATGCAGGATGCGAGGCAAGGCACTGCACTTGAGTGATCCCTCAACGGACCTCAAGGAAAGCATGTCCTATTGCATGCGGGTTTGACATCCACGCCCCGCCCTACGAAAAAAGGCGTCGGCTGATATGGGACCAGGTCTAGGGAAGGGCCCTCCTTAGGACTGAACCATACATTGCAGCCACTTCTGCACAGTGGGATAGGACCTCTACTTTCGCCTGCATTGTTTTATAAAACAGAAGGGGGAACTGTGGTGAGCCGTTCTAATTAGACCGTGGCCGCCATTAGAAGATGGCGCCGGCTTCCACTGTGGCCTGTGATAAACAACTCCTAATATGGAGAATTGGCACGCAATCCCTTCCCACCCTATGAGAAAGGTCCACGTGGCAGCTTGGGATTGGTATGCGGGAGGCTTTATTAGGCTGTGCTTGGGCGGGGTCACTGGAAGAAGATACATGAATCAAGGCCTGAATAAACTGCTGAAAGAAGATTCCTGAGTTGCGTCTTCCTTGCGGGCAAGGGGTCGTGACAGTCTGCTTCTGAAAGCACTTATTGATGATGTTGCTATATTTACTCATTTTTACACATTTTTTATACCATGTGTCAATGCAAATATATGCAGAATAGTCAATCAACAAAGAAGATAAACACAAGAAATGTCACTCACAGATAGATGTGGCATATTTGTCAGACATATCTGTAATGTCACTATTGGTGATGGTTAATTCTATTTGTTTTTATGAGTAGCTTAAGGGATAACCAAATAGCAAGCAAAACATGTTTCTGCATATGTATATGTGTTTCCCTAGTATTTGAAACAGTAGGTTTAGTAAAGAAGATTTGCCCTCATCTATGTGAGTGGCCATAATTCCCTCCATTCAGGTCTTCCATGAATGCAGCTAAAACAGAGAAAGCACTTTTTCTTTTCTCTGTCTGTTTCTCTCTCTCCAGCTGTGTGTTTCTTTGTCTCCTTTTCTGTCTCCCTCTTTCTTGTTCTGTCTTTCCCCCTGTCCCCCATCTCTTCCTCTCTCACCCATCTTCTCTCACTCTTGGATGCCAGAGCTACCTCTTGGCCCTGGGTTCCCTTAGGTTACACCATTCACACTCAACTTCTCTTTACAGCTCTTTGAACTCAGACTGAATTAACCACCTGCTTTTCTTGTTCTTCATCTTGCGTGCAGGGACTTCCCAACCTAAATATCATATGATTTGATACTTGTAATAAATCTTCTCTTACTTGTCTCTCTATATCCTACTGATTCTATTTTACTAGAGAACCTAGACTAACATGCTTGGGTTTAATGATCACCAATTAATAGTTGACTTAGGTACTAGAAGAATAATTTTGCCTGATATTTCTTTGTTTCCTACACTGTTATTTTAGGATTCCTTTTGAGAAAAAAACATGATCTACTATTACAGCATGTGCTTTTTCTTTGGACATTTTATTTAGAGACTCATAAATATGTCATCTCACATGAATTCATATTTTTGTTTGATCAATTTATTTTGTGCATTCATGGGTTCACATTTTAATTTTGAAAGGATAAAACTAAATAAAAACATTAAGGGAAGAAAAGCATTTTAGTGTCTTTGTATATTACTACAAACTTACATTTCGTTTAAAAATGAAAAACTGACAAACAAATATTATTTTACATTTTTATGTTCTACAAACGAATTAATGCTGACCAATCAGAGAGAAAAATGAAACAGGAGGCATCACAATACCAGACCTCAGGTTATACTACAAAGCTATAGTAACAAAAATGGCATGGTATTGGCACCAAAACAGACAGGTAGACCATGGTAAAATATAGAAGACACAGAGACAAGCCCACATAAATACAGCTAACTCATACTAGACAAAGGCTTCGTTAACACACATTGGAGAAAAGAAAGCCTGTTCAACAAGTGGTTCAGGGAATGTGAATAGAAAGCCTATAGAATAGGAGAAAATCTTTGCCACCTGAGCCTCAGATAGAGCATTAATAACCAGGATATATAAAGAATTCAAAAAACTAAACACCAAAAAAAAAAAAAACAAAAAAAATCAATAAATGGACAAAGGAACTGAATAGACACTTCACAGAAGAAGAAATGCAAATGGTCAACAAAATATGAAAAAATGTTCAACATCTCTAGCAATTTGAGAAATGCAAATCAAAACTACTCTTAAGATTTCACCTCACTCTAGTCAGCAAAGGAAACAAAGCAATCATCAAGAACACAGGCAACAAGAAATGTTGGCAAGGATGTGGGGGGAAAAGTACACTCTTGCATTGCTGGTGGGACTGCAAATTGGTGCAACCACTATGGAAAGCAGCATGAAGATTCCTCAGAAAACTTTGAGTGGAGCCACCATTTGACACAGTTATCCCACTCCTCATCATATAGCCAAAGGACTTAAAATCAATATACTGTAGTAACATACCCACATCAATATTTATAGCAACTCAATTCAGACTAGATAAAGCTCTGGGAACCAACTTAGGTGCCTTCTACACTTAAATGGATAAAGAAAATAAGGCATATATGCACAATGGAATATTACTCCACCATAGAAAAAGAATGAAATTATGTCATTTTCTGGTAAATTGATGGAACTGGAAACTATTATGCTAAGTGTAATAAGCCACCCCCCCCCAAAAAAAAACCCAAAGGCCAAATGTTCTCTCTGATATGTGAATGATAACACATAATAATTAGGGGAGAGAAGAATAAAGTTAATTGAATTAAACAAAGGGGAAGGAAGGAAAGGGAGGATGATAAGAATAGGAAGAAAATGGTAAGATGAATCTGTCATTACTTTCATATGTTCATATATAAATACATGACCAGGGTAACGCCACATCCTGTACAACCCCAAGAATAGGAAGTTATACTCCATGTATGTATGTCAAAATACAGTCTATCAATACGTATAACGAAAAAGAACAATAAGAATTTAAAAAACCACTCTCCTCTCTGAATTATTTATTTAAATTATCAAACTTCAGACATGCTTAAAAAAAAGAAATTAATGCTGACCATTCATTTTTACTTAGATTGAGTTACATTCTCTATTATTCTCCTGTCTCTTCTGTTTTGACTGATTCCTTAATATTTATTCACAACTCCACACATGCTCATGCCTCAGGGGCTTTGCACTTGAGGTTCCCTTTATGGGAATGACATCACTCCCATTCAGATCTTTGCTTCAATGTTTCCTGGACATCCAGTCCTTCCCTGATTACCTTTATATATTGGACCCTGTCTGTTCACTACATAAACCTTCCCCTCATCCTGCATCATTCTTTGCAGTTCTTATCAACCCTCACTTACTATATATTTTTTCAGCTGTATCTTATTTATCTCCCCCAAGAAGAATGTGAACTTCACAAGAGCAATGACCTTGTTATGTCCACAACATAAACATCAGCACCTGAATACACATCTGTTTCATAATATCTTCTAATACATGTTTGTTAAATGGATGAACAAATTAATTGAGCTTTAAGGTTCAATTGTATCAATACGTTGAATCTTTGAATCATTGGTTTTGATATGAATCCTGCTAATAAAAACCTTCTAGATCAATATTCAGTGCAATCCAAAGACACATCTAATTTTCTGCTCTAATGAAATATTTTTTCTACATTCTCAGTTCTTACATTCCTCATTTTTAGATAAAATGATTTTCTTGAAACTCCATCATGAAGTTGATTATTTTAAGCCCTCTCATAATGTTTATAGGTCATTAAGTGTCAAGTTACACTTGATAGTATCAAATAATTATAATAATTCAGAAGGACACATTAAATATACAATTATTTAAAGCACTCATTCCTGTTTACATTTGAACAAGTACTATATGTACACAAATTATAGGAAATGACTATAAATTTCCATGTAGAATATAAACACAACAATATTTGTGATTTGAAACATGATATATTAACTACGCTAATGTAAAGCACAATCTTTATGCTTTCAATTTTGATTGAGGAAACTCAAGACCATACAAAACCTACCCATAGGAATGTGACTCCCCCTGGTATCTGTTACTCCTGTGAAGCCGGAGGCTTTAATTCAACCTTTGTAATACTGGGCTCTAATACTGTTGTGTGGTTGTGATGTCCCACATGGAGCAGTATAGATATTCATTTCCATTTCTGTGGTGAAAGTTCTCCAGCTGGAACCATTTCTAATTACTATTTTAATGATATTGTGGTGTTATAGAACTATCTCAGATTTATGGATTTATTTGGAAGAATTTAAAAGATAGTACAGACTGTCGCCATATCACAACATGGCAGGCTCAATAATGGCCCACAAAGAAGATCTCTGTCCTAATGCTGCAACATTTCAATGTTCAATGTGGCCCAAAAGGACTGATCAATTGTGCTTCCGGATTTTAATATTGAAAGATCATCCAGGCTTGTCTGTGGGTGCCTTTAAAGCAATCCCCTAAAGTTTAAGAGGGATGGAATTAGAAAGATTTAACTCCAGGTGAGAGTTGACAAAGTCACCAGGGAAATGATGCTGAATTGATGTGACCACAGGGCATGGAATTCCACAGCCCCTGGAGGATGGAAGAGGCAAGGAATGCAGTGTCCCCTGGAGCCTAGGAAGGTACCAGGGCTCTGAGGGACCATTGATTCATGGAGGTGATTTTACATTTCTGGTTTCCATAATTGCAGAAGGATAAATACAAGTTATCGTAAACCTCAAGATTTCAGTAGTCTGTTTGGCAGCCATTGGAACTTAATACAAATACTCACCAGGTTTTTTATGTGTTATAATCAAGCCTCCTCTTCCTGGGATTGTCTTTGTTAGGAAGTTATTTGTCATTAATTGAATTGCTTCACTTTTATACATACATTCATATTTTCATTCTCTTAAGTGAGTTTTTATCAGTGTTTGTATTTCTAGGAGTTTGTATTTTTTAATTATGTTATTCAGTGCTGGCTGTCTTGTCATGATCCTTCTTGTATGGATCATGTACACTTATTGATAACATTTTTTATGAGCAATTTTGTTTGTATCAGGCTATAAGTATAAACTCAGTTTCATTTATGGTTTTGGTAATTTGAGTTTTCTCTCATTTTTCAAACTCAATTTGGAAAGGTTTATCATTTAGGTGTGATCTTGCCACAGAATCAGCTTTTAGTTTGTAGATTTTTCTATATTATTTTTCTCAGTTATTCTATTTTGTTTATTGGCTTTAATATTGTTTCTCTTTTACTACTTTTAACTTTCGATTTTAAAATTAAATCCCTAAGACTTAAAACATGTTTTGCACTCGGGATTTTCTTGATTTTTAATATAGGTTCTTAACAGTTAAAATTTTCTATCACCACTGTTTTTCTCCCTACCACAAAACCTGGTAGGTTGTGCTTTCATGTTCTCTCAAGTTATTTAAGCATTTCTCTTTTGATGTAATTTTTACCCACTGACTACATACGAGTACATTCTCTACATACATGTTCATACTCAAAGTTTCTTTATTATTGATTTCTAGTTCAAATGTGTTGTTTAACTACAATGTTGTATCTTTATAACTTTATTTATACTATTTTTTGCCTAACATATTGTTTATCCTAGGAAATAAGTCATGTACACTTGAGAATTCCATTCTTTATGTCTGTGAAGAATTTTTTTTTTTGGTAGTGTTCACATCCTCTATTTCTTTTTAACATCTCTAGTCATTCATTTCATTACTGAAAGTGAGATATTAAAATCATTTATTGTAGAATTGTCTGTTTCTCCCTTTAACTTTTGCAACATTTGCTTTATTTATTTGGGGCCTCTGTTGTTAGGTGCCTTTATATTTATATCTCCTGGGTTGATTGACCCTTTATTGATCTATATGCCCTTATTTTAATCTTCTAAAATTTTTAACTTACAATCTGTTTGGTCTAATGTTAGCACAGTGCCACAGATATCTTCTTATGATTTCCATGAGCATAGAATATAGATTTTTTTCCATACTTTCAATTTTATACTATTTAGATTTTTTTCATCCTTTCACTTTTATACTATTTATATCTTTTAAGGTAAGTGGATCTTTTGTAGACATTACACAGTTTAATCCTGTTTTCCTCAGCCAGTTTTTCCATTCTCCACTTGAAGTAATCAATGATAAGGAAAGACTTATATCTGCAAATTTTTCTCTTTTCCGTCTATATATTTGGTGCATTTCATTCCTCAAATATTCTATTACAGTTCATTTTTTGTGTTTCATTGATTTGTAATTGATGCTGTGCATCTTTTGTTTCTGCAGTTAATTTATGTATTAATCTTATTAATAGTTACATGACTCAGGATTCTCCATAGAAGTAGAAGTAATAAGCTGTGTTTGGGTTGTGTAGTATGGTGTGTGTGTGTGTGTGTGTGTGTGTGTGTGTGTGTGTACACAGCCAGACAGAGAGGGACAGAGACATGAATTGAGTCCATGAAGTTATGGAGATAGGTAAGTCTGAAACTGAATGATTGGTCACCCAGCAAAGACTCATAAAAGCCCATGGTTCAATCCAGTCTGAAGAACACAGACAAAGATACAGAAGGCAGGTAATTTAGTCAGTCTTAAGGTCATCAGTTAGAGAATAACCTCTTGCTAAGGAAGGCTAATATTGTGTTGTATACAGACCTTCAACTGATTAGGTGAAGCCTACCAATATGACAGAGGACAACTGCCTCAGCCATTATTCAGGTTTAAATGTTAATGTAGTCTAAAAACAGCTGCCAAGTTGACATTTAAAAATCAATCATTGTAACTCTATCCTCAGCCAACTTGGTGCTCCCATATCTCTCTAAACCATATGTAATCCTCATATAAAAACAATAAGATGGTCTACACCCAGCTAACATAATGACTTCCCTGATAAAACCCAAAACGTACTAACGTTCCTCAAGAGGATGCAAAGAACTTAGATGTTCAGTCCTTCCCTTGATATCTCATAACTATATAGTAGTATGGAAAGCTAACGATATAGTACTTCTACTATGAACTAAGTCAAAAGATCAACTCTTCTACTCAGAGAACATTCTAGAGAGCAGTGGTGTGGGACATGTTGAGATATCGCTTCCAAGAAAATAGATAAATTATTTAATCTGGTCCCTCTTACAAAGAAAAAGATGCATAGCACCCAGTGGTCCTCTTTATGTTTAGGAGATGATATGTTTTCCATTTGGGAGTGTTATGCTAGCCCATTTACTGAGTGATCTGAAAAGCTCCCAGGTTTGAGTGGGGACTAGAACAGAGAAGGCATTTCAATACTCCTTGAGTGCTGTGCCAGCTCCTCTGCCACTTGGGCCATGTGATCTAGCAAATGCAACTGCTCTTGAGTTGTTAGTGGCAGAGTGGTACTGTCCAGGGACTTTGATAGTTGTTAGTGAATTCCATGCAGGGCAGGTGGGATTTTCAAGAAAGCCCTGCCATTCTTTGTGGATAATATCTCTCTATTTAGGACACAGATATTGAGAGATAGAAACAGCTACTGACCTGCAACTGGACTTGGATAGATACTGAAACCCTAACCATGGGCCCCAAGTTACCAGCCAAACTTTGCTGCTTATCATAAACTGGATGTTAGTTGACCCGCCAAGATATACACTCAGGCATGTTAGTTGACCCACCAAGATACACACTCAGTGCTCCATTATCAATTGAAGGTGATAATTTGAACCCCAGTAGGCCTCAAAGGCTAAGTAAGTTACCTGGAGAAGCAGGCCGAAAGACACGGCTCCTGCTCCTGCTGCAAGGCCTTCTCTCCCAGGGCTCCCCATAATCAACCGACAGGAGTAGAATATTTAAACCCCATTTACAAATGCTTCTGCATGACTTGCTGGCACATTGTTGAACCAACCTTGCATCCCTGAGATGAATCCCACTTGATCGTGATGCACAATCTTTTTGATATGTATTTGTATTTGTTTTGCCAGAATTTTATTGAGGATTTTTGCAATGTTTTTTATGTTCACTAGAGATATTGGCCTGAAGTTTTCTTTCTTTGATGTGTCATTGCCTGGTTTTGGAATCAGAGTGACATTGGCCTCATAGCATGAGTTTAGAAGTGCTCCTTCTTTTTCTATTTCACAAAATATTTTGTGGCGTATTGACATTAGTTCTTCTTTAAAGGTCTTGTAGAACTCAGCTGTGTATCATTTGGTCCTGGGCTTTTCTTTGTTGGTAGGCTTCTGATGGTGTCTTGTATTTCATTGCTTGAAACTGATTTGTTTAAATTGTGTATATCATCCTGATTCTATTTAGGCAAGTCATATAACTATAGAAATTTGTCAATGCCTTCAATGTTTTCTATTTTATTGGAGTACAAGTTTTACATAACCCAATCAATAAATGGGCCAAGGAATTGAACAGACACTTCCCAGAAGAGGATATACAATCAATCAATAAATATATGAAAAAAGGTTCAACATCCCTAACAATTAGAGAAATACAAATAAAGACTACTCTAAGATTTCATCTCACTCCAGTCAGAATGGCAGCTATTAAGAATATAAACAACAATAAGTGTTGGCGAGGATGTGGGGGAAAAGGTACCCTCATGCACTGCTGGTGGGACTACAAAATGGTGCAGCCAATATGGAAAGCAGTATGGAGATTCTTTGGAAATCTGGGAATAGAACCACTTTTTGACCCAGCTATCCCTCTCCTGGGACTATACCCAAAGGACTTAAAATTAGCATACTACAGGGACACATCCACATCAATGTTTATAGCAGCACAATTCACAATAGCTAAACTGTGGAGCCAACCTAGATACCCTTCCATAGATGAATGGATAAAGAAAAAATGTGTCATATATACACAATGGAATTTTACTCAGCATTAAAAGAAAATAAAATCACGGCATTTGCAGATAAATGAATGGCGTTGGAGAAGATAATGCTAAGTAAAGTCAGCCAATCCCCCCCAGAACAAATGCCGAATGTTTCCTCTGGTATAAGAAGTTGGCAGAGAAATTCAATACATGATTGGGTCTTGTTTTTAATTCAGTCTGTCAATCTATGTCTTTTGATTGAAGAATTCAGACTGTTTACATTCAATGTTATTCAACTTACTTGATGCCAGGCACAGTAGGTAGGAGAAGTTAGCATAGAAATTCAGATGAATTGTGATTTTTTGAGTGGTTACATGACTACACATTAAACAAAATCTTTGGGTCTATACAGTAAAATATGTGGGTATTGCTTTATGTAAATTAGGAGTCACTTATAAAATCTGAAAAAAACTAATACCAAAACATGATACACAGTAAAATAAATAACTGAATCCCCACAGACTGTTTAATTGTGGAGCTGAGCTGGTCTCATGGGGAAACATCTAGAGATCTCTGAGTCTCTGTAATTCTCTCCAGATCCCCATGCCTTTGTCTCTGAAGTCCCAGCATGACTCAAGGTCACAGTGCTTTAGAAGGAGTACTTCTCTGATCACTGTTTACTCCTGTAAAGGACAATCACTGTGAGCACATTCAGACCTTCTTCTGACCTGAGGATCAGCTGTGAGTCTTCCCCCACAGTCAGGCAGACACTTAATGGCTAAAATTATATTGATTGACTTTTAAATGATAACCTCTCACAGGATGTCTTGTAGACCTCTGCTGTTGACACATTCTATGAATTATATGATAGAAGTAATTTTATCATGTTTATTTTGCAAATGAGGAGATAAGAGATTTTTCCATGAAACAAAGTATTAAATTAAGTAAATTCAGAACATGATCCATATCAATGCTCTTTCCTGATTTCCATGCTAATATTCTTTTCTCTTTTTTTCCCATGCCTTAGACAACATGGAAACTGATGGCTACCTGAGAGAGATCCTCTAAGAGAAGGTATGAGGTACTCCAAGGCTGACTGTATGATCAGACTGACCTCCTGGGTGGACCGCTCTTTCACCTCCAGCAAGAAGGTAAGCCTGTGTGTTCTGTGTACTTTAGTCTGTGATTGATGCAGAAGTAGGAAAAGGTTTACTGAGATGATTTAAAAAGAGAAATAGGTGGCTTCAACTTTTTCTAAAAACCTGAGAAAAATCTTTTGTATGACTGTCATAAGGGGGCTAGGAATTCTCTCTAGACACGTGAACAAAAATAAGGCATGACATTCTGATGAGCTGGTGATTTTGCCTTTTTATTACATATTCATCTAACATCAGAGATAAAAACCAAAGAGCAAAGCCAAACCAAATAAAGAAAAAAATTCCATAATTGTGAAATGATCTTCTTAAACTACAAAAAGACCCTAATGAATTAAGAATCTCTGAATTGCATTTTAACCTTTCTCCAAAAATCTCAAATGTATTTTGCTCTATCTCTATGAGATTGTTGACAATGATGTGACCAAAGGCGACATTCTTTCGTTATGTTGAAGATAGACTTAAAACTCGATTTGTAAGTCTTTCTCATACTAGCTGTACTATTTTAGAGGATGAGATAACTTCTTAAATCCTCAACTTACTTAGTGATAAATAATAATACTACCTACCTTACACACACACACATATAGAAAGCCCTTGCAGTTGGGTATAAAACTTTTATTTACTAATCTCGATCATGCCTGTTAAACATTAGCCAATATAATGTGTTCGTGGGGTAGGCTCATAAACTGAACTTGTTAAACTTTAGCAGAAAGATGGTAGGAATAATAGTTTGGAATGGGGTATTCTTCCAAAGGGTTCAATTCCAATTAAAATACTTCTACAGGTGTGTGTGGGGGGACACATCCCTGTTGTCCCAGCCTCCTGGAGGTGGAGACAGGAGGATCACTGGAACTCAGGAGCCCAGGAGTTTGAGACCAGTCTGGACAACATGGCAAAACCCAGGCTCAAAACAAACAAACAAAAAAACAATTAAGGACATTTAAAATATTGTTACTGTGTAGTAACAGATTCACATAAAATATTTCAGAAAAAGGGAAAAGGCCACCAAAGCAAATATGTGAGATAAGACAAACCAAAACGTGGGAACTTCAAATCCTGGTCACTGTGATGTCGACACAGACTCAATTCTAAGGGAGATACCCACTTCTTAGCAGTAAAAATGAATAAATTCTTTGCTTCCTACTTTAAATAATAAACCTGTTTTCTAAATCTAAAAAAATTAAATTTCAGACAGTCTGATCTCAGTTTGTTAGTGTGTGTGTGTGTGTGTGTGTGTGTGTGTGTGTGGTAGATGTACACACTACCTTTATTTTATTTATTTACTTTTATGTGGTGCTGAAGATTGAACCCAGTGTCTCCCATATGCTAGGTAAGTGCTCGACCACTGAGCCACAGCCCCAGTCCATTGTGTTAGTTTTTGAATAATCCCATTGAGGAAGTATAACAAGCCATAAACGTGAATAAACAGAAATTAAACCCAAACAATAAAAAGAAAGAAAAAAATTGGAGTCTTTTATTCAAATTAAAATGTGGATATTAAGGAAAAAACTTTTATATAAAGAATGCCTCATGGAATTTCAGGGGCAGCAGTCCTGTACTTGAAGCAAGGAGATAAACACCAGAGAACTCCGAAATCCTTGGTGGACCTAGTTTGTGGGGAAAAAAAGGCAAATTTAGGAAAAGCCCTCAAGACTACAGATACCCAGGACTGAAACCCTACATGACTGCCTCTACCTTCAAACCAACAAAACTTAGTCCATCCAAATGTAACCGAAATCTCCATCCCTGTCCCTGATGCCAATTAATGCCTATTTAAAAGTGAGGACACAATTTTTTTGAGAAAAAGGTAAAAAAAGGTTTATTGCTTTGCTCACAAAGGAGAAACACTGGGGACTCCTGTCCCAAAGGATCTGACTCTCCCCATCAGGAGGGACAGGGTGGTTTTAAAAGAACTCCTCCAGGTGTGCTGTGGTAGGGGATCCCAGGGGGTCCTGGAGGGTCCCTTAGGATTCACTTGTTAATTTGGGAGACACTTCCCAGATCCTCAGCAGGCATTTCCTTCCTGTAGTGGGTATGTTCAAGGGCAATTTATTAAGGGAAGAAAAGATAACACTGTCCCCCTAATCTTGTTAGGGAGTGGGGAGAAGAGAGAATAAAACTTTTTTTTTTTTTTAAATAAGCCTTAGTGCAATGAGGACTATACTGAGAAGGTGCAAGGACCACTGTTACACTAAAAAATAACGTGATAACAGCACTCATCTGCCTTCGCTTACATGAGCAATTTTTTGTCTTCTGTGTATTATCTTATGTTAGCAGCTCTCATTACTGTCTTTATTTGGCAGGTGGACATAATGTACAAGGGCGTGGGGTTAGGATCAGGGACTCCTCTGGTCCATGGTAGGACTAACACGCACCTCTTCCAAGAACCAAAGCTCTCTGTTTCCCATATCTCAGATTTGCTCCTGCAGGTTGAACATGCTCCCGCCACCCCGGTTGGTTATCCCACCACATCTACTAGGCATGGAGAGGAGCTATGCTGATTTAAGAGTTAAACCTTCCTCCATGGAGTCAGAAGCTTATGGTTTCAGCAAGTGTCAGTGTGCTGGTGATACAAGCCTGAGATTGTGGGGGAAAGGTTAAATTGCAGTTCAGAGACTGTTAATTTAACTAGATCCCTTATGTAGTTTAAAGGATGATTTATTTCACTCTTCTGGTTTTTATGTTTGTTTATTTGTTTTGACCCTGATGACAAGGAAGTAGATAATCAACAAGAAGAATTCACCATCTAATCACTCACTCAGTATCCTGTGAAAACCCAAAATCTGAGTTTGAACCAAAGAAGACAAGGAAAAATGGTTATTGAGTGAATTTCTGTTTGATTGAAATTCAGTCTAGACTCAGCATGACCTTAAGGTTGGCCTGGGACCAGAGCAGAGATTTCCCATTAATACTTGAGTACATATAATAAATAAGTCAAACTCTTGTGCCTCGTAATTTATATAAAAGTAGCAATCAACCAAACTTATAATACTAAGAGGAAATAGTGAATTCACATCCAGGGTCCACAGCAGCTCCTGGCTGTTGGGCAACATGGAAGCGTCCACATTTCCTAAGCTCAGAATTGAGTTAGCAGATCCATTCATCAGGTAAGCCCATGCATTGTTACCAAATATTCTGAGCTCAATTTACAAATTACGAACTTTTTATATTGGGTAGATGATCCATTCAGAGTTGTCAAATTCAGCAGTATGTACCTCATGTACATTGAATGCATGGAATTTGGTTTCCAAGCTCATACTTTTTTTTTTTTGTTAAGAACTCAAGAACAACTTGAGTTTTTCTGATTTTGATTTAATTTTTCTGGTCTTTTGTTCCTTTTTTTCCTCATGTTTACAGAGCATCCAGTGATTCCCAGATAACATTGATGGAGAACAGGACAGAAGTAACAGAGTTCATCCTGCTGGGACTGACCAATGACCCAAGTCTTCAGCTTCCCCTCTTTGTGACCTTCCTCCTCATCTACACCATCACTCTGGTTGGGAACCTGGGGATGATCCTGTTGATTCTCCTGGACTCCCGTCTCCACACTCCCATGTACTTTTTCCTGGGTAACCTGTCTCTGGTGGACTTTTGTTACTCTTCAGCTGTCACTCCCACGGTCATGGCTGGGCTCCTTCTAGGAGACAAGGTCATCTCCTATGGTGCTTGTGCTGCTCAGATGTTCTTTTTTGTAGCCTTTGCTACTGTAGAAAATTACCTGCTGGCCTCAATGGCTTATGATCGCTATGCAGCAGTGTGCAAGCCCCTGCACTACACCACCACCATGACAATACGTGTGTGTGCGTGTCTGACCATAGGCTCGTATGTCTGTGGTTTTCTGAATTCCTCCATCCACATTGGGGATACTTTCAGTCTCACCTTCTGCAAGTCCAATGTGGTCCACCATTTTTTCTGTGATATTCCAGCAGTCATGGTTCTCTCTTGCTCTGATAGGCACGTTAGTGAGCTGGGTCTTGTTTATGTTGTGAGTTTTAATATCATTTTTGCTCTCCTAGTTATATGGATATCCTACATATTCATTTTTGTCACCATCTTAAAGATGCACTCAGGTACAGGACACAGGAAAGCTATATCCACCTGTGCCTCCCACTTCACTGCAGTCTCCATTTTCTATGGGACGATTATCTTCATGTACTTACAGCCCAGCTCCAGTCACTCCATGGACAGTGACAAGTTTGCATCTGTGTTCTACACTATGGTCATCCCCATGCTGAACCCTGTGGTCTACAGCCTCAGGAACAAGGAGGTCAAGAGTGCATTCATGAAAATTTTGTTAGAGGCAAAATAGATTTTAGGGTATTGATTTTAGTGATACAAGATGTGCAATACCTGAATTCATTCCTCTCAAATCTTATTCAGGAAATGAGTCATTTTTTTTAAGTTGAACACATTCAAGTTAAGTTCCTAAAATTATACCCTTACCTCTGTAAGTCTGTTATATAGAAAAAAAGAAACTGTGTGAAGCTCAGAAAAATGGCTAAGACATCTTGGGGTCTGCTTGTCATTACCCTTACAAAGAATCTTGTGAATAGGCAATACATTAGCCACTCCTCTGTCAACAGAATGCAGAAATTCGCTGTTTTATGAACTAGCTATCATCAGATACATATTTTCATCTGTTTTGCCTCAGTGAAAACTTCACAAGCATGTTCATGGTGATTTAATAGCACTTCATGTTTATTTTGATGATAGCACTCACTACTTAATGCTGATTTGGAGAGCTTCTGTCGCTACCCACAGAACCTCTAAGGGGTCACTTCCTCTCTCTGTAAAAACAGTAACAGTTCCTGGAACAGGGGTGGAGTGCCGCAGCCCGGCTGGCTGGGCAAAATAAGCGGAGGGGTGACGAATAACTTGTGTACGTTGATACAGCAGGAGTAGGAGCCGTTTATTGCAGGACAGGAGCAGTATTTATACATTCCACACAGCTTATCTAATTAGCATAAACTAGATACATCAGTCAACCAATCAGGAATCTCCACACTTAATGGCTTGTTTTTGTTACTTCTCAAACCGCTCCCTCTGGCATTTTACCAGGCACCATCCAGACTTGTTTACGAACTCTAACATTCCCCTGGCAAAATGCCAGGTGTTATTTTGACTTGTTTACAGACTCTAACAGTGGAGCTTGATATGCTTTGCTAAAATGAGTGAATTCGATCCAGGTGATTCAAGATGTGCCTTGTGTGTTAGAATTTAAAAAAAAATAATAATTCTTAGTACATGTATATCACATACTTTCTATAAAGTAATTATTAATTCTAAAACTTGGCATGTGTGCAAAGTCCAAACATCAAGACTAGGAGGGAAACAAACGCTAAAGACATCTGTTGTTCCAGGCATTGTGTCAATAGGGATCTATATATGTTTAATTTAATTTTACAGTGCTGTTATATAAGTACCTTGGGCATTGTGTAAACTGGGGTTTCACAGAGCATGAACCTGAGATTCAAAGAAGGGCAGTAGTGTTCTCAAGGCTATTTCCATCTAAGTGGCTAATCAGTGAAACTTGACTGTACACCCAGGTAAGTTACTACATAAGGACGCCCTTTATAGTGCACTCAGTGTGAATGGTCTCCTGGAGTCTTCCGTGAATCCGAGACATTTGCCTTCCAAATCTTCTCTCAATTTTTCACTCTATTTCTCTTTGTCTCACACTCTCTCACACTCAAAACCCTACATCAGCCTCTTAAAAATGTTTTTGTGTCTTATATTTTATTTATTACTATTATATTCTATTTATAGCATTTCATTACTTCATACTTTGATCTGTGGGAAGTTAATTAATTCAACCTATAACATCTGGAAGGATGGTGAAGCTCGTGTGTTTTACGCCATCATTTATGGGTTCTAATCTCATTCATGAGCTGGAAATGGTCCTGCAATAAACATGGAGTGCAGGTATTTCCTCAACAAACTGATTTAGTTCTTTGAGTATATGCCCATGTTATAGTTTCAATATTAGGTCTCCCGCAAAAGCTCATGTGTGAGACAATGCAAGAAAGATTAAGAGATGAAATGATTGCCTTATAAGAAGTTTAACCTAATTAGTGCATCAATCCCTTGCTAGGGATGAACTTGGTGGTAACTATAGGCAGGTAGGGTATGGCTGGAGGAGGGGTTGAGGGGACATGCCTTTGGAGTATGTAGTTTGTCTTTATTGAGCAGAGCTCTCTCTCTCTCTCTCTCTCTCTCTCTCTCTCTCTCTCTCTCTCTCTGCTTCCTGGTGCCCTGCTCCCAACTGCTTTCCTCCACCACAGTCTTCCCCTATGATGTAGTGCCTCACCTCGAGCCCCAGGGGGAATGGAGTTAGCCACCTATGGACTCATAACTCTGAAGCTGGGAGCCACAAAATAAACCTTTTCTCTTCTACAACTGTTCATCAGGTCTTTTGGTCACAGCAGGGAAAAGCTGATTAAAACAACCAACCCAGTAGGGGAATTGCTTGTTCACATAGTAGTTCTACTTTCAATTATTTAAGGAACTTCTATATTTCCTTCATCTGGCTGTACAAATTTACATCCCCAACACTGTACAAGTGTCTACTTTCTCTGCAGCACTATTTATTAATCTTCTGGTAATAGCAGTACTTAGTGGAGTGAGATGATCTCTCACTGTGATTTTGATGAGCATTTTTCCCTAATGATTAGCAATGCTAAGCATTTTTTTCTTATGCCTGTTTGCCATTTATGTCATTTTTTTGAGAGGTGCCTATTCAGGTCTGTTGCTTATTTCTTATTAGTTTTTGTTTTTGTTTTTTAGTTTGTGGTGGGTTTTTTGTTTGTTTGTTTGTTTTTGTTTTTGCTATTGAGTTGCTTGAATTTCTTGTATATTCTATTTAGTACACTCCACTTTATCAGTTGTGTGGTTTTTTAAAATATTTTCTCCCATCTCATAGGTGGTCACTTTGTGGGGTCAACAAGTGCCCATTAACAGATGAATAGATTATGTAAATGTGATACACAGTCATGTATCACTTAAGGACAAGGGAGATTTCTGAGACATATGTCATTAGGTGATTTGATCATTGTGTGACTATCCTGGAGTACATACAAAACCCCGGATGGTCTACATGAACTACTTGATGTGGCTTATAAGTGAAATTAGGAGACACAGTAAACAGATTTTGAGGCTCATGCTGTCATAACAGGGCATGCCATTTTACAGCTAGCAATTTATTTTAATAATTTCAAGGAAAACACTCTAAAGTGATGATTAAAATATGGTAAATATATAATCTAGTAACAGTAGTTTATTATCATTGTCAAGTATCATGTTCTGTACATAATTGTATGTGCTCTACTTTTATATGACTGCAGGAACAGTAGTTTTGTTTAGACCAGCATCACCAAGTAGTAATATTTTGCACTAAAATGTTATAAAAGCTATATCACCACACAATAAGCACTTTCCAGATCCATTATAACCTTACTGGGCCACCATCATCTGTTCAATCTGTCATCTACTGAAATGTTATTGTGTGGAGCATGACTGGATGTACACACTAGAATACTATTCAGCAATCAAAAAGACTGAGGTCCTGTCATTTTAAGCACCATGAGGGAAACTTGAGGACAAAATATTAAGTGAAAGATACCAGGTACCATATGATGGAATCTAATATATATATATATATATATATATATATATATATATATAAAATTCTTCTCTTTTAGGTATTTTGAAATACATACATGACTATGTATTTCATATGTATACACATGTTATAATGAACAACATGAAGACTATAGCTTGTAATAATGCATTTGGAATTATTGCTAAAAGAGTATATATAGTAGATGCACACAATACCTTTATTTTATTTGTTTATTGTTATGTGGTTTCCGGGATTGAACCCAGTGCCTCATGCATGCTAGGCAAGCGCTCTACCACTGAGCCACAACCCCGGCCCCCATCTATGAAATATTTTTTAAAATAATAAAAACAGATCTCAGAGCAGAGTAGAATTGTATTTACCAGAAACTGAAAGAGTAGAAGAAGAGTGATATAGGGAAATGTTGGTTAGTGAGCCCAAAGTGACAGTTGGATAGGGGGAACTATGTCACATAGAATGGTGATTTATAGTCATGTATTTCAAAATACCTAAAAGAGAAGACTGTGAATTTTCTCACTGCAAAGAAATGATTAATGTTTAAGATGATGAATATGCTAAACATCCTGATTTGGTAATTGCATAATGTAACATGTTAAAACAGAATCTATACCCCATAGGTATGTGCAGTTATTATGTGTTAATTAAAAGGCAGACATAAATGAAAGAAAAATATTTAATAATAAGTAACACAAAATGTGAAAAAGGAAACCATTGAGAAAACTTGGAAATAAAAGATATAATAACAATTTACAAAGTCCTTTAAGTGAATAGAATGAATATTAGATGAATCAAAATTAAATTCATAATTAGAATTTGAATATAGAGGTTAGAATTTTAAAATATTGAAAATGCAGCTTAGAGAGCACAAGAAAAGAAAATGGAAAGTAATTTTGAGGTAGAGCAAATTGAACAATTTCAACATATCATTTTATGAAATCCAGAAAGAGGAATAGAGATAACAGAGAAAATAAATTTTCAAATATCAAATGGCTGAAAATTGGCCAATAAGAGTCCAAAGAATCACACTAATTTTTGAGAAATTCATTTGATATCTTTTCCTGTTGGGTCACATTATTGTAAACACTATTTAAAAACAGTACAAATACAAAAATTTTAGATGCCAAAAAGAGAAATGTAATGAAATGTATATGTAAAATGGGGAGTAGTTGAGTAGAGGAAGGGGATGGGGAGAAGGAGGAAGGGAGAGGTAAAGGAAGTACTGTGGAATGAATGAAGCAAATTATGTGCATACATGAATAAGTCACAATGAAGCCTGCTATTATGTATCCTGTTACTTCACTACATAATTTATCAATTCTAATAGTGTTTTGATGGACCCTTCAAGTTTTTCTACATACATAGAATCATGACATCTTCAGGAATAATTTTACTTCCTCTGTTCGTAAATGCATGCCTTACATTTTTTCTCTTGCCTAATTTCTCTATGACTTCTAGAACTATGTTGAGTAAGAGTGGTGAATGTGGACATCCTTTGTCTTTTTCCAGATTTAGAGAAAAATACTTGCAGCTTTTCCCATTTAGTATGATGTGTTAAAGCCTTTATTATGTTCATGTATGTTCCTTCTATTCCCAACTATAGAATTTTTATCACAAATGATACTGGATTTTATCAAATGTTTTTTCTGCATCTAGTGAGATGATGACATGATGTTTTACTCTCACTCTGTTGACACGATGTGTCACATTTCTTATTTACATCTCTTGACCCACCATTGTATTCCTGGGATAAATCCCCTTTGTTCAGACTGAACAATTCTTTTGCCATTGGATTTGCTAGTATTTGAGAATTTTTTAATCATTGTTCATTAGGCATACTGTTCTATAGTTTTCTTTTTGGTTGTTGTGATGTTAACATCTGGTTTGGGCAACAGGATAAGGCTGGCTTCATTGAATGAAAGTTTCCTCTTTTTCAATATTTGGAATAGTTTGAGAATTGATGTTATTTCTTTTTGAAAAGTCTAATAGAAACTATCATCAAAGTCATCCAGTCCTGTGCTTTTCATTTTGGGTAAGCATTTTATTAAAGATTTAATCTCATGACTGATTCTTGAACTGTTTAGGTTTTCTATGTCTTTCCTAGTTATAGGTATCCATGAATTGATCCATTTCTACTAGAATTTCCAATTTATTGGCATAATATCAATAATCATGTTTTATATTTCTGTAATGTCAGTTGTAATGTTCTCTTTTTTATTTTGGATTTCATTCAGATGGAATACACTCAGATGACATTCATTCAATGTCAGTTGTAATGTTCTCTTTTCTACTGGGTTAACCTAATTAAAGTTTTGTCAACTTTGTTTAACTTTGAAAAATGCCTCTTTATTTCATTGATTTTTTTTGTTTGTGCCTTTGTTGTTGGTTTTGCTGTTGTTTGTCTTTATTTCCTTCCAGTAAGTTTGAGTTTGTTTGCTTGATTTTCTAGTTCCTCTAGATATAGCATTAGGTTTTCTAAGTATAATGTTGTATAAGTTACATTGTAATGTAGGTGCTTACTACCATACACTTATAAAAGTATTTTTGCTATATCCCATAAGTTTGTCTGTACTGTGTTTCCATTCCCATTTGTTTCAATTTTTGTGGCTTCATATAAGTCTTTTCTAGAGATGTTCTGTGTGCTGATGAGGAGAATATGTATTCTGCTATTGTTAGAAAAGAATATTCTATAAATTTCTGTTAAGTTCATTCAGTCTAGCGTATGGTATAGTTCAGGTTAACACTGGTGTTTCTTTGTTACTTTGTTGATCTTTTTTTGTCTGAATGATCATTCTGTTGATGAAAGTGTAGTGTTAAAGCCCCTTACTAGTATTGTATTATTGCTTATCTCTCCCTTTATATTTAATAATATTTGCTAAATGAAATTAGATACTCCAAAATTAGCTGAATATAAATCTACAATATTTATAACATTTTCTTGCAGTGACCCTTTGATCATTATTTAGTGACCTTGTCTGTTTATTGTTTATTACTTAAAGTCTATTTTATCTGATGTAAATAATAACCACTTCTCACTTTTGGTTTCCATTTTCATGGAACATCTTTTGTAATCTCTTCACAATCAATCTGTGTGCATCTTTATCGATAAAATGAGCTTCCTGTAGGCAGTATGTTGTTGAGGCACATTTTTTTATTAATTTATCAAGGTTGCATCTCTTTTTTTGCATTATCATTCTTATTATATATATATACAGCACAATTTTTCATATCTCTGGTTGTATACAAAGTATGTTGACACCAATTCATGTCTTCATACATGTACTTTGGATAATGATATCTATCACATTACACCATCTTTTAATTGGGGAATTCAGTTTGTTTACATTCAAAGTTGTTGTTGATATTAAAGACCTATTCCCATAATTTTGGTAATTTTATTCCGGTTATTTAGAATATCTTCTGTTGGTTTATTTTCCTATCTTCTTGTTTATATTTGAGGCTTTCTTTTTTTAAATTTTTACAGGAAAAATTAATTTGTCAAACAGATTGTTTAAGTCAGCTTTTTCACGGCTGTGACTAAAAGACCTGACAATTAGAGGAAGAAAAGTTTATTTGGGGTTCAGCATTTCAGAGGTGTTAGTCCATAGATGGCTGACTCCATTCTTTGGAGCTCAAGGGGAAGCAGAACACCATGGCAGAAGTGTGTGGCAAAGAAAAGCAACTGGTAACATCTCACCAGGAAGCAGAGAATGTTCCTCTCTCCAAGGACAAAATATCTATCCCTAAAGCATACCATCTCCCAAAGATCCTCTTCGCAAGCCATTCCTTTTTGCCTTTAATTAACACTCAGTTAATACCTATTAGGAGATTAATTCACTGATTAGGTTAAGGCTCTCATAACCCAATCATTTCACCTCTAAACTTTCTTGCATTGTCTCACACATGAGCTTTTGGGGGACACCTAACATTTATTTATTTTTTTATTTTTTATTGTTGGTTGTTCAAAACATTACATAGTTCTTGATATATCATATTTCACACTTTGATTCAAGTGGGTTATGAACTCCCATTTTTACCCCGTATACAAATTGCAGAATCACATCAGTTACACATCCATTGATTTACATATTGCCATACTAGTGTCTGTTGTATTCTGCTGCCTTTCCTATCCTCTATCTNTATTTGTTATTTTATTGTCTAATTTTTTGAGTTCTTTGTATACTCTGGATATTAAGGCTCTATCTGAAGTGTGAGGAGTAAAGATTTGTTCCCATGATGTAGGCTCCCTATCACATTGCACTTTCAGGGGCAGCCTGCAGGGACTCTGATGCTGCAGCATTTTGCCTGGCCTTCAAGGCTTTCCTTTGAAAGCTTGGTGGAAACCTCCATGACCCCCTAACTCCAGCATCCTTCAGTCTTGCAGAACCTGTACCACGCTGTCGCCACAGGCAAAAGTGCGACATCTGCTGTTGAGGGGAGAGATAACGAATGCTCATGCCCTAGTGCCCTTTCCAATGCTTTATTCACTCAAAATCACTCAAACAATTTCACTCTATAGGTTCCTAATCAAGGAAATGACAATCCTTAATGCTGGGCACTGCAATAGACATAATCAATTCTAAGTTAACTCTAAGCCCTGCAAACACACTCAATCATGACAGACCTTTTACAGACATTCCCTCTGCGTGCCAAGCTTAAGTGCCAGATCTAGAATCTCGAGTCTTAGATCTTAAGTCCAGCAGATGCACACTCACTCAGACCACAGCGGTCAGGTCAAGAACCAACAGAGGCTTCTCCTGGGGTGGAGTTGACGGCTGGCTGAGGAATGGTCATAAGGGTCACCAGGGTCAAGAGGCTGCTATAGAGTTTGAGAGTGGTGAGGACAAGGCAGAGGATCAGGCAGATGATGAGAAGAGTTGGGATGTCAGTCCAGGTCCTCGTCAGGCTCTCCAGCGTGTGTGCATCAGTGTTGGCTGGCTGAATGTCTGTTCATTTGCTCCATCATTTATACTAAATTTGTGGAGCTTTTGCTCTTCCTCTGGGTCCCTATCGGCTATTACCAGGTTTCTTAGTGACATCTAACATCTTAGAGTCAGGACATGTGCTTTGGTGATTTCTCTCCTGATATCAGGGTTCTGACTCTTATCAGGGTTATGACAAATGACCTGTGACTTTACCCTGACTCTTACCAGGTTTGTGGAAAGTGACTTGCTTTTATCAGGCAATGCCTGATGACATACTGGAGGGCTCTGTGGGTTTACCTGGTGAGACTGCAGGTTTATTTTAAAATGGAGTTGCTTAGGCTAAGGCCTAAAGCCATCCTTACACATGCCAAGTTCTGTCTCCATCTGGAGCAGTAGTCAAGCTCCAAGGATCATGGTTGCATCAGCCTCTGAGTGCCTGGGTGGCTGGGCAACTCCCTTCACCCCTCTGTGCAGGCAGGGTGTCCCACTGGTGTCTCTTCTCAAAGGAATTTTTACTTTTATGCCTTTGAGCCTGAGATGCTAATTCCTGAAGTACCCTCAAGGCATCTTTTCTACTGTCTCTTGGCAAAGTCTTTAGTGTTTCCTTAGTGGTTGTAAAGTCTTTAACAACCAACCACACATTCCTTCCTCCCAGGTTTACTCACAGTTTTCCAGCCAAACTGCAAGTTTTCTCAATCTTTGTGATCTGATTTCTGCTCCTGATTATGACAATAAACTTGAAGATGGTGGGAACACAAGGTTGAGAGAATAATTCTATAAAATGGTACTACAGTGCTGACCTCCAAGTGCTATCTTTGCCTAAAAGCAAATTGCCTACAGTTCCTGCCTGGTGTAAGTGGACAGGATATGCCACATTCCTCACCAAACTACCTGTTATCTGCAAGGAAATAACAGGCAGGAAATAACATTGATGAGAAACCCAAGTTGCTTTGAAGGGAGAAAATTTTGTGACACTTTCATAGATCAGATTCTGAAAGGTAAGGATAGTTTCTCTTAACAATAAAATCTCTAAGAATGTATGATTAAGAATGCAATTAGAACTAGTTAGCATGGGCCAAGATAACCCAGGGTTGCCATGGCAGTGAGGACTTGAAAGTCTGATGTCACCCTACTGCCAGTCCAAAGTCAAGAGGTGGATGTGTGTAGGACTCTCTGGAGTCCTACATAGTAGTGGGGTACCCTGTGATGTTTTGATACATGTGTATTTTTGTGTAATATTCAAATTATGGTAAACGTATCTGCCTTCTCAAACGTTTATCATTTCTTTATGGGAAAAACTCAAATCTGTCTTGTAACTGTTAAAAATATATACACATCACTTGGTCATAATCCAGACTAATCCTACTATGCAATTGAGCACCAGAAGTTATTTCTCCTAATTATTACATAGTACCCCTCTCTCTCTACTCTCCACAGCCTCTGATAAACACAATACTACCATCAATTTCTATGAGATTTGTTTTTAAATTCCACCTATGAGTGACATCATTGTAACTTCTTTCTGTGTGATTTGTTTCACTTAATATCATGATCTCCATTTCCAATGGTGTTATTACTAATCACAGGATGTCATTCTTTCCTATAGAAAAATAGAAGTTTATTGTGTATGTATCCATTTACTTTACCCAGTCATCAGTGGATGGACATTAAGTAATTTTCATTCCTTGGTTGTGGTGAGTTGTACTGCAATAAACAAAAGAGAGAAGAGGACTCTTTAACATTTGGATTGTATTTCATTTGTACACACACATGAAAGTGAGATTGTTGAATCATAGGACAGTTCTATTTTAAAATTTTTTGAGAAACTTCTGAAAAACCAGCCTCTACCTCAGAGCAAACCCTATCCAAGGAAGGGGGCATGACCCTTGTCCTTGGAAAGACCCACAGAGCACTCCTAGGCACATTCCCACCCTGCTGAGTTGCTTATCTACAAATAACAGGAGAGATCTGCTGTGCCAGGTGTCCCTGACTCAGTCAGGCTAGGTGGGGACCCATAGCAACCCCCTAGCAGCCACCAATCAGCATGAGACAGGAAAATACCTGGGATGCCAGATGACCCTCCCAGTAGTTTATGGTGGTTGATAACGTGTTGGGAAACCATGTAGTTCAGCACTACTCCCCTCATGGCCTAAACCAATCAGTTCAAATGAATCCCCCTCTTGTAGTAACCAATCACCCCTACCCAACTTGTTCCCGCCAGTGAATGTGCTAATTATGTTTTAGAGTTGTTATTTGATTTTCCCGCAGTGTGTGATGATTTGCTAAGAGATGCTATGATGTATGTGGGGTCCCTGCCTTCCCCAAAGAGTGTATAAAACTGCTGCAAACCCTGGGTTCGGGGCCTCTCAGCGTCATCAGTTGCTGTGTGTGTGTGTGTGTGGAGGACCGAGCTAGCTCACAATAAACACTTCTTTGTTGCTTACATGGATCTTAGTCTCTGGTGGTCTTTTGGGGGTTCCGAATTCGAGCATAACACTTCCATACTGTTTTCTATGATGGCAGTGTTAATTTATGTTTCACCAGTTGTGTGCAAGGGTTGCTTTCTCTCCACAGCCCCAGCAGTATTTGTTATCCTTAATGTTTTTTGAAAGTAACTATTTGAACCTGGCTGAGGTGATTTTTCACTGTGATTATAATTTTTCTTTGTGATTCAGTGATTTTCTCTAAGAATATTTTGATTGCTGGCTTTTTATTTTTGATGTGTCTATCATAGATTTTCCCACCATGAGGCTTACATTAAATATCTTTTGATACACAAAGTATTTTGAAATAATAGAAATTTAGCATTAGACATAAAAAGAAGAAAAAAATTAAAATTACTAATAAAAGCTTTTACTAATGAGGTTTGTAGCTCAGCGGTAGAGCACTTGCCTGACATGTGCAAGGTGCTGGGTTCAGTCCTCAGCACCACATAAAAATAGATAAATAAAATAAAGGTATTGTGTCCAACTAAAAATATATTTTAAAAAATAAATAAATTTAAATTTTTTTAAATAAAATAAAATAAAAGCTTCACATTTGTGCTCCATTACTCACATTTTGAATTTTTGACGCCCTGTTCTACCTCTTCCTATGTTGTCTTTCTATAAATATAATCATGGGGTTTTATTATTTTTAATTTTGTTCTTTAAACTTCATTCTTAAGATATGCATGTTTATATATGGTGTTTAAACTATTAGATCATTCTGAATCTTTCTAGTGAGTTTTTCTTTTGTAGAAATAAATTTCTTTTTACATGTTTTATTGATGCATTCTAATTACACATATTAGTGGGGATCATTATGATATGTTCCTAGTAAGTTTTAGACCATCTAATAATTTCTTCTTACTTGTTAACATCCCTTTCTTTTAGCTTGAAGAATTTCTTTAAGCAGTTTTTTGTGGAACAGATCTGATGGTTATAAATTATCAAAGCTCTTGTTTGTCTGGAAATGTCTTTATCACTCCACTTTTATGTTTTTTTTTTTTGGTGCATTATAGTTACACATAGTAATGGATTTCATTTGGATAAAATCATAATTGCATGGAGTATAATTTGTTCCACTTCAGTACCCAGTGCTTCCTCTTTCCCTCTCCTTGTCCCTCCCTCTCTTGACCTTCTTCTACTGGTCTTCCTTCTCTTTATTTATTGTTTTTCTAATCAGTGCTTTACTTTATTGTGGTATATTCATATATGTATGTAGCATAATTTGGCCAATTTTGTATCTCTCCATAGAGATACAAAGTATTTCCAGCTAGCAGGATTTTTCCTTCAGTGCATGAAAATCCCATGTTATTCTCTCCTGGTCTGTAAGTTCTCTCCTGAGAAGCTTGCTGTCAAACAAAATGGAACAAATTTATGTATTATATGTTCGTTTTTTTCTTGCTGCTTTGAGAACACTATCTTTAAACTTTGAGGGCTTAATTATATTATATTTGGAAGTAGACTTGGTTGGGATAAATCTATTGGTGATCATTGAACTTCTGGTGACAGGATATTTGTTTAATTCTCTAAGGTTTGTGAAACTTTTGTTATAATTTTTTTTCAATGAGCTATTTACCCCCTTTGGCCCTCTCCAGCCCTTCTTGAATACCAATAATCTGAATATTTGTTCTTTTAATGTTTTCCCATATTCCCATAAGTTTTCTTCATTCCTCTTTGTGCTTTTATTTCATTTTGTTTCGACTATGTATCTTCACAGTCTGTTTTCAAGACCACGAAACCTTTCTTCTGTTTGCTATATTCTGTTATTGTTACCTTCTATTGCAATATTCATTTTGCTTAGGGTACTTTTCAGCTCAGAGGTTTCCATTTGGATTTTCACTTTATCTCTCTGTTAAATTTCTCTTTTAGAACATTGAATCACTTCTCTATTTTCTTGAATCACTTCTGTCTTCAGTTTCCTTAAAACAGGACTTTTGAATTTTCCACCAGAGTCTGCAGTTCTTAGTTGCTATAAGTTTGGGTTTAGCAACTTATTTTGTGTTAAACGAGGTCATGGTTCTCCAAAAATTCTTGATGCTGAATGACATGCAAAGTTGTCTGAAAATTGAATGAGTAAATATATATATTTCAGTCTTGGGCCCCACCTCCCTTTTCTTCTCTCCAGAAAACAATTGCTCTCTCCATATGCAGTGGTACTGCATAGGTTTAAATAAGAAATGGAGTGGGCAGTCTCCTGACCACTATTGCAACATCATGGGTTTACACTAAAAGCCCATAGCCCATTGAGATCAGTGGAGCATAGAGTCAGTACCAAGAGGCAGAGTTAGGCTTGTGGACTAAGACTACTGCAACCAGCATGTTTGATGCTGACTGCAGCGAGAATTCAATAGACCAGTGCACAGCTTTTCACCTGTATTGGGTTCAGTCCAGGAGTTTTGTGGATATGATCTTAGTGATAGGGACCATTAGGACCTGCCCAGTGTTTTACCATCCAAACACCAAGTTTCAGGGCACAGTCCTGTGTTTCCTATGTTCACTTTCCAAAAGAAATGTGGTGGCATTCCTTTGGAGGCACAGGCTGAAAGTAAGGTGGATGATACCTGAGTTTCACAGCCACAGGGACCTATGTACTTTTAGATAATTGGAATGAAGAATTCTAGTGATATAATGTACAACATGAAGACTATAGTTTGTAATAATGTATTTGGAATTGTTGCTAAAAGAGTAGATTTTAGACAGTCTCTTCATACAAGAATAAAATAGTCACGTGGAATGATAGATAGGTTCATTTGCTTTACTACAACTAACTCTTTATTTTTTGTGTGTGTGTGTGTGTGTGTATACATCAGGCTATTGTAATTGCACTGACATCCAAGGCAGAAAGGACTTCATAAGAATAGAAAATGATGAAAACACTGGCAAAAATTCTTAACAAGGTACTAGCATACTGAATTCATCATCTCATTAAAGGATCATTCACCATGATCAAGTGACATTCATCCCAGAGATGCAAGATAATTAATCACCCTCAAATTAATAGATATTATATGTCATATGAACAGAATAGAGGATAAAAACTCCATGATCACCTCATCTCAATAAATGCAGCAAAAGCATTTGACAAAATTCAAATACTTTATGATCAAAATCTTAACAGAATTGTACCTCAACCTAATAAAACCCATATATAAAAAGCCATTAGGTAACATCATACTCACTGGTGAAAAGCTGAAAGTTTTTTCTTCTAAGATCAGATAAAGATTCCTTTCTTACCAATTCTATTCAACACAGAAGATAGTGCTGGAAGTTCTTACCAGGTAAATGAGATAAGAAAAAATAAATAAAAGGTATGAAAGTCATAAAGGAGGAAGTAAGCACCACTTCTTCTGACATGTATTCACACTTGCCTTCAGAGCAATGAGATGGTCCACACATGGGCTGATCACATTCTTGAATCAAAATAAGCCTTCAATTTAGGAGCTACAGACTCGTAATATTTTATTCAAAATGCGCATTGGCAGGTACAAGGAGACCATTTGCTAAGTGTCTATGAATAGAGAACCAATAGTCTTGGATGCAGGAGGATAACTCAGAAAAGAACTTACTTGCCGCCCCAATGTGGTAGCACCCATCTGTAATTCTAGCAGCTCGGGAGGCTGAGGCAGAAGGATCACCAGTTCAAAGCCAGCCTCAGAAACTTAGTGAGGCCCTAAGCAACTTAGCAAGAACCTGTCTCAAAATAAAAAAAAAAATAAAAAGGGCTGGGTTTGGGGCTTAGTGGTCAATAACCCCTGGATCCAGGCTTCAGTATTAAAAAATAAAGAAGCAGCTCACTTGCCAAAAATACATATGAAGAAAATTTTTGAATAGATTTATCAAGATTGGGGTGAATTTTAATCCTCATCTCCCTGACAGTTGGGTTATATTTGCCTGGTCATTGTATACTCAGAAAAGGAAAATGAGGATATTATTTATCAATCTCCTAAAATTTCAAGTAGTCTAATATTTAGTTATAACACCTAAAAGAGTAAAAAGGATGCAAACAAAGTTAAAAAGTCATGGTGATAGAAAATAACATAAAGTTTGGGATATTTTAAATGTTATTAGTCACAATAAATGTACATGGTTTCAACAAGTCCACTCCTGGTATAATCAAATGGCACCATGATAAAAAGTGGGAGAAAAAAAACCAGTAATAATCAGTAATGCAAATCCATGTGTGTGCTATTCCACAGAGGATACCATGTCCCTGCACATAGTTTAGTGGCTTCTTCCCTCCACACGTAGGTTGAGAAGTGGTGGACCTCAGAGGGAGGTTCTCCTGAGAGAGCCACAGCTGTACCAGGTTCACCTGGTTCCCTTTTGTCACGCCCTGAGATCCCACAGTGACCCCACATGACATTATTTTAAAGAGACGAGACTCTGAACACAGCCTATGGACATAATTTATTGAAATAAATGCTATTTTCTTATTATAGAGCAGTCTCTCCCCAAACTGAGTATTCATAGTTAATCTGCAACCACAGGCAGGGAAAGTGGCCTTAAGATTAAAACTGTATTGGTTCATGTGGAAAGGGTGGTTCCTAAGACCATACACCCCATCCTCATTTGCTATACAGAGACAATTCTGTGATGTACATGGGAGAGTAATTTTATTATTTCTAAATCACAAATAGGGAAACTGAACTCAGCACAAGGTATTTCACTCTTCTGAGTAAACAAATCCATGGTAGATACGAAATTTAAAGATGGGTTTCCTAGTACTGCCTTTATAATGCTATTTGTGAATTTGAATCCTTTTGACCAATACATGAGAGAGGAAGAGTTTCTTCAATATTATTTATTTATTCTTCCAGGGATGAGTTTCTGATTTCAGATGCACAAGCTTGCTTTTCCCTTCTTATCAACCTGCAAGGTAAGCTAAGCACTTATGTTCAATAAACATTTTTAGTGAAAAATGTAAATTGAAGCAAATAATGGAACAACTATTATGTGAGTTGTTTTAGTTCAAATATAGCTGAACACTGTATTTCAAACCTTGACATAAACTGAGAATTCAAATAAAATGAATATTTTACCCAACAAATAATACAATTGATATTTATAAAATGGCACACTACCATCCTTAACAGGAAGAGCAGAACCTAGGATAGATGATGTTCTTCTTGAGCAGGTGGTAAATTCATTCTGCTTAAATATATTTTCCTTATCATTGAAGGGATAACTCATCAGTACACTGAAGTAGCATATTCTTAAACACCAGAAAATTCATCATGAAACTACCAGATCCATACTCCTTTTCATTTTAAGTGAAATCTCACCCTATCATTGCTTGTGCACTCAGTAAATCTGGCAGACAGAGACTTAAGGCACACCAAAGCAATCAGCCAGACATGGATTTATATCTTGAATAGCTTGTACTAGGTTTGGAATTTTAGAGAAGCATATAACTTCTTAAATCTTCTGTTTTCCTTAACCGTAAATGAAGTTACATTCATATATTTGTGAGAGTATTCTTCATAAACACTACCTCCTCTCTCACTGCTATCCAACTGTATCTATTATTTATCACTTATATGCCTATTATCATCTATATGGGACAAATTTCAAATAAGCATTTAAGTCTAAACTGTTACTAAACTTGGTAGATCTGCTTTGGAAGATGAATTCATTTTAGGTATGTGAACAGGGAAAGGTTTAGACTTCTTTCTGAATCTCCTTTGCAGATATGCAAAGAAATTGGTTCTGTGATCTGTAACAATGTCTCAGCTTCAAAATCTTTAACATGGCTGGACATGGTGATGCATACCTGTAATTCCAGTGACTCGGAAAGCTGAGACAGGAGGATCATAAATTCAAAGCCAGCCTCAGGAATAGTGAGACACTAAGTGACTCAATGAGACCCTGTCTCTAAATAAAATACAAAATAGGGCTGGGATATGGCTTAGTGGTTGAGTGTCCCTGAGTTCAATCCCAAGTGTACCCCTCACCCCCAAATCTTTAATGCTGAGATAATTTACCTACCACATGTTGATTTCATTAGACTGTTGTAGCCTGAATAATGACCATTGAAATATTTACATTACAACTGTTGAAACATATAAGTATGTTGCCCTACATGGTAAAAGAGATTGTTTACATGTGATTAAGTTAAATATTTTGAGATGGTAAGCTTTTCTAGATTATAGAGTGGGGCCTAAAGGGAACACATTAATAATCACAGGAAATGTGTATGTACACACACACACACACACACATATGCATATGATACAATCTTAGCTTACATTTTTGTGTGTATTACAAGTGTAATTGTGTCATTGGCAAACAATTTAAATCTCAAAATGTAAAATGATGGGTTTTGGAGCCAGTAAGCAGGCAGTAAATAGTGGTTACAAAAGAATGGATATCCTTCTCGAAGTTCCAAATAAAGAGATTTAAATATCATGCCTGCGCAAGAACTAATGTGAGAGTGTTGACTCCCCAACAGTGAGCCTGTAACCCCCAACATCTGTGATCCAGCTTAGACTGACAGCAATGTGGATGAGGATGAATCCAAGGGGGACTCTTTTAACATAAGCCAAAATGTGGGTCTCCAGGAAGATACTAAATAAGAGAGGTTTTGAGGATCCCTTGAAGAACCAATGTCTCCCAGAGATAAAGGACAGAGCTGATATGTGATGCAAATACACTTTTCTCAGAGCCCTGGATTTTCCACGATACTATATTTTTCCTTCAGAATTAATTGGTTTTTTTGTAGCTCGAGATTGAACCCAGGGATGCTTAACCACTGAGTCACATCCCCAGCCCTTTTTATATTTTATTTTGAGACAAGATCTTGCTGAGTTGCTTAGGTCCTCACTAAGTTGCTGAGGCTGGCTTTGAACTGGCAATCCTCCTGCCTCAGTTTCCCAAGCTGCTGGGAGTACAGGCATGCATCACCACACCAAGCTTCAGAAAGAATTTTGCTGGCTGTGCATGTCTCTAATGCTGCATTTACCCTACTGCATTCACCATGAATTAATTTGAGAATCTCTCTTCCATGCAATAATTAGGCTTCTTACAACAGAAACAATGATTAAGTGTAAACTTAATAAAATTAAAATAAATTCACTTTAAAACTGATGAGATAGATATATTCAACATATCAAAATTACAAAATGTATCAAAACATCATGTTATCCCATCAATATGTAATAATTCTACATATTTATATATCACTTAAACATTAATTTAAATTTTAAAAAAAAATCAGTTCAAATTCACCAATAGCATATAAGTTAGGAACCACTATGGTTGGTTTTAAATCTTGGATCTGTCTGTCCTTTAATATGTGCGTAATCATGAATAATTTATTCATCTTCTTTGCTACTAAGTTACTTCATGTATACATAGGCATAACTAATCAATCCAATGGGATTGATGAAAGGATTAAGTGAACATACACATATATGTACACAGTTCTTTATGTGTGAGAACTTCATAAGTGCAAGCAGTTAGACTAAAAAGATCTTAAACTAGAGAAAGACTTCTTCTAAGCATGTGACCTTGGATAGCTCCCATTTCTTTCCTGCAATTTAGTTAATCCGTTCAGAAATTTAACAAGTAGATACTGCTTCTTCATAAGTCTATTGCTGCACAGATAAGTTATCCACTAAATTGCATTGTCATTCCGTACCATAGATGCCAGAATATTGAAAGAAAATTTTTGTTATAATAAAATTATGCTTATAGTTTTATTTATATAATAAAACTATGCTTATACATTTCAATTTTTGTTCGACTGACTTTTGTTCATCAATGTATTCTTTTAGCTTTCTTTGCTACACAGCACCTGGTGGTCCTAATGTACCACCCATGGAGAATAACACAGAGGTGAGGGAATTCATCCTGCTGGGACTGACCAGCGCCCCACAACTGCAGCTTCCCCTTTTCATAATGTTCACTGTCGTCTACCTCATCACTCTGGTGGGGAACCTGGGGATGATCACGTTGATCCTGCTGGACTCCCGCCTCCACACCCCCATGTACTTTTTCCTTAGTAACTTGTCTCTGGTGGATTTTTGTTACTCTTCAACAGTCACTCCCAAGGTCATGGCTGGGTTGCTTATGGAAGACAAGGTCATCTCCTACAATGCTTGTGCTGCTCAGATGTTCTTTTTTGTACTTTTAGCCACTGTGGAAAGTTACCTCTTGACTACAATGGCCTATGACCGCTATGCAGCAGTGTGCCAACCCCTACACTACCCTACCATCATGACCACAAGGGTGTGTGCTTATCTGGCCATATGCTGTTACATCCTTGGTTTTCTGACTGCTGCTATTGACATTGGAGACGTGTTCTGTCTCTCTTTCTGTGTGAATGTGATCCATCACTTTTTCTGTGATATTCCAGCTGTCATGACTCTGGCTTGCTCTGATAAACACCTTAATGAATTGATCATTTTTCTTATTTCAAGCTTTAATATCTTTTTGGCACTTCTTGTTATCTTGGTTTCTTACCTGTTCATATTTACCACCATTTTAAAGATGCACTCAGGTGAGGGATACCAGAAGGCTTTGTTCACCTGTGTCTCACACCTCACAGCAGTTTCTATATTTTATGGGACTGTTATTATTATGTACTTGCAACCAAGTTCCAACCGCTCCATGGACACTGACAAAATTGCATCTGTGTTCTACACTATGGTCATCCCCATGCTGAACCCTGTGGTCTACAGCCTGAGGAACAAGGAGGTCAAGAGTGCTTTCAAAAAAGTTGTTGAGAAGGCAAAATATTATCTAGGTTTAGTTTTTTAATTATGTAGTTTTGATTTGCATTTGCTCCTTGACCAATGATTTTGAAAATCTTTCATGGTACTTATTGGTCTTTTACAAATCTTTGCAAAAATGTCTATTCAAAGGCTTTGCCCATTTTTAAATAGAAGTTTCTTTTTTCATTGCTGCCTGAGGTGTATAAATCCTTTATATATTCTCTATGGTAAACCCTTATTAGATGTATGATTTACAAATATCTCTTTTACTATTCCATGGGTTTCCTTTTCACTTTCTTGATAACATACTTTAAGGCACAAAAGTGTAATGTTGAATGACTTTGTTTTTTCTTGTGGGTGTGTCATACACAAGAAATCATTGCCAAGCCTAAAGTCTAAAAGATTTGCCCATATTTCCAACAATTTTATGGCTGTGGCTTTCACATTTAGGTTATTAATCATTTTGATTTTTGTAAATAATATGAAGTTAGAATGCAGCTTCACTGCATATATTGCATTTAAGGTATACAATATGATGTTTTATGTGCATGTACATTGTGAAGTGATTACTAAAGTCAAGCAAATTAACTTATTCATCATCTTATACCATCATTTTTCTTTTGTGTATGTTAAGGCTACTCAAAGTCTACTTTGTTGGCAAATATTCAATATAAAATACCCAACTTCACTCTTTTATATATTATTATCCATTTGTCCTAGAACCATTTGTTGAAGATTGTTCTTTTCCCATTAAATAGACAATTCAGCCTCATGAAAAATCAATTAACCATACATATATGGGATTATTTTGGAAGCATCAACTCTATTTCATTGGCTTAGACCTGTATTCTTAAGCCAATACCAAAATGCTTTGATTCCTTTTGATTTGTATTCAGCTTTGAAATCAAGAAGTGTGAGTCTTACTCTGTTCTTCATCAAGATTGTTTTGGCTCTTCAGGATCTTTTGTCCTTACATATAAATTATTTTCAACTTATGGAAAAAAATCTATTAGAATTTGAACGCAGGTTTTCTGGCAAAATGAAGGCTTTCCCTGTGTAGTCATTTAAAGATATAGGCTGATAAGGAATTCACCATATTTACCTGCACCTTCTGGAACATGAACTCTCTTCAATCTCCATGACAGATGAGAGATACCTAGAGGGCAATGCATATGCTCCAACCTACCTGCCCAGAAATGACACGTACTCAGCCCTCCTATGGTTCATTTTCTACGGGTAGCTCATGTCTCAGTCACACTGCAATGGGGCAGGCACATGCAAGAAAGTAGATGGAAGGCTTTAGCTACACTATTTTTGTGACCCATGCTACCCATGCTACCTCAATTTTTATAAACTGTATAATATTAATGTATCTAACTTTATGCATGCTAGAAATTGTTCTCCAGCTTGTATATAAGTGATATGATAATCTTCTTGACCATCCTATAAGGAAGAGATGATGTTATTATAACTTTCATTACAGATGAGGCACTGAAATTTGATAGAGTTAATTTGCTTGATATGAAACCAGGCCATCTTAGTAAACAGAATAAACATTTAAATACTACTACACATGGTTGCAATGAGAAAGGTGTGATGAGTCTTTTTGGAATTGAAGGCTCAGAGTAGACTGTAGAAAAGAAAATGGATCTATTTTCTTTATAGGAAAAAAAATTATAATAAAATAAAAACACTTCCAGACTTTAAATGTGATGATATATAAGTCTCTGTGTGTTTTTAGATTTTGAGGAAAAGACCCTTGATATATCTTTGAAAAACAAGAAAACTGCATGGCCCTGAGGATGATTATAGTTAACAATGTTGTGTTATATAATTTAAAATATCGAGAAGAAAGAATTTTGCATATTTTCATCACAAAGAAATGATAAATATTTAAAATGATGAATAACTTAAGTGTTCTAAGTTTGATACACAATGACTAACTATGCTTAAACATCACACCACATACCTCAAAGGATATTCAGCTATGATCTGACAATTTAAAAAAATAAAAAGAAACACTAAATAAATAAAAATAAAATGACACAATATAAAGATTTTGCTGGGAAAACTTGAGCCATCGTTGAGAAATAGCAAAAAGGAAGATCAGATAAAAACTAAGTGCAAAAAAAGACATGATGAAATTGGAATGAATTGCTCTTGAGAATGAAAACTGATAGAAACACTTCCATAAACAGTTTGGGATTTTCTGTAAATGTTCCTGGTACTTGTGTATTAGCTTCTGAAGTTCCACATGATTCCCAGTGCTTCATTTCAGAGGGACTAGATTTCAATTCTACTTCCTTTGACCATCTTTATTTATCTGAATGTTGATAGTTGAAACAGTTCAAATAAACATATTTACCATATGATGATGCAATCCAATTCCTATTTGACCTAATTAAATAAAACCCCCTGCTCGCACAAGAAAAGTCACCAATATTTAGATCAACTTTATTAATAATCACCTAAACACTGGAGTCCACAAAAATGGTCCTGCATCAGGATATGACAAAAATAATGTCTACAGTTGATTTATGGAACATAAGTCCATAAAAGTTCCATTGAAGATACAGTTAACAAAATTGATGGACCCCCCCCAAATGAGTTTTGCTAAGTAAAAGATGTCAGAATCAAAACCCACATGTTCTAGTGAAAGATATTCTTGCAAAAGAAAAATTAAAAATTTTGTTGAGTGGTTTTCAGGACACTGGGTGAAAAAAGAGGTTGGCCATCAAGAAGCTTAGAAAATTAGTTCAGGTGATTTTGGTAGTGGTTGCATAGCTACATATTTAACAAAAAGTCAAAAACTGTATGCTAAAAAGTATGCATATCATTGTTATTGATACATTAACCTGTAATACAAAACACATGTGCATACTCAAAATTTCCAAATTGGTCCCCACAGGCAGTTTAATTGTTCTTCTTTAGGAAAGAGGAGTTACAGATGCTCTCTTGCAGGGCATCCTCTGAGAGATTCATGTCTTCATAATTGACTCTTGGTCCCCGTATATTAGTTTCTGAAATTCAACATGACCCCAGATGACTTCATTTCAGAGGCACAAGATTTCAATTCTACTCCCTTCGACTCTTTCCATTTTATTTATCTGAATGTTGATAGTTGCTCATGCATATAGGCCTTGTCCTGATTTGGGGATTTGCTAGAATCCTGCAACAGAGTTAAAGGAATACCTAAAAATAAAATTTATATTAAATGACATGAAAATATAACCCACCTTTAACTTGTTGTTGTATAGGCAGTCCCTTATTTGCTATCTAAAAGCATAATTCTGGAAATTTTGTGGAAGAGATCTTTATATTGTCTTCATTTTACAATTAAGAAGGAGGAGACCATCTCTGCCAAAGACCTAGAAAAAAATGCATTATAGACTCAGGACTTGAACACATGTTAATACCACTCTTTCCATTTTCTTTCCCGCCTTAGGCAGCTTGGGACCATTAACCACTACCTGAGACAGACAGCTTCTCTAAGATAATGGATGCGTTAATCTGTTGTTGAATTTCGTATTTCAAGCTCCCTGTTCAAGATTGTTGCATGCTCCCAAGAGGAAGGTAAGTTTCTATATTCAATAAAGACTCAGTAAAATCTGAAATTCTAGCAAAATAGTAGGATAGCTATACTCAATAGTTTGAATGTTTTTCTTTAAAACTGAGGTGGATATGGGGTGTAATGTCAACAGTCATATCAGCAGAGTTCCATGATATTTACAAAATATCATTGTTTTGCTAAACTAAGAAATTTCGGTCAAAAACAAGAGTATAGATGACGTTCTGATAATTAGGTGGTAATTTCACCTTCTCTGTATGTATGCTTATTATTGGAGATAAACAAAAAATGAACAAGTAAAATGGCTCTCATTTAAGCCAGAGAAGAAAGCACACAAAATTAAGTTATAAAGAATTAAGAATAAAGTTCTGACTTTTATTTTAATATTTTCTCCATAACTGTAATTATTTCTATCACATTTATATATATTGACTTTTATGTGAATAAAATAATAGGCTGGTGATTAAGACCAAACTAGGTTAAATCTTGAATCTTCTTCATCCTAGATATATAATAATAGAGCATAACAAAACTGCACAAATATTAATTTATCTTCCTGGTAAAATAAAAATGCCTGCACATGCATAACACATGCTCACACTTCTGTATAAAGACCCCCTCAATTGTCATAGAATAGATCATATACCAAAAAGTGCTCATGTGTGTGAAGACTGGCAAATATAATGCCTCCAAGGGTTTAGTTTATGCAGTAAGATTGCTGAAAGTTAAGAAGAAGATGGTAGGGAATTCTAGTTAGCCTTTGGTGCTTACCTTCAAAGACTTCATATTCAAATAAAAAGAATTAAAACATTGCTTCTACACAGAAACAGATTCAAAGGAACATTTTTTTAAGTTTGCATTTTTTTGGTGTTGTAGGTAAATGTTTATTAACATGGATATTCATTATTTATTGTTAAGTGGAAAAGATGGGTTACTAATTTGTAGCACTACTACCAAACAATTCGTACTTAAAAACAATTAAGCTTGCATATTTTTAACATTTTAATTTTAATTTAATAATTGTGTATATTTATGGACTACATGATATGCAAGATCTGTAGGCTACAGTAAAGCACAACTAGGAACTTTCAGCCCTAAATCTCAGTGATTTAAATAGATGAATATACCATAGAAAGAAAGAATTGGTATAAGAAATGGATATTCTTCCAGTGTAAGCCAAAATATGGATTTCGAGGAAGAAATTGAACAAGAACAGCAAAAGAAAAAACAGCCACTTGGTAGTGCTAGAGCAGCCAATCATGGATGGAGGAACAACAAAGAGAAGACATAGAAAATCTTAGTAACCCTAAGTGAGAGAAAATGGAAATCAAGAGGGAAACTACAAGACTGCAGAGCTCACTCATTCCTGAAGCTTCGTATAAGGCCACCTACTTCTAAGCCAACACCAATACAATCCATCATTGTACATAGATAATATTACTATAGCTGACACAAAGTCATAATCCCCCAGAATTTAGATGTTATTTTCACATTGAATTCTTACAATAATATTTTGCTTTAGATACCATTACTTTCTTCATTTTGTGTATGTGATGCATGATATACATATATATATATAAAATACTACATTATATGTTATAATTATACATATATAATTATATACACATTACCCGACATGTTATGTTGTTTGATTCATAAAATTTAGCATGCATTAATTTGAATCATTTAAAATTTGACAAATAGTATTTGACTTAAATTGAATTTTCAGATTTAAGAGTTTCTAACTCAATAAATAATTAATGCACTAAATTTTGCAGCTAAGTTCAAATTCACACATTGGAAGAGTTTGAAATGTGTATTATTGCCGCAATGAAATAATTCACCTGTTTTGTATAAATGTTTTATTTTCAGGGAAATATTTATTTCATAACACCTATTTACATTCTTGTACTTTATTTCTCTCTGCTAAAGAGCATCTCCTGACTCCCAAATAGCATGGATGCAGAACAGGACAGAAGTGACAGAGTTCATCCTACTAGGACTCACCAATGCCCCAGGACTACAGGTGGCCCTCTTTATCATGATCACACTTATCTATTTCATTAATGTTCTTGGAAACCTTGGGATGATTGTTCTCATTCTCACTGATTCTCGTCTACACACTCCCATGTACTTTTTTCTTGGTAGCTTGTCTCTGGCGGATTTAGGCTACTCTTCTGCTGTCACTCCCACAGCCATGGCTGGGCTCCTTCTAGGAGACAAGGTCATCTCCTACAATGTCTGTGCTGCTCAGATGTTCATTTTTATAACCTTTGCCACTGTGGAAAATTTCCTCTTGGCATCTATGGCTTATGACCGCTTTGCCGCTGTGTGCAAACCCTTACATTACTCTACCACCATGACTACAGGTGTGTGTGCCCGTCTGGTCATAGGCTGCCATGTCTGTGGTCTCCTGAATGCCTCCATCCATGTTGGGGAAATATTCAGTCTCTCCTTCTGTAAGTCCAACGTGGTTCATCACTTCTTCTGTGATATTCCAGCAGTCATGGCTCTGTCTTGCTCTGATAGACACGTCAATGAGCTGGTTCTTGTTTATGTAGCCAGCTTCAATGCCTTTTTTGCTCTTCTAATTATCTTGGTGTCCTACCTATTCATATTTATCACCATCCTGAAGATGCACTCAGCTACAGGATACCAGAAAGCTCTGTCCACCTGTGCCTCCCATCTCACTGCAGTCTCCATTTTCTATGGGACAATTATCTTCATGTACTTGCAGCCCAGCTCCAGTCACTCCATGGACACTGACAAATTTGCCTCTGTGTTCTACACCATGGTCATCCCCGTGCTGAACCCCGTGGTCTACAGCCTCAGGAACACGGAGGTCAAGAGTGCATTCAAGAAGATAGTTTTAGAGGGAAAAGTGTTTCTAAAATTTTGATTTAAAAATTGTAGGATGCATAATAACTTAATGTCATGCTTCTCAGATCTTCTCCATGTGCTGAACCACATATTAAGGTGCATATCGAAGTCAAGTTCCTGAAGTCAAATATTTACCTCCTCAAAAATCAGTTTATTGTGTAGAAACGAGGAAACATATCCAGAAATATAATATTCTGTATAACAATGGTGAGAGGAGTCACAAGTTATTTTGCTTCTGGCTTATCAAAAGAATGTATTAAGGATATTTGATTAATTCATTTCACCTATATGCACTTTTTCTATCACAGATTAGCAGAAACACACATGTAAAGTTAGAAAAAACTTGTGACTGTGAATATTTTCATGAATATACCCACATGAGTACATATAAATGAGTAGAAAATTTGCCAGACATAAATAGAATGTGACTAATTTTGGTGAAAAACAATTTAAGTAATTGAGGTATTAGATAATTAATTTGACTAATATTATTTATTTATTTAGTTGAGTAAGTGTTCTAAGAGTGTTAGTGTAAAACTTAAATGATTATTTGTTTCATAGTAGGTCCTCAATAAATATCTGTTAAATGAATAAAATAATTGATCTTTGAGTTCAATTGTATCAATATTTTGAATCTTTGAGCCATTTATGGTAATACTTTTATCGGCAGTAAGAAAAGCCATTTAGATATACTTCTAGAAAAATTCAGGAGGCACATTGATTTTTCTGCTTTGTAGCAATATTGTTATTTGCATTTCCAGCCCCTCTTTCCCTTCCCACTTTTTGAAATGGTGATTTTTTGGAAATATCCTCCTCAATTAGATCATTTGAAACTATCTCATAATTTGTATTTAGAAATGCTCTCATTAACTATCAAGTAACATGGCAATTAGGTAACTATTTAGAAAAACATAAGTTATAAGATTAAAAGTTTTAATACCTGATCACATTTGGAAAATTACTTCCATCATATAAATTATACAAGTGAAATTATTTTAAATATTCATGAAAATCAGAGCATGACAGTTTCCATCAGCCACAAAGATAAAGTACTTTCTATATGCTAACATAGGGAACAATATTCGTAATTTTTAATTATCAGAGAGCTCTATATAGCACAAAACCTATTCAAGGGAATGTGCACTCATGTCTAATTTACATTCTCTACACAGTAAGTGCCTTCTACAGCTCAGTACTTGTAAGATGATATTTGAATGTGCTAAAGTGTAGAGGTTGGTACTTCTGAGGCCATGTGATATGGCACAAATATTCACTACTGTCTATATGGTGATCTTTCTCAAGCTGTAATAACTGTCTTTTTAAATTATAAATCATTATTTAATTGCACAAATTTATCTTGTACAGTATGATTATCTTTTTATATATTACATGAATTTTTAAAAGATACATAACTGTACATACTAATAGAGTAACATGATGCTTTTATACATATACACACTGTATAGTGTTTATATCATAATTAAACACACCTCCTCACATTTTGTCATTTCTTTTTTTTTAATATTTATTCTTAAGTTTTAGGTGGACACAGTATCTTCATTTTACATTTATGTGATGCTGAGGATCGAACCCAGTGCCTCTTGCATGCTAGGCGAGAGCTCTACCACTGAGCCACAACCCCAGCCCCACATTTTGTCATTTCTTTATGGTATAAATATTCAAAATCCATTCTTTTAGATTCTTGGCATTTACAGCACATCACTCACTGTTCTGTGTGATCACCTGCTCTGCACGGCAGAATTTCTTGCTCTCAACTAACTACAACTTAGTTCCCACTGACCAACCTTTCTCTATCTCTCCATCCTCCCCACTCACCCCAGCATCTGGACCTACTGCTCTCTGGACTTGTATGAGAACAGCTGTTTGGGTTTCACATATAAATGGAATACCAGTGCATCCAGTGGTATTTGTCTTTCTGTGTTTTGCTTATTTTACTTGGCCTAATGATCTACAGTGCCATCCATATTGCACCAAAATTTTGGAAACATGCTCTTTATGGCTGAATAAAGTATATTATATATGCCACATTTTCTTTATCTTTTCATCAGTTGATAGGTACTTTGCTTCCACTTCTTAACTATTGTGAATAGTGCTGCAATGGACATAGGAGTGCATATGTTTCAATGCTTAGTACCATCATAAGTATATATGTGTGTGTGTGTGTGTGTGTGTATACACACATAAAAATATATATTCTTAATGAATAACATGAAATATGAAATATTAAAAGGGAATAAATGAAAAATCATGAAACTAATATATATAAAAATTATATAAAATGCTTTGATGGATAGTATAAATATTGACTATACAAAACTGAACTTAGAATTAACATATACAAGTTAGATTTTTTTAATTTTCAAAACACAGCTTAGAGATGGAAATACAAAAGACGATAAAGAGAAAGACTGCTTTCCCATTTGATGTTATCACAAGAGCATTTTGATGCTATAGATTCTTGGTTTTATTTCTTAGGCTGTGGGTCTCTTATTAAGGAAGATATTTGCTGCACCTATAGGTAGGTAGGAGTGTGGAACCTCTGTTTTGTTGTATCAGTTGTAATCTCTGGTCGGTCACCCAGGACTTTCAGGCACTTTGAGTTGAATTTAGTGCAGGGTGAGAGGGATCGACCTTCATTATTTTATAAATAATGGCTATCCAGTTTTCCAAGCACCGTGTGTTAAAAAGACTGTCTTTTTTCCTTCTTGGAAACTTTATCAAAGACAAGCTGAACATGTCTATGAGGCTTTGTCTTGGTGTCCTCTATTTCACTGGTCTTCGTGTTTGTTTATATGCCAGTCCCATGCTGGTTTTGTTATTATAGCTCTGCAGTATAACTTGAGGTTGGAAGTTATGAAGTCTCCAGCCTTGTTCTTATTGCTCAGAGTTGCTTTGTCTATTCTGGGTCTTTGATTCCTCTGTGTGAAGTTTTAGGACTTTTTTTCATGGATATGTGAGGAATGACATTGGCATTTTGATGGAGATTGCATTGAATCTGTATATCACATTTTGTACAAGACCATTTTGACAAAATGAGTCTGCCTATTCAAGAACCTGGGAGGTCTTTCCATCTTCCAAGGTTTCTTCGATTTCTACTCCTCAGTATTCTATGTATTTTAATTGTAGAAGTCTTCCTCCTCTTTGGTCCTGTTTATTTATTCCCAAGGCTTTTTATTTATTTTAATGTTATTATGAATGGAATTGTTCTCCTGATTTCTTTTCATTGGGTTCTCTGTTGGTGTGTAGAAAAGATGTTGCAGTTTGAGCTTGTACCGTGCTATTTTGCTAAATTCATCAGGGTAGGAATCTGGTGGAGTTTTTCGGATCTTCTAAATATAGCACCCTGTCATCAGAAAACAGAGATAATTTGACTTATTTTTTTCCTATTTGTATTCCATTAAATTACTTATGTTGCCTGATTGCTGTGGCTAGAGTTTCAAGAAATATGTTGAATAAGAGGGGTGAGAACGGACATCCTTCTGTCTTTGAATAATGACTTTGAATGACCAGTGGGCTATTAAAGAAAACAAGGTAGAAAGTTTTGAATTTCTAGAAACAAATGCAAATGGAAACACAACCTATGGGATAGTTAAAGCAGTACTAAGAGGGAAGTTTACAGTTATGATTGCCTAGATTTTAAAAATCAGAAAGATCTCCAATAAAAAAAAAAACTAATGATGCATCTCCAGGTCTTAGAAAACAAGAAATAGCCAAACCCAAACAGTAGAATTTTTGAAAGACAATAGAGAAAAAACAAATTAAATAGACACTAAAAAATACAAAGATCAATTAAATGAAGAGTTGTTCCTTCCAAAAGATAACAAACTTGACAAGTCCTTAGAAAACATCACCAAATGAAAGTGGGAGAAGACCCAAATGTAGAAAATTTGAGTGGTGGTGGCAAAAGGGCATATTACAACAGGTATCACTGAAATCCACGAAATCATAAGGGAATACTTTGAAAAATTATATGCCAATAAATCAGAAAACCTAAAAAAAAGAAGTACAAATTCCTGGGTATGTATGAACTGCCATAATTGAGCCAAGATTTAGAAAACATAAATGATCAATATCAAGCAATATTATTGAAGCAGTAATAAACAGTCTCCCTACAAGAAAGGCCTGAATTTTACCATACTTTTAAAGAATATCTAGTGTTAAGGCTCCTCAAACTGTTTCATAACAGGGAAAGGTATATGTAATATAGCATATAAGTAGAATCAAGGATGTAAACAACATGATGATCTAAATAGATGTTGACAAATTTCAATATCCCTTCCTGAAAAAAATCTAAAGAAACTAAGTATAGAAAGATCACACCTTAACATAATAGAAGCTGTGATATGAGAAACCCTATAGCCCTCATCATACTGAATGGAGAAAAACTGAAAGCATTTCCTTTAATATCAGGGACAAGACAAAGTTCCCACTCTCCCCACTCTCATACAATACAATACCTGAAATTTTACACAGAGCAGTCATGCTTGAGAAAGAAATAAAAGGGATATTAATACTAAAGAAGGAAGTTAAATTATCCCTGTTTGCAGATAATATAATTCTGTGTTTAGAGTACTCTATGTCACTTCCAAAAGACTCTCAAAGATAATAAACAAGTTCAGCAAAGTTACAGGGTAATATCAACATACAAATTTTTGAAGCTGGTTCATATACCAACAATGAATTGACTGAGAAATAAATAAGGAAAGAAATCCAATTTACAATTGTCCCAAAAAGCAATACTTAGGAATAAACCTAACCAAGGATGTGAGAGACCACTACAATAAAAATTATTTTAAAAACTCAAAAACAATATTAAAGATGACACTAGAAGATGAAAAGACCTCCTGTGTTCATGGATTGGTAGAATTAATATTGCTAATATGGTCATATTGTCCATAGGGATCAATAAAGTCAGTGAAATTACCATCAAAATACCAATGACGTTCTTCAAAAGATGCCAAAGCACCAAAATTGCCAAATGACCACAGAAATCTCACACAGACAGAGCAATGCTGGAGGCATCTTAATACCTGGCTTCAAATATACTATAGAGGCACATTAACAAAATAACTTAATATTGGCATGGAAACTGACATGTAGATCAATGAACTAGAAAATAGGGCACAGACATAAACCCATGCATCTACAGCCATTTGCTTCTCAACTGAGGTGCCAAAAACATACATTGGATTAAAGGCATCCTCTTCAAAGAAAACAGTCCTGGGAAAATTTTATATTCACTAGCACAATTTTGAAACTAGACCCTTGTCAGGAGCTGCTCTGGACAGGAGCTATGTACACAGCTTTAAGTCCTGAGTCAAGAGGTACTGAACTGGTATTGTACCCATTGCACTGCAATTGGACCTTACCTCCACTGGGATAAGAGAGGTCCAGCTGTAGGAGTGGGCATCACCGGATGGAGTTGGATCACACCCACTTGTTTGTTGTAACCCTACCCCTTGCTCATTTGAATGGCTTCTCCCCAATGAAACCCAGGTTTGAGGCATGCTCCTCCTCTTTCTTGCCTGCCTGGCCCCCCCTTGTGGGAGCTGTGGCTGAGGAGCAGCCACTGAACCTAAAGAAAAGGTGCTTTCTGTGTCTGTATCTTTATTTAGTCATCCCAAAAATCACTTGGAGTGTCCCTGACCGGTTTAGTCGTGTGTCATGACAGATCCCTAGGTCTCATCCTGTACAAAAAAAAAAAAAAAAATCAGTTCAAAATAGATCAAAAATCTTAATGTAAGATCTGAAATTATGACGAGAAAAACACAGGGGAAAGATCTCAAGATATTGACATAGGCCATTATTTCCTGGACAGGACTCTAACAGTTTGGAAATAAAAGCAAGAACTGACAAAGGAGATTACACCAGATTAAAAAGCTTCTGCAAAGCAAAGGAAACAATCCACAGAGTGAAGAGATGACCTACAGAAAGAGACCAAATCTTTGCCAGTTGCCTATATGATAGGCAGTGGATTAATATCCAACACACATAAAGAATTCAAGAATGTTATCTACAATTAACACCAAAAAATAACCTAATTAATAAATGGATAGAAGAACCAAACAGGTATTTTTTCCAAAAATACAAATACCTAACAAATATGAAAAAAAATGTTCAACATCTCTGACAATCATGGATGTGTAAATCAAAACTACCTTGACGTTTCATGTCACTCCATTTAGAAAGGCAGTCAGGAATTCAAATAACAATAAATGCTGTTGAGGATGTGGAGAAAAAGGTACACTCAAGCATTTTTTGGTGTGATTACAACCACGTTGGGAAGCATTATGAAGATTCCTCAAAAAACTAGGAATGGAACCACCATATGACACAGCTAACCCCCACTTTGGTGTATATCTAAAAGAACTAAAATCAGCATACTATAGTGATTCAAACACACCGGTGTTTATAGAAGCACACTTTGCAGTAGCCAAGTAATGGCATCAACCATGTACTGGTCAACAGAGGAGTGGATAAGGAAATTGTGGCATATATATACACACATTGGAGTTTTTCTCAGCCATGAAGAATAATGAAATTTGCTGACAAATGTACACAATTGCCAAATATTGTGTTACATGAAATAAGCCAGACCTAGAAGTCAGGGGTCAAATGTTTTCTCATATGTAGAAGCCAGAACAAAATAAGGATAAAATAATGGAGGGACGAATCCCATGAAAATAGAAATCAGTGGATGAGAAGGAGGGGGTTGTGGAAGAGGAAGGAGAGACAGTGGGATGAAATTAATCAATCTATCCTATGTGTGTATATGAATATACCACAGTGAATTTCACCTTTATTATACCACAGTGAATTTCACAGTGAATGTATATTTATAAAACACTAATTTTAAAAACAATAACTATATGGAAGACCAGTAAAGTAGAGGAAAATGAATGGGGGGGAGAGAGAAAGAGAAATACTGGGGACTGAATTGAAGCAAATCATACTGCATGTTGGTATGATTATGTCAAAATGGGGTTGTGGCTCAGGATTAGAGCGCTCACCTAGTGGGTATGAGGCACTGGGTTCAATCCTCAACACCACATATAAATAAATAAATAAATAAAGGTATTGTGTCCATCTACAAATAAAGAACATTAAAAAAAGATGAACCCCAGTATTGTATGTAACTACAATCCTCTAATAAGAAGTACAGGACCGACTAGTTCTGGAGTTCATAGTATATTCCATTCTCCTGAACTGAATTGAGATTTTGTCATATTTTTAATGAAACTGTCTGATATTTATTTCAAGAAACATGAATATAAGATTTGTTTTTAGATTTAGAGTTTTATAATTCACACATAAATGTAGCTAATAGATTTACTTAAGATTATTTTTGTAAATGTAAATCCATAAAAAAAGGGAACTAAGATTGAAAAAAGAAAGAAAGTCAAGTATCAAATTTTTCCTGTCATATGCAGGAACTAGACCGAAATAATGAGGAAAGGGGGAAGGGAATCCATGAAAATAGAAGAAACAACAGTGGAGCAGAGGAAGGGGAAATATTTGGATGGATGAGGGATGGGAAAAGGGAGGAACAGTGTAATGAAAGTGGCCAAGCAATCCTGTGTGCATATACGAATATATCACAAAGGGTTTCACCTTTTTGTATGTCTAAATTGGACTAATTTTTTTAAAAATATATATATAAATATATAGAAGTAAGACCAGTAGAATTGAGGAAGGGGAAGGGGAAAATTGAGAAAGAAAATTGAGGAAAAGAGAAAGCACTGGATACTGAAATGGAGCAAATTATATTTCATGCATGTATAACAATAATGCTCTAATAAAATATTTTTAAAAGATATAAATAAAAGATTGAGTATTCCAATCAAAAAAAGAATAAATGATCTAAAAATGATCTAAACAGACACCTCTGGAAAAAGTACAAATTATCAATAAATATGTGAGAAAATGCTCAAAAGTTTTAGCCGTCAGTGAAATGAAATCCAGACTACATTGTGATTCCATATCAACCTAGTCAGAATGTTTATAGGAAAGACAGTCAAATGAATCAGACATAACTTTCCTATCTTCATATATGAATACACCACCAATGACACTAAACTTCATCTATAACGACAATAAAGGGGACCTAATTAGAATAGGTTATACTTGATGTATGTATAATACACCAAAAAACACTCTATAGTCATGTGTATCTAAGTAGATCAAATAAATAATAAAATAATAATAATGACAGCAACACATGCTAGCAAGAACATAGAAAAAAACAATTTCTCTGGCTGGGGATATGGCTCAGTTGGTAGAGTGCTTGTCTTGCAGGCACAAGGCCCTGGGTTCAATCACCAGCACCACGAAAAAAAAAAGAAAAAAAAAGAATTTTTTCACACATTTTTGGTGAGAATATAAATCAGCACAAAAACTAGAGAAAACTGTAGAATTCTTTCTCATAAAATTAAAAATAGATCTACCATAGGATACAGCTATGCAATTCCTGTGTATATATCCGAAGGGAGGTCACCACATGCAGGTATGTCAAGAGAAGTATGGAATCAGGATAGGTGCTCATCATGTTAGCAAAATAAGTCATACACAGAAAAAGACTATTACTTGTTCTCTCTTAATGTGGAAGCTAAGGGGAAAAAAGAGTATGGTCTGAAAGCAATAGAGGAACTACTAGGGAAGGGACAGAGAACTGGTGAGTAAGGAGACTGTCAGAGAGCAGTACGAGTAAGATCAAAGCATGAAATATGAATTTATGGAAAGGTTATAGTGAAACCATTAGTTTGCATAATTAATATGCATAAATTATTATACTTCAAAACTACCAACATGATGGGACCACGAAAGACAGAGAAAAGTTAAAAAAAAAAAAAACCCTGAGATGTAGAGGAGGGAAAGAAAAAAAAAAAAAAGCTAGAGAAATCACAATATCTGACTTCAGAATATACGTTACATCTTTAAATTTGGTGATAGTTACCAAATTATCGTGCTCCTGGCATAACACATAGACCAATGGACCAGAACAGAGAACTCTGAAATTAAGTCATGCATACACAGAGCCAATTTTTGACAACGAGCAAAGAACATATTGCAAAAAGCACATTGTCTTCAAGAAATAGTGCTTCCAGTAACTCTTTTGAATGTGCTTTTCACTTCCTTGTTCCTGAGGCTGTAGACCACTGGGTTTAGCATGGGGATGACCTTAGCATAAAAGACAGAGGCAATTTTGTCTGTGTCCATGGAGTGACTGGAGCTAGGTCATAGATACATGAAGATAACAGTCCCATAGAAGATGGAGACTTCAGGGAAGTGGGAGGCACAGGTGGACAAAGCTTTCTGATATCCTGCAACTGAGCGCATCTTCAGGATGGTGATGAATATGAATAGGTAGGACACCAAGGCGACTAGAAGGGCAAACAGGACATTAAAGCTGGCTGCATAAACAAGAATCAGCTCACTGACGTGTCTATCAGAGCAAGACAGAGCCATGACTGCTGGAACATCACAGAAAAAGTGATGCACCACATTGGACTGACAGAAGGAGAGACTGAACGATTCCCCAACATGGATGGAGGCATTCAGGAAACCTCCCAGGTAGCAGCCTGCAGCCAGACACGCACACACACGTGCTGTCATGGTGGTGGTGTAGTGCAAGGGCTTACACACTGCAGCATAGCGATCATAGGCCATCGCGGCCAAGAATAAATTTTCCACACTGGCAAATCCTCCAAACAAGAAGGCCTGAGCAACACAGGCATTGTAGGAAATTTTGCAGTTTCCTAGAAGGAGCCCAGCCATGACTGTGGGAGTGACAGCTGAAGAGTAGCAAAAGTCCACCAGAAACAGGTTACCCAGGAAAAAGTACATGGGAGTGTGGAGACGAGAATCCAAGAGGATCAGTATGATCATCCCCAGGTTCCCAACCACATAGATGAGGTAGATGAGGGTGATCATGATAAAGAGGGCCACCTGTAGTTCTGGGGCACTGGTGAGTCCTAGGAGGATGAACTCTGTTATTTCTGTTCTGTTCTCCATCAATGTTGCTGGGGAATTAGGAGGTGCCCTGTAACAAAGAGAAATAAAAATGGGGCACTGAACATAGTAGAGACTGCAGTGAGATCGGAATGTTTATGTACCATGTGCATTATTTTATTACTGTAGCCACACTATGTACTTCAAATTTCTCATAACTAAAAATGAGCTTAACAATATAATTGAGTGTATTACTTATCTCTACAGCTCCAGAATGTTGAATGAGGAGTCTACATGGATCATGTTCATGATTTATGAATTTGATATCTGTGTGAGCTGAGATTTTAAAAATTTATTAGATTATACATGACAGTTCTGGAATTTTTAAGTCAGTCAGTTTCTGTTTTCCTGTCTTGGTGAAGGCATAAATTCCTTCTGTATACCTCATGTGCCAGAAACTTGTCTGGATTCTGGACACTGTATCTATAGTCCCTGATTTCTCAACAAGTTTATGAAGTTGGACAGTTGTTAATTTAATTTAGATTGTGTGACACCAGAGCCTGAGTAATGTATGTATGTTTATAGAAGTATTAATTGGAAAGCTTTTGTCCCATACATTTTAGTTACCATGACCGATGGCCTAAATTAAACTAGAAGTGAGTTGCAATTTACAATTACTCATTGTCTCCATTGGTCCAAGCTCAGTGTTTGGGATTTTGCAGCAGTCTCCTGAGATGTATGCATGGTGGAGGCGGTGAGATAACGGGGACCATGGAGACAGTTCTGGTAGGAGAGAGCACAGCCTCAGTGCAGGGCTGGTCTCTGGGCAGAGGTGCACATCAACCCTACATCTACAAGCTACAAATCACTGCTATAATCTAACTTCCCTGAACCAGATTTTCTTTTATCTGAAAATGAAGATACTATTGACTCTACATCCTCAGCACACTATTGTGAAAATTTAGGTGATACATGAAACACAAGTAAATTCTGAATGTTTACCTAAAAAGTTCTATCTATACTGTCATTACAAGGATGGACTTAGGGTCCTTCTGTGGTTTGAGAAAGGTGGGTGCCAACATGGAGGTCTTTACAGGTGGGTGAGGTCATCCATCTGAAAACCTTATCCTCAAGGTGCTTTTCTTACTAGTCCACCAATTCCACTGAGATTTTATGTGCCTTCTGTTTACACTCTGTCCATGATCCGCCCATAGAGTTGAAGGCTTTGGGCATTCCATGTGAGTTCACCTTCTGTTTAATTTCTTTGAAGTCCGTATTTTCTCTTGAGTTGAAAGAGTGTTTATTTTCTCCTTACTATAAACCTATAATTAATCACACATATAAATGGTCAAATATTCATATTTTGGGGGGTTTCTTTAGCCTTCAAATCTGTTTTGGTGGAAAGCTCCTGCTTTCTTTTTTCTTTTTTAAATTCTTTTATTCTAATTTTTTATATATGACAGCAGAATACATTATAGTTCATATTACACATATAGAGCAAAATTTTTCATATCTCTGGTTGTATACAAAGTATATTCACACCATTCATGTCTTCATACATGTACTTAGGGTGATGATGTCCATCTCATTCCACCGTCTTTCTTACTCCCATGCCCCCTCCCTTCCCCTGCCACCTCTTTGCCCTATCTAAAGTTTGTCTAATCCTCCCTTACTCTCCCTCCCAACCCCACTATGAATCAGCCTCCTTATATCAGAGAAAACATTCAGCAGAAAGCTCCAACTTTAAAATCTTTTATTTTTCAGTACATTGACCCCATATTTTAAAACTTTTTTTCATGCACACAAATCTTTTTTTTTCTGTTTTTTTTTTAATTAGTTGCTCAAGACAATACAATGATCTTGACATATCGTACATTTGATTCCAATAGGGTAGGAATTCTCATTTTTCCATGTGTACAGCTTGCAGGATCACATTGGTTATACATCTATGTGTATACATACAGCAATCCTAGTGTCAGTTGTATTCTGCTGCCCTCCCTATTCCCCCCTCCCCTCCCTTCCCCTCCCATCACCTCTCTACCCATTCAACTGTGACACTTATCTCTCTCTCTCTCTTTTTTTCTTCCCTTCCCTCTCACACCATCGTATATGTATTTTGTGAAACCATGAGGATCTCCTTCCATTTGAGACATTTGAAAATACTCGTTGCCTGCTAGCAATGATTCCCTATCATTCGCATCCTGTTCTTTGCAACTTTACAAGTCCAACCCATGCGGGCTTTATGACTACTGACCTTAACATACATAACACTTTTGATACAGAGTTTCTGCAATGCATGATGGGAGCTTTACATGTAAGTACCTGTGTGATTCTATTTGCACCTCTGTATACATAGGTATTCTTCTTATTATTATTTTACTATTAAGGCAACTGAGAATTTGTGAAGTTTAGTGATATTCTAACATTCCAAAAGTAGATTGAGAGAGATATAAGAATCGACATTTAAACTGAGTTGAATCTTAATCAAAAGCCTGTAACTTTAGCTGCATCACATCAGTATTTGTAGACTTGCCAAAAATAATAAGACTGAGTATGGATTATGGTCAGAATGTTACAATGAAGTTAAGATATTGCTAACTCATTAAGTCCCTTCCTGTTTAAAGAAGGGCCACTGCACTCTCTGTGCCCTTTACTCTCTAGTGAGAGACCACCAGGTTGTAAACAAATTGAGATTATGATATATTCATTCAGAGTTTGATCTATAACAAATATTTTTAGAAAGCAGCAAGATGACCTTTGATAAATATCACTAAACTCTTTCCTGCTGACCTTTTGATATGTATATTCCAGCCACACCTCAGTGTTTTACAAAAATGGTCACTCTCCCAACTTCTGTGCTCACGTAACTCATAAAAGGTCCAGCTGCCCCACTACCTCTCATGAACATCAATTTTCAAAACGTTCATATTGATTATAGAATCTTACTTCCCTCCTCAAACACAAATGATAGTCCTGAACAGAGTTTGAAGCCAGAAATTCTTCCATGGAAAAACACATGGTGGGAGCATCTCTCTGGTGGTCAAAAGATTCTGAGGTCCCTAAGGCAGGAAGGGACACATGGAGAAAAGACTAGTAAGCATGTGAGTCTTGAATCTACCATGCATTCTTACTGTGTCTGTGGAGGACTCACCTCCTCCTTTTCTGTAAAAGAAACATTATAATGTTACATCTTCAATATCATCCACAGTAGTATGTTTGCAAATAATAAAATTTAAACACAGTTAGCTTAGTGGTTATTGTGTCATAATCAATCAATATAATTTCAATCTTGGGGTATTTTTCTTGACCATGTGCACTCACAGCAAGGCTTGTGGCTGGAAGAAAACCTGCCTGTACTCCCAGATAATAATATTCAGATGAATTAATAATGACCACAGGGGCACTGCATGCCAGCCTCTAAAATAAACACCTGGAATTCTGTCAGACTTCAGAGACAGATGCATGTACATCAGCAGGGAATGATGAATACACAGAGCTCTCCTGGGATGTTCTCCCATGAGGGAATCTTTAGTGTTTCATCTCACTTTGTAAAGAAAGAAGAATTAAACTACCTATGGGATTAAGCTGGATAGTTTAAGTGTGCACAAATATAATTGTGTTATTATTTCTCATTTTTAATCTTTAATATATAACTGAAACCCCAATATGCATATTTGTTAGTATAGAGCTTTAAATTTTTGTTTTTCAAATGTATATTCATGGAACCACTATCACAATCACCCATAATAAATTTTCTTAACCATGATAGTCAATTGTATCTCCTGGAAAACACCATCAACTTTTTCCTTTTGGTTTTACATTTGCCTATAATATCCTTGACGATGCCCCTAGGATATTACACATTTGTTTCATTCAACTAGTGTAATGTAACTAAGGTCCATTCATACCAAGTTATGCATACCAGTAATCTCTATTATGCATATTGAGTTTTACATTTCCTCATTGAGGGACATTTATGCTGTTTTCAGTTTTGGAGATTACAAATAAAGCTAACCTAACTCTTCATTTCACTATTTTTTTATTTTAATGTATGTTTTATATCTTCTGGGTATATATATTGGAAATACTGCCTCACTCATTCTTCAAAGTCAGCATAACCTCATAACCAATCTAGACAAGAACATTAGTGAAATAAAATTATACTCTTGTTTAATATAGTGAAGCAATGTTAAAAAAACACTCACAGGACAAATCCATCCTGAATAAACATAACTATGAATATGACTGAGTTGAATTTACTCCAAAAATGTAAAGGTTCTTCAGTATACAAAAAGTAATCCATGTAATAAACCATATTATTATAATGAAGAGAGCAACAAGATCATTTCTGTAATCCAGAATAAGCATTTGCCAATGTTCCACTTCTTTTCATAAAGAATATTCAGGAAGATAGAAACTGAAGTGAACATATATAAGCTAAAAAGAACATACACAAACCACAGCTAAGATCATAATCCAAAGTGAAAGACTGAAGATCTCCCAAAAACATCAGACGCAAGTATTTCTGCTTTCATCACTTATACTCAAATTTGTACCAGAAGTTCAGGCCAGAGGATAGGCAAGGGAAATAAAAGAAACTAAATTGGAAAGAAGCAAAATATATCTATTTTCTGATGACATGAAATTCTACAATAAAAATCTTAAATATGTATTTAAAAAGTATTACCTAATAATATTAATCAGTAATATCACAGGATTTAAGATTTATTGACCAAATTCTACTGCACTTCTACATACTGGCCATAAGTAATCTTAAAAGAAAATATACAAAATAATTCCACTGATAGCAGCATCTAAGTCAATCAAATATTCAGAAATGGATTTTACCAAAAAGCTACACACATATATCTTGAATGTACAAAAAAAAATTGCTGAAGTGCAAAACCCCTACACTTTAAATTTTCATTGATTTTAAGAGTAAGTATTTTAAATGGCAATAATTTCCAAAGTAATCTATAGATTAAATGAAATCTCTACCAAGATGCTAATGGCTTGTTTTAAGAAATGTAAAAGCCAATACAAAAAGTCGTATTGAATTTCAAAGGATGCTCAATAGCCAAAGTAATCTTGCAGGAGAACAAAGTAGAAGCACACACTCATTCCAAATTCAAAATGCACTCCTCAACCCTCAGTCATTGCAATGTGGCACTGGCTTATGCAAACCCATGGAATGGAATTAACAGTTCAGGAAAACATCATGTGTCCATGGTCAACTGAATTTTGACAAGGATGACAATTTTACTCAATGGAGAAAAACATTCTCATCAACAAATAACATTAGGACAAGTGGAAATACCAGATCAACTCAAAATATATCAGGAACTGAAACAAGAGTGAAAAACCATAAAATTGTTAGAAGAAACCATGGGTAAAATTCATGACTTTGGATTTCGTAATGGATTCTAGGATACAAACTAAATGATGAGAACCAACACCAACAGTGTATCATAATGACCTCTGTGTGGGAGATGTGGTTGTGCTGAGTGTCAGAGATGGACTGTCAGAGCATTGTTGCTGGAGTTTCACTGAATACGCTTATTTACTTTATTATAGCTTCAGATTTGCGGGAGGTGAGCTGTCAGTCTGTGCTAAACAGAAAAGTTTAAGAGGCTCCTGAATGTGTGGAAATCCAGTTTTTACTTGCTGGAGGCTAGCACTTTCCCACAAAGCAAGGGGGAGGGAGGGAGGAGGGAAGTAAGGAAAGAACTGGGGAATGAATTTGACCAAATTATTCTATGTTCATATATGGATATATCACAGTGTATTCTGATTTCATACACAAATATAATTAACCAATTAAAAAATAGATAGAAGAAAGACCAATAGAGTAGAGGAAGCAGGGTGGAGAAGGGAAGAAGAGGGGAAGTACTGGGAGTGAAATGAAGCTATGTTATATGCATTTATGAGTACGTCCCAATGAGTCCCACTGTCATGTATAACTATAATGCACCCATAAAAACATTTTTAAAGAGTAAGAACTGAAAGAAAAAATTTGATGACTTGGACTTCATCCAAACTTAAAACTTCTGTTCATCACTGGGTATCAAGCATAGCAAAGGCAGCCTACAAAATAAGGAATAAACTCCTTACAAATTTTATGTCTGATAGGTTTTAATGTCTGGATTATATAAAGAACCTCCACAAATTAACAACAAAAAGACTTGCAACCCTACTAAAAAATAGGCAAAAGACTTGAATGAACATTTCTTTAAAGACTACATACAAATGACCAGGCTGGGGATGGAGCTCAGTGGTACCTGAGAACCTGGCTAGAAGGCCAGAGGCCCCAGCCAAAACTACAACAACAACACAAACAAACAAACAAACAAACAACAACAAAAAACTCAGAACAAAAATAAATAAATAAATAAATAAAACACAAACAACAACAAAAAAGGAAGAGAATATATGCAAATGGCCAATAAACAATATAAGTAGTCACTATGAAATTTCTAATCAAAAGCTCAATGAAATAGTACTTTACAATTGCTAACATGACTTATTTTTTAAAAATTGAGGCACATGTGTTGTTAAAAATGTGGAGAAAAAACAAACCTCGTGTATTGCTGATGGGGGTATACAATGGTGCACCTTCTGTGGAAAACAGTTTGGCAGTTCCACAAAAAGCTAAATTACCAGGACTCAACCATTAAGATCCTAATTATGCGCTCAAAGATTTGAAAGTAGTTAGACAAATATTTGTACATGATTTTCGTAGTAGAATTATTCACAATTGTTATATCAAGCACTTGTCATCTGAGGAATGGAAAAACAAATATGGTATATCAATACAATGAATATTTTTCAGTCATAAAAATGTAAAGTATCCGTAAAATGCTGAAGTAATGGTGACCCTTGAAATCATGATAATTGAAATTAATTAGATAAAAGTCACCTATTTGATAATTTTTTAAAAAAAAACAAAATGCTCAGAATAGATGAATACATACAAAAGCAGATCAGTGATCACCTTGGACAGAGGACATAGGATAAAACAGTTATATACTAATGGGTTTAAATGTGCAACTCTGTGTGCACTGTATAGATAATGAAAATGTTTGCAATTTGATCGATAGAGGTAGCTGCTCCTCAGTGTGAATGTGCTAACTGTCATCACGTTGTACATTCAAAGGGAGTAATTCATATGTTTTGTGAATTTCAGGGCATTTAAAAAGATCAAGGAAAAGGGAAGTTAAAGAAGACAAAGTGAAGAAAGCAAGGTGGCAGTGGAGACAGATCGGATTTGCACTGGCAGAAGCTAAGGAATGAGGGCAGCCACCTCAAGATGGTGACAAGGACCAATTTGCCCAGAGGCTTCTGGAAGGAACATAGCCCTCTTTTTTGATTTCAGCTCAGTGATACTGATTTTGGACATCTGGCCCTCAGAACTCCCTTGAGGAAGTTGGACTGGAATGAATTCAAATTGAATTTGTGTGTATATGTGTGTGTGTGTGTGTGTCTGTATTTCATTTGCTTATTTTGATTTTGGTATGATAAACACAGTAAACATCATCTAAACAATTTTAAGTGTACTGTTCATATGTTGACATATGTGTTGATGACAAGGGATGTGATCTGAGTTCCCCATCTGGTTCTTCCTCTTTGGTTCTTTGTTGTTGGTTTGAAGTTTTTGTCTCCTCCCTTCTTTTATTTGGAATAGGACTGTGTAGGGGTGAGATTCACTGTGGTTTCACTGAGATGTATATCTTAGCTGCAAGGTCTCTACTCTTGGATCCTTTAGTGTCCAATCTCTTTCCAGCCCCTGTAGAAAGTGTCCTTTAATCTTTAATATTTAACATACCCACATTGTCTTTATACAATTTCTATTATCTTTCTGCTGTTGATTTTCAGTTTAATTTTATTATGATCTGATAGGATAAATGAAATTATATTGATTTTTTAAAATATTTGATAAGATTTACTTTGTAGCCTAGAATATGACCTAATTTGGATAAAGTCCCATGCACATCTCAGAAGAAGATAAATTCAGCTTTTTGGGGATGGAGTATTGTGTAGATGCCCATTAGGTCAATTTGATTTATAGTGTTGTTTAGGTTGGAAATAGCTTTATTGATTTTATGTTTTGATGACTTGTCTATTGGTGATAAGAGGGTATTAAAATACCCCAATATTGTGTTGGTGTCTATGTGGGACTTAACATCATGGAATATAATTTTTTATGTATTTGGTTGCACTGACATTTGGGGCATAAATCCTTACTATCACTGTATGTCCTTGTTTAATTTTTCCTTTATTAGCATGTAGTGGCATTTTTTTTGTTTCTTCTGATTAATTTTTCCTTCAAATTTTCTTTGTCAGATATGAAAGTAGCCAATCCTGTTTATTTTCATGGTCTGAATGCATGAAAATATTTTTCCATCCTTGTACCTTTAGCCTGTGGGTGTCTTTGAAATTGTTCCTTATGCTTCTAATTTGTATCTCCGTGTTCTTTTCTATCCCAGTGATTCTTAAATTTGATCTTTTAATGTGGTTTCAGAGTTCTTGTATGTTCTGGTCAGGTTCTATACTTTTTTTGTTTCTTTATTGCCTTCTGTGTTCTGAAGATCATATAACCAACCTGTCTTCAAGGCCTGAAGTTCCATCTTTAAGGGCTCAGGGTCAATTTTCTACACATTTTAATCTGCTGGTGATGCCTTCAAGAGAGATTTTCATTTCATTGATGGTGTCTTTCATTTATAGGAGTTCTGCTTGGTTTCTTTTCACTATGTTTAGTCCTTTATGAAAGTGGCCTTTAATCTCATGTAATTGTTCTCTTAATTCCTTTTTGAGATTTTCTCTTAATTCATTGAACATTTTGGTAATCAGTTTTTATAATCTTTCTCTAGTATTTCATCTAACTCTCTATCAGTGGGATCCTTTGTGGGAGAATTGTGGATTTGGGGGAGGAGATTTATTTGCCCATTTCCTCATGTTTTCAGAGGTTTTAAACTTGGGCATTAATGGAGCTGCATCCCCCCACCAATTTTTTACACTTGTCCTTATGTGTGTACTTATTTCATTTGTTCTGGGGCTTCTGCTTTTGACATATGTGATGCCAAGGGATATGACCTGAGTTCCCTCTCTGGTTCTTCCTCTTTGGTTCTTTGTTGTTGGTTTGACGTTTTTGTCTCCTCACTTCTTTTATTTGGAATAAGACTGGGTAGGGGTGAGATTCACTGTGGTTTCACTGAGATGTATATCTTAGCTGCAAGGTCTCTACTCTGGGATCCTTAAGTGTCCAATCTCTTTTCCAGCCCCTGTAGAGGGAGGGGGAGCCAGGAGTGGTGCTAAGGCTGTCAACAAATGTACAACTCTGTGTTAAAGGTCTGGTGTCTACTTTGATGTCTGTGATACTATTTGTCACCCATATAAGAATGGTGGGGTCAGCATTTAACAACATTACCAACAACAAAAACAAAGAGCTGGGAACTAGAACATGAATTCAGCAATAGGTGTCTAAGAAGATGTCTAGTGTATTAATGATCTCCTCAACTTGAATGGGGTGGGAATTGTATAGTCTAGGAAGTAGTTTGGGTTTTTGTCTCTTGTATTTATTTTATTAAAGTATAGCTGGAAATTGGGTGTCATTAATTTGTGTGTGAAGGTGTGCTGTCTTTCGGTTGAGTTTAGTGCATATGTGATATGTGAACTTTTACTGTCCCTGTAGGTTTCCAGCACCTCACATAATGGGGAGAAATAAAGAATAGAAAGAACCATTGCAAACAATACACAGCATTACAGTAAATACCCAGCCCCTACTATGACACCCTCAATAATAATTACCATCACTAAACAAGAATTGTGGATTCAGCAATTGTCAACAGTAAAAGTAATAACCATAAGCTAGATCAGACTTTAAAGGAAACAGCAGGTGTCAATTATGTTCATCCATAGCAGTAATGATTTCATCAGCATTGATGATGGGGGCAGAGTTATATAAACCAATTAGTTCTGAAACATGGTAAAAGTACGGTTAATTAGGAAAAAAGAAAATGTATTAGGAAGTTAAAAAGGAGTACATGATTTCAAAAAGTAAACAGAATGATAAAGAGATGTAGCAGGTGATGTTTACATGGAAAATGGGGGACAAACAGGAGAATCAAGTATTGCGAGAGAGGGAGAGAGAACAATAGAATTTGGCCATCAGCAGGAGAAGAAAAACAAGAGACATAAACTCATGAAAATAATACAAAACCAAATCCCCAAATCCTGAATCCTCAAAAACAAGGCAAGGAAAATTGACTACATTTTAAATACTCTAAAAATGAAACAAATAAATGTGTGTATTTATGTCCCTGAAGTCATCAGCATAGCAAGAATTCACATGTATACACACAAACATACAGAGAGAGAGAAAAAAATTTCTTAATAAAGAATGAAAAAAACCCTCCAAGAAGGTGGACAAAATAGTCAGCCAGTTTGGGTGGCACTGTCTCTATCCAACAGGTTTTCTTTCCAATTCTTCTTCAGTTCTGTACCATTAAGAGAGCAAGCAGTGGGAGTTCTTAACCCATTTCCATTTCTCTGCTGCTCTCTGAGTTGTCAGTTGGAGTGGCCTAAAATTGAAGCTGTTTGATATAAGACCCAACTTCCCTTCTCACCAGTATGAGTTGTTATTTTGTCCATTGAGACCAGTTCAATGAGCTCCCAGGGTACAGCTTCTGAGTTCTGTGAGTGAGGCTTAGACAGCTCTCAGGAACGTTGTTGGGCGGTTCCTTCTTTGGAGAGACAAGATTGACCCATCCCAAGACAGTAACCAATCTCTTAGGTGGGTCTGGAACTCAGGAGCTTCCAAGGATTCCACTGTGGGGCAGGGTGGGGCCAGTCCTCCACTCACTGCTGCCCACAAGCACACCCTTTCCTGGCTTAGTCCCTGAGTGTATCATCCTGCCCACTCAGACCTCTGGCCTGCTTCAGCTGCTTATGGGAGATGCAGACCCAAAGGGGAAGTGAATCAAGCTCCCTTCCCTCTTCCAACTCACATCCCAGGGCAGAGTCCATTTGGCACCTGTTTCACTCACATCCCACCAGGCACACCCTAGGTCATGTGATAGTCACCTGGTTGGATTTGCAGTAGTGTTTTCTCTGATCTCCCATCTCCCAGAGCCACCTCTGTGGCCCACTGCCGCAGTCTGGCTGGGCACAAAATCACAAGCCACTCAAGCAGGAACAAACTTTATTTCCAAAACTCCCGCAAATGCCACGCATGCGGCCTTCTCCTGGGACACACCACACCAACAGGAAATCCCTCCTCCGGAAATCCCTCTTACCGCACATCCCCAACCAATGGGAACTCTCCGGGAATCCCCGCAAGAGCTCCAAAGTAGCAGGCCAAGGCGGACAGCAGGGGTCTAATATCCAATTGAATACACATTTTAACATAACCATTATCATCTCAATGGCTTGCTGGTGTCACCTTTCAACCAAAAATGCCATCCTACTCGGCTACAGCTCTCAGCAGCCCACTTGCCCTAAGATGGCTTCCACCTCAGCTCCATGAAGGGAGTGCACAGTGAAGCTGCAGGATCAGCTAAGATTACACAGCATTTTTTTATCTCAGGTTTTTCCATAGGAAATCTGTATTCTCCCTCCCTCTGTCTGTGGTGAACGTCCACTGTTCAGTGCTGATGTGAAATCTGGGTTGGTTCCCATGTTTATTGTACCCAAATATCTGAGTCCCTAAGCCACTTTGAATGTCCAATATTGAATTGTAGTAAAATCCATCTTTCAATCATCTCATTGAAAAATTGCACCCTCCTGCTTTGGTCCTGAGACTCAGAAAAACTTGGAAGGCAGCTGTCCTCTACTTGGCCATCTTCCATTTCTCTTGACCCTTCCCATTTTCCAATTACTTTTTTCCTATAGGAAGTACTTGGATCATAGCTTGAAAGTCTACTTCATATGGCAAATGAGCCAATACTTCTTTTGTGCCTTTAGAAGACTCCTCTATGGCTTTTTTACATTAAAAAAGTGTTCAGGGCACATGAGCAGTAATCACAGCCCTGGGAAGATGGTGGAGGAAAAGCGAAGTAAAAAGATCTCCCTGGTTCCAGAAAATCTCCTGAAAAAGAGGAACAATTAGCAGGCCCTTAAAGCTACCCAGGCAAAGTAGGCACATTGGATAAAGAAGGAGAGAGAAGGAAAAGGCTTCAGATTTAAGTGACTGGAATCATTCCTACATGATTCCTGGCATCAGAAACGCGACCAAGTGCATATCACATGACTAGAAGTAAAATCTTGTGCTTTGGAAATGCCTGATAGACACTTGTTGGCCTTTGTTGTAAGCATCCAAAGGATTGATGGGATGAGTTTACTGGTGCAGAAGACCATTGCAAGACTTCATCTGAAGGAAATCTTTAGTGGTGTCTTTCTTAAAAGTCACCTCTCAAAGCCTAAAAATGCTTAGTAGAAACTTATGTGACCTGGGGATTTCCAAATCTGAGATCTGGTCTGAGATCTGCCCTGGAACTCATCTTGAACAAGGACAAGCAAAGACAAAACATGGACAAATATCCCGCTGAGAGACAGCACATTGATTGAGCGGCTCCAGGGGTTTGATGTCATTTGTCTGGAAGACCTCATTCATAAAATTGCTTTCCTGGAGGAGTATTTCTGGGAGATCACTATGTTCTTGGCCCCTTTCCACCTCTCTGTGGCCCATGATGTTACCAGAAATAGAGTGGGCTTCCTTAAGAAGATGGGCTTGCCTGGATATTGGGGTGAAGGCATCAATCAGCATATCTTGCAGCTAAACTAAACCCAGAACATCTGAAAGCAGTGCATTGGAAGGATGTATTTTCATTTGATGGGACTGTTATCAAGTGTCTTCAGAGAAGATTATTTCCTGCCTGCAGAAACTGGAAGGAAGGGACTGGGGAGGAAACAGTAGGTTATGATCATGGTAGGCACCTCTCATCACAGCCCAGTTCCAAGGAAAATTCCATTGCTTTTCACATTGACCACCTTTGCCTCTACAATCAACATAGAGAAAGGAGTCCTGCTTTCTCAAATCTTTGGTCCTGGGGTTTAATGTTGGTGAATAAATAACCCAAGCACATATATAATGCTCCCTAAGACTCTTGCAACTGTGACAGTGTCCGGGAGCATACTTGAATCTAGAGGTCCCAAGAGGCTTGTTTTGAAAACACTTGAAACACTTAAGAAGAAAAGCCCCAAAACAAACAAACAAACAAAAAAAGTGTTCAGACACAGAGGAGCACACCTGTAACCCCAATTTTCCAATATGAATTTTATGATCCGTTTACTATATTCTGCAAAGCCAGCTGAAGGTGGAAAGAGAAGACATCAACACTGAAGACACATTGAAGAGTATTTCCAACTTTAGGACTTTGAGCCATGAACAAAAGATGTCTTTCCTAATTTAGATTTTATTTAATGTCTTTCAATTGGGTTTGATGATTTTGAGCATCAGTATTGCCAAAACATGTTAAGTAGAAGTCATAAGGTCTAATGTCCTACAGAACTGTGGCATGAGTATAGTTCATAATAACCCATCGTGTGTCCCACCAAGAACTAGCTCAAAAGCTCAAAAGCTTCACACATATAAGTAATGATAAGGAGATGAAAATGTTAAAAAGGGAGTCTGTTCCCCAGAGAAGACCATGGTTGCAAAAATTTTCCTAGTTGTATCCATTCGGCTCTGAAATCATGTCATAGTCCCACATGACATTATTTTAAAGAGAGAAAACTCTAATTAGAGCCCTTTTGGCCATCATTTACCCAAGTGAATTGCTGAAACTTCAAGTACACACCCTGGCCTTTCCCTAAATGGAGTATTTTGAGTGATTCAGCAACTGTAGGCAGGAGAAACATGCCGAAATAAAAATTATGTCCTTTCCTGCTGAAAGGATAATGCTTTTACTAAAGTGCAGAGAAAACAGAGACTACTGAAAAATATGATTATCATAAAAAGTAATGCTTACACTTTTCTATTTCTGTTCAAATGAGTTTTTCTCTTCAAAATCAAAATTTTCCTCTTGCTACACAGCACCTGGTGGTTCTAACATACCATCCATGGAAAATAACACAGAAATGAGTGAGTTTATCCTCCTGGGTTACTGACCAGCACCCCAGAACTGCAGCTTCCCCTCTCCATAATCTTCACTCGATAAGGTCATCTCCTGCAATGCTTGTGCTGCCCAGATTTCTTTTTTGTACTCTTTGCCACTTTGGAAAGTTACCTTTTGACTGCAATGGCCTATATGGAATTTACATAAAATAAAATTTACTAGTTTGCAACTTAGTAGTTTCTGTTGCATTCATAATGTCCTTTAACCATCACATGTTTCTAATTCCAAAAGTTGTTTTTTCACTCACAAATATATCATACCTTCTCACTCCCTCTTCCACCTAATCTTGTGAACAAATAATCTACTTTCAATCTCCGTGGATTTACTTATTTTGGATATGCCATATGTAAGAAATCATACAGTATGTAAACTTTTATGTCATTTACTTAACACAATGTTTTCTTCCTTTTTATTCCTATTATTTATTTATTTAGTCATGCTGAGGGTCAAACCCAGGGCCTCACACATACTAGGCAAGTGCTGTAACCCTGAGCCACATCACAGCCAAGCATAATGCTTTCAAGGTTCATCTGTATTATAGTGGGTGTCAATGTTCCATTGTATTGGGTTCCTTTTCCTTTCCCATTATTGAAACATGCCACACTTGGGAAAAATCAATAGTCCATAGATAAATGCATGTGTTTCTGGACTTTTAATATGTTTCATTACTGTATCTCTAGTCTTAAAGCAATACCAAATTGCTCTGATTTCTTTTGATTTGTGTTGTGATGCATTTTCTACATGTATTCTTACTTGATGGGTGTTTGGGTCATTTTATATTTTGTCAATAGTTAACAATGTTGCTATGAACATTTACATACAAATATTGTTTATGAACTTGCTCCCATTTGGGGGATATATAATTAGGGGTAGAATGGCTCATGAATGTGGTAATTCTGTTTGTTTTGAAGACGATTACAGTCAATCCTGTTTTCCAAAGCAATGGGAAAACTTTGTATTTCCATCCGTAATGTCAAAGTATTTTAATTTCTCTACATTCTTGCCAACACTTTTAGTTTCTGTTCTGTTGGGGCTTATACATATAAATAGTTATTCTAATGGGTGTGAAGAGGTATCAGACTGTAGTTTTGATTTGCATTTACCTCTTGACCAATGATTTTGAAAATCTTTTCTAGTACTTATTGGTCTTTTTCAAATCTTTGCAAAAATGTCTATTTGAGTGCTTTGCCCATTTTTAAATTTAAGTTTCTTTTGTCATTGCTGCTGCTGAGGTGTATAAATCCTTTATATATTCTCTATGATAAACCCTTATTAGATGTATGATTTACAAATATCTCTTTTACTATTCCATAGTTTCATCTTCACATTTTTGATAGTATACTTTGAGGCACAAACATGTAATGTTAAGTTTATGTATTTTTTCTTTTGGGTTTTGGTGTCATACACAAGAAATCATTGCCAAGCCTAAAGTCTAGAATATTTACCAAAATTTTGTAAATGTTTTAGGTCTGTGGCTTTCAAATATAAGTTTTGTTCATTTTGAGTTGATTTTGGTAAATGATATGAAGTAGGAATGAAGCTTTACTGTTTTTATTTCATTAAGGTATATAATATGATGTATATGATATAATCATACAATGTGATTTATATGCACAATGTATAAGCACATTGTGATTACTATAATCAAGAAAATTAACCTATTCATCATCTGATACTGTCATTTTTCCTTTGTGTGTGTGTTAAGGCTACTCAAAGTCTACTCTCTTGGCAAATATTCAGTATACAATAACCAACTTTTGTACACAATTATCCAGTTGCCCCAGAACTATTTGTTGAAAATTATTCTTTTCCTATTAAATAGAAATCCAGCCATATAAAAAAATCAATTGTCCACAGTCATATAGGTTTAAGAGCATCAATTGCATTTCATTGACTTAGAACTATATTCTTAAGACAATACTAAATTGCTTTAATTCGTTTTTATTTGTATTCAGCTTTGAAATCAAGAAATCTTTTTCATGATTATCTCGGTTCTTCAGGATCCTTGGCCCTTACATGTAAATTTTATTGTTAACTTTTCCACTGATGGAAAAAAAAATATTAGAATTTGAACACAGGTTTTGTAGTGAAATAAAGGCTCTCCCTATGTAGTCATTAGGCTGATAAGGGCTTCATCATCTGCAATTACACCTGGTGGACTATGAAGCCTTTTCAATATCCATGACAGAAGAGAGACACCTGGAGGTAATGCATGTGCTCCAACCTACCCAGAAATGACACAGCTAGTACCTGTCTCTGTCATACTGCAGAGGGCAAGAACATGCAAAGAGGTAGCTGAAAGTCTTGGGCAACACTATTTTTATGACCCCTGCTACCTCAATTTTTATAAACAATAAAATATTAATATATTGAAATTTATGGAACACCTGATACATGTAAGAAATTGTTCTGCAGTTGATATATATGTGATCTGATAATCTTCTTCACCATCCTATGAGAGATGACATTATTAGTTTCATTACTGATAAGACACTGAAATTTGATAAAGTTGAATTACTTGGTATGAATTCAGGCAATCTAACAAACAGGACAAACATGTAACCATGGCACATGCCTGGAATTAAAGGCTCAGAGTACACTGTAAAAGAGAAAATGGATCAATTTTCTATATGGTAAAAATATATGATAAAATAAAAACACTCCCAGATCTCGAATGGGATGATATGGTAAGTCTGTGTGATTTTATATTTTGATGAAAAGACTCTTGAGATATCGTTGAGAAAAATGGAAAATGCATTACCCTGGGGATAATTAGAGCTAATAAGTAACAATATTATATCATTAAAAATATCTAGAAAATTTCATTGTAGAGGTCTTTCATCTCTTTTGTTAGATTTATTCCTGAGTATTTTATTTTCTTTGAGGCTTTTGTGAATGGGATCATTTTCCAAATTTCTCTTTCAGTAGATTCATTATTGATGAATAGGAACGTGTTTTATTCATAGGTGTTGATTTTATATCCTGCTACTTTGCTGAATTCATTTATTAGTTCTAGAAGATTTTTGGTGGAATTTTTGGATCTTCTAAATAAAGAATCACATGATGTGGTGTATATATGCCATGGAATATTACTTACCTTAAAGAAGAATGAAATTATGGCATTTGCCTGTAAATGTATGGAGCTGAGAAATATCATGCTAAGTGAAATAAGCCAATCCAAAAACAAACAAAAAAAACCCCAAGTGTTTCTCTGCTATGCAGATGCTAATTCACAACAATGGGATCTAGAGAAGAATAGAGTTACTTTAGATTAAGGAGAGGTAAGTGAAGGGAGGGGAGGGCATATAGAGGTGAGAAGCATAGTAGAATGAAACAGACATCATTACTTTATATTCATATATGACTACAAGAATAGTATGATTCTATAACATATACAACCACAAGAATGAGAAATTATACTCCATTTATGTATGATGTATCATAGTGCATTCAACTGTCAGGTATAACTAATTAGAACAAATTAAAAATACAAAAAATAGAAGAAAAGACTTTGCATATTGCCATCACAAAGAAATAATAATATTTTAAATGATGGATAACTTGTGTTCTAAGATTGAGAAACAAGGGCAAGATATAAAAATCACACTATATATACCAAAAGATATTCATCTATGATCTCTCAGTTAAAAAATAAAAAGAAACATTAAAAAATAAAAATAACTTGACACAAAATAAAGATTTTGTTGGGAAAACTTGAGCCATCTTTCAGAAACCGCAAATAGGAAATTAATTTATTTTAGTAAAATGAAAACCAAATTGAGCGCAAAAAAAGATATGATGAAATTAGAAAGAACTACTTTTGGGAATTAAAACTGATAGAACCACTTCTATAAACTGTTTGGGATTTTCTGTAAACATTCTTAGTCCCTATGTATTAGCTTCTGAAATTTAACATGACTCCAGGTGACTTCATTTCAGAGAGACTAGAATTCAATTCTACTCGCTTTGACCATTTTTTATTTATATGAACGTTGATAAATCAAACAGTTCAAATAAATATATGTACCATATGATAAAGTGATCCAATTCCTAGGTATTTGCCCTAATGAAATACAAGCCTCTGCTTGAACAAGAAAGGTCACCCAATTTTTATATCAACCTTATTCATAATCACCAAAATACCAGAATCAACAAAAATGGTCCTGCACTAGGAAATGACAAAGACAATGTGTACAGTTGATCTTATAAAACATAAGTCCAAAAAATTAAAAGTTCCATTAAAAATACAGTTAATAACATACATGGACCTCCAAATGAATTTCTGCTAAATGAAAGATGCCAGAATCAAAACCCACGTGTTCTAGTGAAAGACATTCTTGCAAAAGAAAAATTAGATGGAAAATCTGCTGAGTGGTTTCCAGGACACTAGGTAAAAGAGGAGGTTGGCCACCAAGAAGCTTGGAAAATTAGTTCAAGTGATTTTGGTAATGGTTGCATAGCTATGTATTTAACAAAAAGTCAAAACTGTATGCTAAAAAGTGTGCATATCACTGTTATTGATAAATTAACATGTGATACAAAACACTTGTGCATACTCAAAATTTCCAAATTGGTCCCCACAGGCAGTTTAATTGTTTCTTCCTGAGGAAAGAGGAAAGAAGAGTTACAGATGCTCCCTTGAGGGGCATCCTCTGAGACATCCATGTCTTTATCATTTACTCCTGGTCCCTCTGTATTAGCCTCTGAAAATCAACATGACTCCGGGTTACTTTATTTCAGAGGGGCAAGATTTCAATTCTTCTCCCTTCCACCATCCTTTATTCACCTTATTTTTGATAGTTCCTTGTGCACACAGGAATTCTCTTGATTTGGGGATTCTCTCTGAGGCTGCAACATGGCTAAAGGAATACCTGAAAATAAAATTTTTATTAGGTGACTTGAAAATGATAACCCCCTGTTAGCTTGTTGTTTCATGGCCATTCCCTTATTTGCTATTTAAGAGCACAATTCTGCAAATATTGTGGAATAGATAGTTTTATTGTGTTTATTTTACAATTGAGAAGGAGGTTAGTTAACTCCTCCAAAGACCAAGAAGAATGCATGAAAGACTCAGGACTTGAATCCCTGAGAATAGGACTGTTTTGATTGTTTCCTGCCTGCCTTAGACAGGTTGGGACCATTAACTACTACGGGAGACAGACAACTTCTCTAACATAATGGAACCATTAATCTATGGTTGAATTTCAGATTTCAAGCTTCCTGTTCAAGATTGTTATGTTTCCAAGGAGGTAAGTAAGCTTCTATTTTCAATAAAACTCAGTTAAAAAAAACTAAAATTCTAGCAAAATAGTAGGACTGCTATACTCACTATGACTCACTGACCACAGAAATGGGTTTTGAATATTTTTCTTTAAAACTGAAATAGATCTGGGATGTGTGTGTCAAAGTTTACATCAGTTGAGTTTCGTGATACTTGGAAATTATCATTATTTTGCTAAACTAAGATCACCCACCCCTGAAGCTTGGCATACAGCCACCTACTTCTAAGCCAATACCAATGCAGTCCATCATTGCATTTGGATAACATCATTATAGCTGACACTTACAAGGTCTTAATCACCAGGAATTTAGATGTTATTTTCTATGTATTTTCACATTAAATTCTCACAATAATATTTTGAGTTAGATACCATCACTTTCTTCATTTTTTTTGTGTGATGTAGGAGATATATATATACACACACACACACAATAACATACGATATAATTATACACACATATATAATTATATACATGTTTCTCAACATGTCTTGTTGTATGTTCATAAAATTTGTCAAATATTAATTTAAATTACATAAAATTTAACAAATACTGTTTGACTTGGATTGAATTTTCAAATTCAGAAGTTTGTATCTACAAAAATAATTAATGCACTAACTTCTGTGGTTAAGCTCATATTTACACATTCTTGAGCTTAAAATCTACATTATTGCTGTAAGAAAATAATTCACCTGTTGTATAAATGTTTCATTTTGGGGAAAATATCTATTTCATAACACCTATTGACACTCTTGTGCTTCATTTCTCTTTGCTAAAGAGCATCTCCTGATTCCCGAATAACATGGATAGAGAACAGGACAGAAGTGACAGAGTTCATCCTACTAGGACTCACCAATGCCCCAGGACTACAGGTGGCCCTCTTTATCATGATCACCCTCATCTACTTCATTAATGTTCTTGGAAACCTTGGGATGATTGTTCTCATTCTCACTGATTCTCGTCTACACACTCCCATGTACTTTTTTCTTGGTAGCTTGTCTCTGGCGGATTTAGGCTACTCTTCTGCTGTCACTCCCACAGCCATGGCTGGGCTCCTTCTAGGAGACACGGTCATCTCCTACAATGCCTGTGCTGCTCAGATGTTCATTTTTATAGCCTTTGCCACTGTGGAAAATTTCCTCTTGGCATCTATGGCTTATGACCGCTTTGCCGCTGTGTGCAAACCCTTACATTACTCTACCACCATGACTACAGGTGTGTGTGCCCGTCTGGTCATAGGCTGCCATGTCTGTGGTCTTCTGAGTGGCTCCATCCATGTTGGAGAAATATTCAGTCTCTCCTTCTGTAAGTCCAATGTGGTCCATCACTTTTTCTGTGATGTTCCAGCAATGATGGCTCTCTCTTGCTCTGATAGGCACGACAATGAGCTGGTTCTTTTTTATGTAGCCAGCTTGAATATCATTTTTGCTCTTTTGGTTATCTTCGTATCCTACCTATTCATATTTATCACCATCCTAAAGATGCGCTCGGTTGCAGGATACCAGAAAGCTCTGTCCACCTGTGCTTCTCACCTCACTGCTGTCTCCATTTTCTATGGGACAATTATCTTCATGTACTTGCAGCCCAGCTCCAGTCACTCCATGGACACTGACAAATTTGCCGCTGTGTTCTACACTATGGTCATCCCCATGCTGAACCCTGTGGTCTACAGCCTCAGGAACACGGAGGTCAAGAGTGCGTTCAAGAATATAGTTTTAGAAGGAAAGTGTTTCTAAAATTTGGATTTAAAAATTGTAGGATGCACAATAACTTAATGTCATGCTTCTCAGATCTTCTCCATGTGCTGAATCACATATTAAGGTGCGTATGGAAGTCAAGTTTCTAAAGTCAAATATTTACCTCCTCAAAAGTCAGTTTATTGTGTAGAAACAAGGAAACATATCCAGAAGTACAATATCTGTACAACAATGGTGAGAGGAGTCACAAGTTGTTTTGGTTCTGGCTTATCAAAAAAAAAAAAAAACTCATTAAGGATATTTGATTGATTCATTTGATCTATATACATTTTCTCTAGCACACACCAGTAAAAAGCACACATGTAAAACAAGAACAAACTTGGGTTATGACCATATTCATAAATATACTAATATGAATATAAGTGTCTCCAGTGATATTTCTCTTTCTGTGCCTTTGCCTATTTGACTTACCATAATTATCTACAATTCCATCCATATTGTTGCAAATTACAGAAACGTGTTTTTTTATGAATGTATTGTGTTCCATTTTGTATGTATGTCACATTTCGTTGGCTTTTCATCAGTTGATGGGCACTTTGCTTCCGTTTCTTGGCTGTTGTGAATTGTGCTGCAATGGACACAGGTGTGCAGATGTTTCTGACATTCTGATGTCACTTTCTTTGGTTGTATTACCATGATGGTGGGATTCACTTAGGTATTTTCATATGTGTACATAAGAAAACAATGTTAGATTTATTTTACTATCTTTGGTATTCTTATACCACTCCCTTCCTTTCATTTTCCTTTGTCTAATCCTACTGAACTTTTCCTTTTCCCCTCCCTGCCTTTACTGTGGTTTAGCTTCCACATATCAGTAAAAGTATTCGACCTTTGGCTTTACCAGATTTCTGTAACAAATCCTAGTGGATTTGTTACAAAAAATTAACAGACACAATGGTAAAGACTGTGAATTCTAGAGCATGCTACGTGAGTTTTAACTTGCTATGGGATGGATGTGAGGTATACCCCTAAAACTCATGTGTGAGACAATGCAATAAGTTTTAGAGGAGAAATTATTGGGTCATGACAGCCTTAACCCAATCGGTGAATTGATTCCCTGATGGGATTAACTGAGTGATAACTGAAAGTGGGCAGCATGTGACTGGAAAAGATGGGTCATTGGGGGCATGCTTTGGGGGCATATATTTTGTATCCAGCAAGTGGAGTCTCTGTTTCTCTCTCCTCTTCTGATCATCATGTGAGCTGCATCCCTTTACCACATTCTTCTTCCATGATGTTCTGACTCACCTGGAGCTCAGAGGAATGAAGTCATGGAATGAAGTATATGGACTTATACCTCTAAAACCATGAGCCCTCAAATAAATGTTTCCTCCTCTACAATTGTTCTTATCATGTCTTTCAGTCACAGCAGTGAAAAGGCTGGTTAAAACATAATTTCACTTAAATTGTGAAAATAAATGAAACAAAATATATTGTTATTGCCAGGTGTGGTGTCACATGTCTATAATTCCAGAGACTCAGGAGGCTGAAGCAGGAGAATTGCAAACTTGAGATCTGCCTCAGCAACTTAATGAAATCCTGTCTCAAAAAATAATAATAAGCCAGGCATAGTGGTGCACTTCTGTAATCCCAACAGCTTATAGCCTGAGACAGGAGGATTGCAAGTTCAAAGCCAGCCTCAGCAAAAGTGAGGCACTAAGCAATTCACTAAGACTCTGTCTCTAAATAAAATACAAAATAGGGCTGAGGATGTGGTAGAGTGCCTCTGAGTTCAATGTTTTCAATGTTAGAGCATACTTATGTTCAATCCTTAGTACAACCAAAATATATATGTATATATGTATATAAGCTAACATAAATATATATATATATTTATATATATTCTTAGTGAATAACATGAAACATGATATATTAAAAGGTTATAAATGAGAAATCATGAACTAATATATGCATATTAACAATTATATAAAATACCTTGATGGAAAGCATAAATATTAAACTAGATGAAACTAAATTTAGAATTAACATATACAAGTTAGATTTTTAAACTTTCAAAATACAGTTTAGAAAGCAAAGGTATGGAAACACAAAAACAACTCAAGAGATAGGCAGCTTTCCATTTGGATGTTATCACACTCATTGGTTCTTGGTTTGTTCTTATTCTTTGGGTGTCTTACTAAGGAAGGTGAAGATGAAGATGATTACTGTGCCTCTATGTTGCAGTGTGGAACCTCTGTTTTGTGGTATCTGTGACCAGGTCTTTCACACACTTTGCGTTGACTTTACTGCAGGGTGATAGGAATCTAACTTCCCAGCTTCATTCTTCCACAAATAGCTATCCAGTTTTCCCAGCACCATTTGTTTGTTTTTCTCCACCTTATGTTCTTGGCAACATTATCAGTGACAAAGTGAACATTGTGGGGCATGATGTAACGTGGGACATGTTGCATCAGAAAAGAGGAAACTTAACTTGCTGGCTGCTTCCCGCTTCCCAGTCCTGAGGCCACAGGTGGCTAAGATAGCGCCTGGTGATTAGCCAGAAGGCATTGCCGTGGGTTGTGATGAAGAATCGGACCACCTTTAGGATAGGCTCAGAACCCTTCTGCCCTCACGGACAGCTCGTGTCTCCCATTACTGCCTGTAGGATGGGTGTACACGTGAACTCTCCCCACCCTGCTGACCTTTATCCTGATTGGCTCCTGTACATTATATTAGCCGTGTGTGTTTTCTCAATAAATGAGATCCTGCTTTGACTGTTCTCCCTGGCACGTCTGATTGTCCTCTGGCGAGGGAGAGTTGGGTGGGGCGGCCAGTCGACCTTTACCTTTCTTGGCCCGTCCTGGTTGGGCGTGCTCCCGCAATCTCTCCTGCAGGTCAGGAGGGAATGGGGGGCTAAAAACCCTGACAAACATATCTGTGAGGCTTTGTCTCTGTGTTCTCTACTCCATTGGTCTTCATGTTTGCTGAAATGCCAGTTCCATGCTGGTTTGGTTTTACAGATCTGCAGTATATCTCAAGGTGAAGTCTTGCAAAATCTGGCTCATATTGCTCAGGATTGCTTTGCTGAGTCTTTGATTCTTCTGTGTGAATTTTAGGACTCTTTTTTTCCTTAATCTGAAGAATTACATTGGTATTTTGATGGAGATTTGCTTTGAATCTATGTATCACTTTTAATTTATCCCATTAAAAAATAATTAATTCTGTCTATCCAAGAATATGAGAAGTCTTTTTCCATCCTCCAAGGCTGTCTTCAATTTCTATACCCCAAAGTTCTATTTATTTTTGTTTTATTAGTCCTTCTTGTTATGTATGACAGTAGAATCCACTTTGATAAAATTATAGAAGCATGGGAAATATTTATACTAATTGGGTTCCCATTATTGTGATGGGGCATGATGGTGGGATTCACTTAGGTATTTTCATATATGTACATAGGAAAACAATGTTAGATTTATTCTACTATCTTTAGTATTCTTATACCACTCCCTTCCTTTTATTTTCCTTTGTCTAATCTGCTGAACTTCTTCTCGTCCCCTCCCTGCCTTTACTATGGTTCAGCTTCCACATATCAGTAAAGTATTGAACCTTTGGTTTTGGGGGATTGGCTAATTTCACTTGCATGATAGTCTCCATATTCATCCATTTACTGGCAAATGTCATAAAGTCATTCTCCTTTATGGATAAGTAATATTCCATTCTGTATAGATACCACAATATCTTTTTCCATTCATGTGTTCCTGGGCATCTAGGTTGATTTCATAGTTTAGTTATTGTGAACTGTGCTGCTATAAACATTGATATAAACAAGCTTGTCACTGTACGACACTGATTTTAAATCTTTTGGATATATGGGATAACCAGGTCAAATGGTGGATTCATTCCTAGTTTTTTGAGGAATATCCATGCTGCTTTCCAGAGGGGTTGCTGATTCAATGCTCAACTTCCATCAAACTTGCAATGACATGCTTCATAGAAGTAGAAAGAGCAGTCATCAAATTCATTTAGAAAATAAGAGGCCCTGAAGAGTTAAAGCAATTCTTAGTGAGAAATATAAAGCAGGAGGCATCATAATCCCAAATTTTATATTGCACTACAGAGGTACAGTAACAAAAACAGCACGGTATTGGCACCAAAATTGACAAGAATGCCAACAAGTCAAAATAGAAGACACAGAGACAAATCCACACCAATACAGTTACCTCATACTAGACAAAGGTGCCCAAAACAAACACTGAATAAAAGATAGACTCCTCAACCAATGGTAAAAGGAAAATTGGAAATTCATATGTAATCAAATTAAAGTTAGCCCTTATCCTTCACCTTGCACAAAAATCAACTCTAAGTAGAAAAAAATTAATTATGTCTATCCAAGAACATGAGAAGTCTTTCAGTCTTTCCATCCTCCAAGGTTGTCTTCAATTTCTATTCCCCAAAGTTCTATATTTTTGTTTTATTAGTTCTTCTTAGTTATGTATGACAAGAATCCACTTTGATAAAATTATATGAGCATGGGAAATATCTTATACTAATTAGGATACCATTATTGTGGTTGGGCATAATGGTGGGATCACTTAGGCATTAGTGAATTAGACTAGGAATTAGACCAGAAATACTGCACCTATTAGATCAAAAGCTAGGCCCAATGCTTCAACATATGACACAGGAAATGACTTCCTGAATAAGACTCCTAAAGCAAAAGATAAAATAAAAATCAATAAATGGTATGGCATCAAACTAAAAAGCTTCTTCACAGCAAAAGATACAATCAAGTGCACGAAGAAAGAGTCTACGCAATCAGAGACAATCTATGCCACCTGCACCTCAGAGAGGGTGTTGATTTACAGGTTATACAAAGAACACAAAAAGCTTAACACCAATATATATATATATATATATATATATATATATATATATATATATATATACCCAACCAATAAATAAGCAAAGGAATTGAACAGACCCTGTTGAGGGCCACAACCAAGTCAAGATGGCGCCTGGCACTTTGCCAGGAGGAGTGGTTTGTGAAGCAATGCCAGAGAGCCATTAAGATGATGAGGATTCCTTAATGACTGACTGCTGTATCTAGATGATGTTAATTGAGTTAACCTGTGTGTAATTAGTTGGGTATATATCCCTCTGCTGTCCTGTAATAAAGAGGCTCCCGCTGTTTCAATCTTCACAAGTTGCTTGTCACCCCCCAGTTATTTTGCCCAGCCAGACTGCAGCAAGACCCTTCTCAAAAAGAAGAAACACGAATGATCAACAAATATATGAAAAAATGTTCAACATCTCCAGCAATTAGAGAAACACAAATTAAAACTACACTGAGATTCCATCTCACTCCAGTGTTCTATAATTTTTATTATATAAGTCTCTATTATTTATATATTATTATATATGTTCTATATTATTTACTATATAGAGAAGAGAGAAAGTGAAAATAGTGGGGGCTGAATTGGAGCAAATCCTATTCCATGCTGGTATGATTATGTCAAAATGAACCCCAGTATTATGTGTTAACTACAGTCCCCTAATAAGAAGAAGTACAGGACTCCACTGGTTCTAGATTCCACAATATATTGCATTCCTCTGAACTGAAGTGAGATTATATCACATTTTTAATGAAATGGTCTGATATTTAAGTAACATGAACATGAGATTTTTTTTGTTAGATTTATAGCTTTATAACTTACATAAATGTAACAAATAGATTTGCTTAAAATTATTTTTGTAAATGTAAATCAATAAAAGACAACTAAGATTGTCTGAAAAAAAGAAAGAAAGTCAAGGGTCAATTTTTTTTTTCTCCTGTATATAAGGAACTAGACCAAAATAGGGGGAAAGGGCAAGGGATTCCCATGAAACTACAAAGAACACCAGTGGAGCCAAGGAAGGGAATCCAGGGGAGGGTTGAGAGACAGGAAAAGGGAGGGGGGAAGAGACAAAGGAGGAAGAGTGTAATGATGCAGACCCAGCAATCCTATGTACTTATATGAATATACCACAGACAGTTTCATCTTTTTGTATGTCTAAAAAGCACTAATTAAAAAAAAAACTATAAATATGTAGAAGGAAGACCAGTAGAGTTGAAGAATGATATTCACTAATGTATAGAAATGCGTTTTATTTATGGGTGTTGATTTTATATCCTACTACTTTGCTGAATTCATTTACTAGTTCTAGAAGTTTCCTGATGAAAATTTTCAGATCTTCTAAATACAGAATCGTGTCATGTGATTTATGTACACAAGGGAATATTACTCAGCCTGAAAGAAGTATGAAATGATGGCAGGGCTGGTAAATGGATGGAGCTAGAGAATAGCATGCTAAGTGAAATAAGCCAATCCCCAAAAAACAAAGTCCAAATGTTTTCTCTGATATGCGGCTGCTGATTCACAATAAGTGGTGGGGGACTAGGGAAGAAGAGGGTTACTTTAGATGAGGGAAAAGGGAGTGAAGGGAGGGGAAGGGATATAGCAGTAGAAGACAGTAGATTGAATCAGACATTATTACCCTATGTACATACATGAGTACACGACTGGTGTGAGTCTACATTGTGTACAAGCAGAAGAATGGGAAATTACACTCCATTTATGTATGATGTATCATAGTGCATTCTACTGTATTACTAATTAGAACAAATAAAAAATACAAAAATAATTAGTAGAAGATATTTTGCATATTACCCATCACAAAGAAATAACAATTATTTTAAATGATGGATAACTTGTGTTATAAGTTTGAGACACAATGTCTAAATATAAACATCACACTACATACCCCAAATGATATTCAGCTATGATCTGTCAAATAAAAAATAAAAAGGCACAAAATAAAGATTTTTCTGGGAAAGCTTGAGCCATCTTTGAGAAACAAAAAACACGAAAGTAAAATAAAAACTAAATTAAGTGCAAAGAAAGATATGATGAAATTGGAGTGAATTGCTCTTGAGAATTAAAACTGATAGAAACAGTCCAGTTAAACTATTTGGGATTTTCTGTAAACATTCTTAGTCCCTATGTATTAGCTTCTGGAATTCAACATGACTCCAGGTGACTTCATTTCAGAAGGGCTAGATTTCAATTCCCCTCCCTTCGACCATCCTTCATTTATCTGAATGCTAATATTTGAAATAGTTCAATTAAACATATTTACCATATGATGAAGAGATCCAAATCCTAGGTATTTGCCCTAATGAAATAAAAGCCTATGCTTGCACAAGAACGGTCAGCCAATGTTTAGATCAACTTCATTCATAATCACTAAACAGTGGAATCAACAAAAATGGTCCTGCATCAGGAAATGATAAAAACAATGTGCACAGTTGATCTTATGAAACATAAGTTCATAAAAGTTAAAAGTGCCATTAAAGATACAGTTAACAACATTCATGGACCTCCAAACGAATTTCTGCTAAGTGAAAGATGCCAGAATCAAAACCCACGTGTTCTATTGAAAGACATTCTTGCAAAAGAAAAATCAGATAGAAATTTTGTTGAGTGGTTTCCAGGACACTGGGTGAAAGAAGAGGTTGGCCACCAAGAAGCTTGGAAAATTAGTTCAGGTGATTTGAGTAGTGGTAACATAACTATATATTTAACAAAAAGTACAAACTCTATGCTAAAAAGTATGCATATCACATTTATTATATAAAATCCAAATTGGTCCCCACAGTTTACTTGTTTCTTCCCTAGGAAAGAGGAAAGAGGAGTTATAAATGCTCCCTTGAGGGGCATCCTCTGAGACATCCATGTGTTCATATTTTACTCTTGGTCCCTGTATATTAGTTTCTGGAATTCAGCATGACTTCAGGTGACTTCATTTCAGAGGGACTAGATTTCAATTCTACTGCCTGTGACCATTCATTATTTATCTATCTGAATGTTGAAAGTTGCTCATGCACATAGGCTTTATCCTAATTTGGGGATCCGCTATGAGCCTGCAACATGACTAAGGGAATACCTCAAAATAAAAATTATACTAAATGACTTGAAATGATAAGTTATTTTATAAACAGCTCCTTCTTTTCTACTTAAAAGAATAATTACATGAATTTTGTGGAAGAGGTCATTTTAGTGCATTTATTTTACAATTGAGGAGGACGTAAAGGACTCCTCCAAAAACCTAGAAAAAATGCATGGGAGGCTCAGGACTTGAATCCCTGTTAATACCATTGCTTCCATTGTTTCCTTCCTGCCTTAGGCAGCTTGGGACCATTAACCATTACCTGAGACAGAGAGCTTCTCTAACTTAATGGAAGCATTAATCTGAGGTTGAATTTCAGATTTCAAGCTCCCTGTTCAAGATTGTTGCATGTTTCCAAGGAGGAAGGTAAGCTTCTATATTCAATAAAGACTCAGTAAAAACTGTAATTCTAACAAAATCATAGGACACCTATACTCACTATGACTTACTGACACAGAAATGGATTTTGAATGCTTTTCTTTAAAACTGATGTGGATGTAGGGTATATGTGTCAAAAGTCACATTGGTAGAGATTTGTGATACTTGGGAAATATCATTATTTTTTCTGTACTAAGAAATTTGAGTCATAAATATTAGTATAGAATGATGCTCTGGATAATTAGGTGGTAATTTCATTTTCAGTGTATGTAAGTTTATTATTGGAGATAAACAAAAAATAGACAAGTGAAATGGCCCCTATTTTATCTACAGAAGAAACCAGACAAATTAAGTAAGTTCTGTTTTTCGTTTTAATATATTCTCCATAACTGTCATTATTTCTAACACATCTATACACATTGACATTAATGTGACTAAAACAACAGACTGGTGATTAGGTCCAAACTGGGTTAAATCTTAAATCTTCCTCATTCCAGATGTATAATAATATAGCCTCACATCACATAATTGCACAAATATACATTTGCCTTACTAGTGAAATAAAAGTACTTGCACATGCATAACACACACACACACACACACACACACACACACACTCCTGTATAAAGACCCTCCCCACTTGTCATAGAATAAAACTTATGCTAAAAAGTGGACACGTGTGTTAAAACTGGCAAACACAATGCCTTCAAGTGTTTAGTTGATGCAGTAAGTTTGCTGAAGGTTAAGAAGAAGATGGTAGGGAATACTAGTTACCATTGGGTGGTTACCTTCCAAAGATTTTATATTTAAATACAAAGAATTAAAGCATTGATCCTACATAGAAAGAGATTCAAAGAACATTCTTTAAAGTTTGAGTATTCTTTAAAATTTTATTTTAATGAACATATAATTGTGTACACTTAAGGAGTACATGTGGTGCTTTAATTTACAACACTCAGTTTGCTACAAAAAAAGCTTTGCAGATTAACATCAAGTCAAAACTATGAACTTTCAACCCTCAATCTCAGTGATTCAACTGTGTGAATATACCATAGAGATAAAGACTTGGTATAAGACATGGATATTCTTTCAGCATCAGCTAAAATATGAATTTCAAGGAAGAAATTGAACAACAACAGAAAAACCAGCTATGTCATAGTGTTAGGGCAGCCAATCATATGGGTGGGGAACAACAGAGAAAGAGTTACTTAGAAGGCATCAAAAATCTCAGCAACCCTCTGTGAGAGAAAATATAAATCAAGAGGGAGACTCCAAGACTACAGAGCCCACACACTACTGAACCTTGGCATATGACCATCTACTTCTAAGCCTGTATATATAAAGTCTATCATTGTATTTGAATATTATTATAGCTGACACTTACAAAATCATAATCACCCAGAATTGAGATATTATTTTTGTGCATTTTCACATTTAATTCTCACAATACTATTTTGAGTTAAATACCATTCACTTCTTTATTTTGCACATTGAAAGGATGAGCTTGGCAGAGTTGGATTAGGAAAATTGACTCATAGGTGGTAAATGGCAGGTCTAATTTGTAACTTTTTCTAGAACCCACACATCTATCAGATGCCACATCTTCTGCTGGTTGTGCATGCTCCCACTGCCCCAGGTGCCTGACGACATGAACTGTGCACATACCTCAGTGACTGCACTGTGAAACCCCAAATGCTAAGTTACACTAATGAAGACAATGAGTAACTACAAATTCAGCTAAAAAAAAATTAGATTTATATGTGATTTTGACAATTTTACTTGGGAAACACTCTGCTTGGATTTGAAGATTGCATGTTATTAATTGTTATTAACACATTGTAAACATAACTAAATTATTAAATCAAGAATTCAATATAAAGGATCTAGAGCAATCCTATCAAGTGATCAATTCAAAGGTATAAGCTAGAGCAAGAAAACATAATTGGCAGACAATTGTATATGTATCTGTACACATGTGTGTGTGAAGCATGATACATATTATACTATATTATATATATTATAATTATTTATGTAAAATTATATACATGCTTACCCACATGTCATAAGATTTATAAAATTTAGTAAATGTTAATTTAAATTATATAAAATTTGACAAATAGGGTTTGAATTGGGTTGAATTTTAAAATTCAAAAGTTTGTAACTACATAAATAATCAATGCATTAAAATTTGTGGTTAAGCTTACATTTACATGTGGTGAAGCTTGAAATGTGTATTATTATGCTAATAAAACAATTCACATGATGTATATACATGGTTCAGGTTCAGGGCAATATCTATTTCACAAACTTCTTCACTCTTTTGTCCTCCAGTTCTGTTTGCTTAAGAGCATCTCCTGACTCCCAAATAACACACATGGAGAACAGGACAGAAGTGACAGAGTTCATCCTCCTAGGACTCACCAGTGCCCCAGAACTCCAAGTCGCCCTCTTTATCATGATCATCCTCATCTACTTCATTAATGTCGTTGGAAACCTGGGGATGATTGTTTTGATTCTCACTGATTCTCGTCTCCACACTCCCATGTACTTTTTCCTCAGCAATTTGTCTCTGGTAGACTTTGGCTACTCCTCAGCTGTCACTCCCACAGTCGTGGCTGGGCTCCTTCTAGGACACAAGGTCATCTCCTACAATGCTTGTGCTGCTTAGATGTTCTTTTTTGCAGCCTTCGCCACTATGGAAAATTTCCTCTTGGCATCTATGGCCTATGACCGTTTCGCTGCCGTGTGCATACCCCTTCATTATTCCACCACCATGATGACAAGTGTGTGTGCGAGTCTGGTCATAGGCTGCCATGTCTGTGGTCTCCTGAATGCCTCCATCCATGTTGGGGAAACATTCAGTCTCTCCTTCTGTAAGTCCAATGTGGTCCATCACTTTTTCTGTGATGTTCCAGCAGTCATGGCTCTCTCTTGCTCTGATAGACATGTCAATGAGCTGGTTCTTGTTTATGTAGCCAGCTTCAATGTCTTTTTTGCTCTTCTAGTTATCTTGGTGTCCTACCTATTCATATTCATCACCATCCTAAAGATGCATTCAGCTACAGGATACCAGAAAGCTTTGTCCACCTGTGCCTCCCACCTCACTGCAGTCTCCATTTTCTATGGGACAATTATCTTCATGTACTTACAGCCCAGCTCCCGTCACTCCATGGACACTGACAAAGTTGCCTCTGTCTTTTATACTATGGTCATCCCCATGCTGAACCCTCTAGTCTACAGCCTCAGGAACAAGGAGGTCAAGAGCGTATTCAAAAAGATAGTTTTAGAGGCAAAAGTGTTTCTAAGATTTTGATTTTAAAATTGTAGGATGCATAATAACTTAATGTCATGCTTCTCAGATCTTCTCCATGTGCTGAACCACATATTAAGGTGCATATCAAAGTCAAGCTCCTGAAGTCAAATACTTACCTCCTTAAAAGTCAGTTTATTGTGTAGAACAAGGAAATATATCCAGAAATATAATATCTGTACAACAATGGTGACAGGAGTCACAAGTTATTTTGCTTCTGGCTTATCAAAAAAATCTTATTAAGGATATTTGGTTAATTTACTTGATCAGTATTCACTTACTCTACCAGAACAAACTTGTGGCTGTGAACATAAATTTACGTTTATTAATTCATAAATATACCCATATGAGCACATCTAAATGAGGAGAAAATTTACCAGACATAAATGGAATGTGAATAAATTTGATAAAAAATAAGTAATTGAGATATTAGAGAATTAATTTGACTAATGTTATTTATTCATTTAGTTGAGTAAGTGTTCTAGGAGTTTGGGTGTAAGAATAAAATTGACATTTTACCTAGAGATTAAAAAATATTACATATTAAATGAATTGATTTTTCTGTCTTGGCTGAGTCATTTTATATAACCAACCTACTCAAGTTTAATTTTCAAAATCAAAATAGCCAGAGTACCAGAAAATTGGAGGAAAATAAAAATATTTTCAACATATTCATATAAACATCAACTTTCACACTATTCAAAATATACAGCGGGTACCAATAATGCTAGACATTTTTTTTTCTTTTCAAATGACTTGACTTTGGTAATGATGCTCATTCATTTATACTTTAGTTGCGTTGCATATCTTTGACATCCCTACAGTCTTCTATTTCCTCATGTTATTCTCACTGCCAACCTTGCTATTTCTTCACAACTCCAACCATGTACCACTTCAAGGCTTTTGAAGTTACTACATAGAATGTTCTTATTCCACTTGGGTCTTTTTAAATATTGCCTTACCATAGAGTCCTTCCCTAACCACCTTTATAAAATTGTCACTTTCTGTTCACCATGTAAGCTGTCCCTTCTCCCTATGTTTATCTTCATACCCCTTATCAACTCTCACACATTGTATCTGTTTATTTATTCTCTTGTTTATTTCTCCCACTACAATTAAAACCCCATGGGTACAGTTGTTTTATTTTGTTCCATATTCATTATTTTCAAAACTTAAGTGAATGTTTGTTTCATAGTAGATTCTCAACAAATATCTGTTAAATGAATAAAATAATTAAGCTTTGAGTTCAATTGTATCAATATTTTTGAATCTTTGAATCATTTATGGTTATACACTATCAGCAATAAGAAAAGCCATGTAGGTATACTTCTAGAAAATTTCAGGAGGTACATTGATTTTTCTGCTTTGCATCAATATTGTTATTTGCATTTCCAGCCCCTCTTTCCCTTCCCACTTTTTGAAATGATGATTTTTCTGGAAATGTCCTCCTCAATTAATTCATTTGAAACTATCTCATAATTCGTATTTAGAAATGGTCTCATTAACTGACAAGTAACATGGCAATTAGATAACTGTTTAAAAAAATATAAATTATAAGATTAAAGGTTTAATACCTGATCACATTGTAAAATTACTTCATCCATATAAATTAAACAAGTGAAATTATTTTAAATATTCATGAAAAACAGAGCATAACAATATCTGTCAGCTGTAACAATAACATACATTCCATATGCTGACATAGGGAACAATATTTGTAATTTTTAATCACCAGAGAGCTCTATATAGCACAAAACTTATTCAAGGGAATGTGCACTCATGTCTAATTTACATTCTCTACACAGTTAGTGCCTTTCACTACTCAGTACTTGTAAGATGATATTTGAATGTGCTAAAGTGCTGAAGTTAGTACTTCTTATGCCGTGTGATATGACACGAATATTCACTACCGTCTGTATGGTAATCTTTCACTAGCTGTAATAACTGTCTTTTTATTTCTTTATTATTAATTATTTTTAATTGCACAAATTGACAGTATATAGTATGATTATCTTTTTATAAATTACATGTACTTTTAAATGATGAATAAAAACATGAAAACTGTACATATTAATAGAGTGCCATGATGCTGTGATACATATATTCACTGTATAATGTTTAAATCAGGTTAAACACACCTCCTCACATTTTGTCATTTCTTTATAGTATAAACATTCAAAGTCCATTCTTCTAGATTCTTGGGATGTACAGCACATCACTGTTCTCTGTGGTCACCTGCTCCGCACAGCAGTATTTCTTGCTGTCATCTAACTGCAACTTAGTGCCCACTGATTAACCTCTCTCTTTCTCGCTCCCTCCTCCCCACTCTAGTAGTTAACACTCTACTATCAACTTCTAGGAGATCAACTGTTTGGGGTTTCACATATAAATGGAATACAAGTATATCCAGTGATATGTGTCTTTCTGTGCTTTGTTTATTGTACTTATCATAATTATTGACAATTCCATCCATACTGAAAAACCCTGAAGAAACTAAGTATAGAAGTATCACACCTTAACATAATAAAGGCTATGATATGAAAAACCCTATAGCCGTCATCATGTTGAATGGAGAAAAACTGAAAGCATTTCCTCTAATATCAGGGACAAGACAAAGTCCCCACTCTCACCAATCTTATACAATATAATACTCGAAATTTTAGACAGAGCCCCTGAGGCTTGAAAAAGAAATAGAGGGGATATAAATAGTAGAGTAAGTAGTTAAATTATCCCTGTTTGCAGATAATATGATTCTGTGTTTAGAGGACTCTAAAGACTCCTCCAAAAGACTCTTGCAGATAATAAACAAATTCAGCGAAGTCGCAGGTTAATATCAACATATAAATATTTGAAGCTGGTCCCTATGCCAACTGTGAATTGACTGAGAAATGAGAAGGGAAAACAATCCCATTCACAATTGTTCCAAAAAAGCAATACTACCTAGGAATAAACCTAACCAAGGATACGGGAGACCACTACAATGAAAATTATGAAAAACTGAAAAACAATGAAAGAATAAATGAAGATGGAAAGATCCCCTTTGTTCATGAATGGGAAGGATTAATATTGCTAATATGATCATATTGTCAACAGGAATCAATAAATCAATGAAATTACTATCAAAATTCCAATGACAGTCTTCGAAACGTGCCAATGCACAAGAGATGCCAAATGACCACAGCAATCCCACACAGATGGAGAGCAATGCTGGAAGCATCTCAATACCTGACTTCAAATATACTATAGAGGCATATAAACAAAATAGCATAACATTGGCATAAAATAGATGCGTAGATTAATGGACTAGAATAGAAGTAACAGATATAAACCCATGAATCAACAGCCATTTGTTTCTCAACTGAGGTGACAAAAACATACATTGGATTAAAGACATCCTCTTCAAAAATTAGTGCTGGGAAAATTGTATATTCACTTGCACAATTTTGAATCTAGATCCCTAGGTCTCATCGTGTACAAAAAATCAATTCAAACTAGATCAAAAACCTTAATGTAAGATCTGAAACTCTGAAATTATGACAAGAAACACACAGGAAAGACCCATAGGCTGTTATTTCCTGGACAGGAATAACAGTTCTGGAAATAAAAGCAAGAACTGACAAATGAGATTACACCAAGTTAAAGAGCTTCTGCATAAAGGGCAGTGGAATGTGACGGACATCATTATCCAAAGTACATGTATGAAGACTCAAATTGGGTGGCAACATACTTTATATATAAAGAGATATGAAAAATTGTGGTATATATGTGTAATAAGAATTGTATAGTGCAAAAAAAAAACCAAAGTACATGTATAAAGGCATGAATTGGCATGAACATACTCTATATACAAAGATATGAAAAAATTGTACTCTATATGTGTAGTAACAACTGTAATGCATTCCGCTATCATGTATTAAAAAAATAAATCAATAAAACTAAAAATAAATAAATAAAATACAAAAAAAGCTTCTGCATAGCAAAGGAAGCAGTCCACAGAGTGAAGAGACAATCTGCAGAATGGGACAGCTACTCATATGACAATGGATTAATATCACACACACATAAAGAATTCAAGAATATTATCAACAATTAACACCAGAGAAACAAATAACCCAATTAATAAGTGAACAGAAGAACCAAACAGGTATTTTTCCCAAAATTACAAATGCCTAACAAATATGAAAAAATGTTCAACGTCTCTAACAATCATGGAAGTGTAAATCAAAGCTACCTTGGCTTTTCATGTCACTCCACTTTAAAAAGGCATTCAAGAATACAAATAACAATAAATGCTGTTGAGGATGTGGGGAGAAAACATCCACTCATACATTTTTGGTGGGACTACAAATTAGTACAACTGCTCTGGGAAGCATTATGAAGATTCCTCAAGAAACTAGGAATGGAACCACCATGTGACCCAGCTAACCCACACTTTGGTATATATCCAGAACTAAAATCAGCACAGTGTAGTGATTCAGACACATCAGTGTCTATAGAAGCCCACTTCATAATAGCCAAGTTATGGAATCAACCCATGTACTAGTCAACAGAGGAGTGGATAAGAAAAATTGTGGCATGTATACACATTGGAGTTTTGCTCTGCCATAAAGAATAATTAAATTATGATATTTGTTGATAAATGTACACAACTGCTGAATATCATGTTACATGAAATAAGCCAGACCCAAAAAATCAGGGGTCAAATGTTTTCTCATATGTAGAAGCCAAAACAAAATAAGGATAAAAAATGGAGGGATGAATCCTATGAAAATAGAAATCAGTGGAGGAGAGGAGGGGGCTGTGGGAGAAAGAGGAGGGACATATCTATCCTATGTGTGTATATGTATATACTACAGTGAATTTCACCTTTATGTATAATTATAAAAAAAATTTAAAAAACAATAAATAATTAGAAGACCAGTAGAAGAAATGAACAGGGCAGAGAGAAAAGAAAGAGAAAGTAGTGGGGACTGAATTGGAGCAAATCATATTCCATGCTGGTATGATTATGCCAAAATGAACCCCAGTATTATGTGTAACTACAGTACCCTAATAAGAAAGAAGTACAGGACTCCACTAGTTCTAGATTCCACAATATATTGCATTCTTCCGAACTGAAGTGAGATTATATCACATTTTTAATGAAATGGTCTGATATTTAATAAATATGAACATAAGATTTTTTGTTAGATTTATAGCTTTATAACTCACATAAATGTAGGTAATACATTTATTTAAGATCATTTTTGTAAATGTATATCAATAAAAAAGCAACTAAGATTGTCTGAAAAAAAAAGAAAGAAAGTTAAGTGTCAAAATTTTTATCTCATATGCAGGAACTGCACCAAAATAAGACTTTCAACTTTTGTATGTCTAAAAGGCACTAATTTGAAAAAATAAATAAATATATAGAAGGAAGACCAGAAGAGGTGAGAAAAGGAAGGGGGAATTGCGATAGAAAATTGAGGAAAAAAGGAAGTACTAAAGACTGAAATGGAGCAAATTATATTCCATGCATGTATAACAATACTGCTTTAATAAAACACTTTAAAAATGTAGCAACAAAAATTGAGTAATCCAAACAACAAAATAATAGATGATCTAGACACACACTTCTCAAAAAAAGTACAAATGGTCAATAAATGTGTGAAAAAAATCTCAAAAGTTTTAGCCATCAATCAAATGCAAATTCAAACTACATTGTGATTCTATGTCACCCTAGTCAGAATGGTTATACAACAGATAGTAGGATGAATCAGACATAACTTTCCTGTGTTCATATATGAGTATTCCACAAGTGACATCACATAGAGCCACAATAATGGGATCCTAATTAGAATATTACACTCCATGTATGTATAATATGTCAAAATGCACTCTACGGTCATGCATATCTTAGAACAAATAATAATAATAACAACAACAAATTCTAGAAAATTTTAGAGAAAAAAGAAATTCTCACACATTTTTGGTGAGAATGTAAAACAGTACAAAAACTGGAAAACTGTAGAGTGAGTTGTTTCTCAGAAAATTAAAAATAGATCTACCATATGATGCAGCTGTACAACATCTCGGTATATACCTAAAGGAAAGTCACCAAGCAAAAGAGGTACCTGCGTATCCATGTTTCCTGTGTATATTTCATAATTACCAAGTTATGGAATCAGGATATATGCTCCATCAAAGATGAATAAGAAAATATGATAGACACATACATGCACAAACAGGAGTGTTATCCACCAAAAAATGAAATCATGCCATTTGCAGAAAAATGGATAGAATAAGAGATTATCATGTTAGCAAAATAAGTCAGAAAGAGAAAACAAGAAATACTTGTTTTCTTTTAATGTGGAAGCCTGGGAGGTGGCAGGGGGAGACAGCCTGAAAGCAGTAGAGAGACTTTTAGGGAAGGGAAAGAGGACTGGTGAGCAAGGAGAATATAAAAGAGTAGCAGGAGTAAGATGAAAGCACGACATATGCATTTATTGAAATATCGTGGTAAAAAACATAAGTTTGCATAATTAATATGCATAAATAATTAGACTTCAAAACTAACAATGTGATAGAACCACAAAAGAAACAGAACAATCAAAACAATCCTAAGCTTTGGTGGTGGGGTTTAAAAAGTTGGAGCTATCACAATAACTGACTTCAAAATATGTAAGTTACAACTAAAACTTTGGTGATAGCAGATTATCATGTTCCTGGCATTACATGTAGACCAATGGGCCAGAACCTGGGAACTCTGAAATTAAGTCATATGCATACACAGAGCCAATTTTTGACAAAGGTGCAAAGATCATATGGCCAAAGGAACGTCCTCTTCAATAAATGGTGCTTCCAATAACTTTTTTGAATGCACTCTTGACCTCCTTGTTCCTGAGGCTATAGACCACTGGATTCAGCATGGGGATGACCATCGTATAAAAGACAGAGGCAAATTTGTCTGTATCCATGGAATGACTGGATCTGGGCTGTAAGTACATGAAGATAATTGTCCCATAGAAAATGGAGACTGCAGTGAAGTGGGAGGCACAGGTGGACAAAGCTTTCTGATATCCTGCAACTGAGCGCATCTTCAGGATGGTGATGAATATGAATAGGTAGGACACCAAGATGACTAGAAGGGCAAACAGGACATTGAAGCTGGCCACATAAACAAGAACCAGCTCATTGACGTGTCTATCAGAGCAAGACAGAGCCATGACTGCTGGAACATCACAGAAAAAGTGATGCACCACATTGGACTGACAGAAGGAGAGACTGAACGATTCCCCAACATGGATGGAGACATTCAGGAAACCTCCCAGGTGGCAGCCTGCAACCAGACACGCACACACACGTGTTGTCATGGTGGTGGTGTAGTGCAAGGGCTTACACACTGCAGCATAGCGATCATAGGCCATCGCGGCCAAGAATAAATTTTCCACACTGGCAAATCCTCCAAACAAGAAGGCCTGAGCAGCACAGGCATTGTAGGAAATTTTGCTGTTTCCTAGAAGGAGCCCAGCCATGACTGTGGGAGTGACCGCTGAGGAGTAACAGAAATCTGCCAGAGACAGGTTACCCAGGAAAAAGTACATGGGAGTGTGGAGACGAGAATCCAAGAGGATCAGTATGATCATCCCCAGGTTCCCAACCACATTGATGAGGTAGATGAGGGTGATCATGATAAAGAGGGCCACCTGTAGTTCTGGGGCACTGGTGAGTCCTAGGAGGATGAACTCTGTCACTTCTGTCCTGTTCTCCATCAATGTCGCTGGGGAAATCAGGAGATGCACTGTAGCAGAGAGGAATAAAAATGGGGCACTGAACATAGTAGAGACTGCAGTGAGATCAGAATGTTTATGTACCATGTGCATTATTTTATTTCTGTAGCCACACTATGTACTTCAAATTTCTCATAACTTAAAATGAGCCTAACAATATAACTGAGTGTATTACTTATCTCTACAGCTCCAGAATGTTGAATGAGGAGTCTACATGGATCATGTTCATGATTTATGAATTTGATATCTGTGAGAGCTTTTTGAAAATTTAGTAGGTTATACTTGACAGTGTTGGAATTAATAATTCAATCAGTTCATGTTTTCCTGTCTTGGTGAAGTCACAAATTCCTTCTGAATAGCTCATGTGTCAGGAATTTGTCTGGATTCTGGACATTATATCTATAGTCCCTGATTCCTCAACAAGTTTTTGAAGTTGGACAGTTGTTAATTTAATTTAGATTGTGTGACACCAGAGGCTGAGTAATGTATGTGTGTTTCTAGAAGTATTAATTGGAAAACTTTGGTCTCATACATAATGGTTACCATGACCGATGGCCTATATTAAACTAGAAGTGAGTTGGAATTTACAATTACTCATTGTCTCCATTGGTCCAAGCTCAGTGTTTGGGATTTTGCAGCAGTCTCCTGAGATATGTGCATGGTGGAGGCGGTGAGATAACAGGGACCATGGAGACAGTTCTGGTAGGAGAGGGCACAGCATCAGTGCAGGGCTGGTCTCTGGGCAGAGGTGCACATCAACCCTACATCTACAAGCTAAGAATCACTGATATAACTTAACTTCCCTGTACCAGATTTTCTTACTTGCAAAATGAAGATGGTATGGACCCTCCCTCAAGTCATCATTGTGATAATTGAGATAATACATGAAAAACAAGTGAATGCAGAGTGTTTAAAACAACCTGCAAAGTGCTATCTATACTATTATTAAAAGGATGGACTTAGGGTGTCACTGTGGTTTGAGAAAGGTGGGTACTAACAGGGGGGGCTTCAAATTTGGGTCAGGTCAGTCATCTAAAAGCCTCTTCCTTAAGTTTCTTTTTCTCACTAGTCCCCCAAGTCCACTGATATTTTATGTGCCTTCTGTTCACACCCTGTCCTTGAACTGCCCATAAAATTGAAGGCATTCCATTGAGCCCCTCTTCTGTTTAATTTCTTTGAAGTCCATATATTTTCTCTTGAGTTGAAAGAGTGTTCATTTTCTCTTTACTATAAATCTATAGTTGAATCACAGATATTAGTGGTCAGATATTCATATTTTCAGGGTTACTTTAGCCTGCAGATCTGTTTTGGTTGAAACCTCCAACTTTAAATTTTTTATTTGGTGAAGTACATTGACCATGTATTTCAAATCTTTTAATTTTAAATTGAGACATTTGAAAACACTCATTTGCTCCTAACAATGATTCCCTATTATTCTCATCCTTTTCTTGGCAACTTTACAAGTCCAGCCCAGGCAGGCCTTATGATTGCTGATGTTAACATCCATATATTTTTAACACAGAGTGTTCTCCAGTGTGCAACAGGAGATTTAGATATAAGTACCTGGGTGATTGTGTGTGCATTTGTGCCTCTGTATATGTAGGATTTCTTATTTTTTCTTACTATTAAGACAAATGATAACTTAAGAAGTTAAACGATATTCTAAAATTCCAAAAGTAGATTGAAAAAGATTCAAGAATCAATACTCAAACTGAGTTGAATCTTAGTTAAAAGCTCATAACTTTAGCTACATCCCCGTCAGTATTTGTAGACCTGCCACTAGTAATAAGAATAAGAATGGGATTATGGGCAGAATGTTAAGATGAAGTTCAGATCTTGCTAATTCATTAGGTCCCTTCCTGTTTAAAGAAGGGCCACTGCACTCTCTGTTTGTGCCTTTTAATCTCTAGTGAGAAACCACCAGGTTGTGAACAAATTGAAATTACCATTTATTCATTCAGAGTTTGATCTAACCTTTAAAACATATTTTTAGAAAGCAGAAAGATGATCTTTGATAAATATCACTAAATTTTGTCCTGATGACCTTTTGATATTTATACTCCAGCCTCACTTCAGTGTTTTAGAAAAACGGTCACAACCCCAACTTCTGTGCTCACGTAACTCATGGAAGGTCCAGCTGTCCTACCACCTTTCATGAACAGCAGTTTTCAGTAACTTTCACATTGATTATAGAAGCTTACTTTGCTCTTCAAACCCAAATGATAGTCAGTCCTGAACAGAGAATCTGAAACCAGAAATTCTTCCATTGACTAACACATGGTGGGAGCAGCTCTCTTGTGGGGAGTGAACAAAATATTTTAAGGTCCCATGTGGAGAAAAGACCAGTAAGCATCTGGGTCCTGAATCTACAATGTATTCTTACTGTGTCTATGGAGGACTCATCTCCTCCTGATTTGCAAAAGAAACATTACAATGTTACATCTCCTACATCATCTACAGTAGTATTCTTGCAAATAATAAAATTTAAACACAGCTAGCTTAGTGGTTATGATTTCAGAGTCAAATCAATAGAATTCAATCTTGGGGTATTTCTCTTGACTACAGTTGTGCACTCACAGCAAGGCTTGAAGTTGGAAGAAAACCTTCCTACGCTAACAGATAATAATATCCATATGAATTAATAATGACAGTGCATGCCATCCTCTCCCTCTAAAATAAACACGGGGAATTATGTCAGACCTCAGAGACAAATGCATGTACATCAGCAGGGAATGATGTATACACAGAGCTCTCCTGGGATGTCCTCCCACAAGGGAAACTTCAGTGCTTCATCTCACTTTTTAAGGAAAGAAGCAATTAAACTTATCTCTGAGACTCAGCTAGATAGTTGTGTGCACAAGTATAATTGTATTATTATATTTCGTTTTCAATCTTTAGTATATAAATGAAAGACCAGTATGCACAATTGTTAATATAGAGCTTTAATTATTTTCCAAATGTATAGTATAACTACTATCACAATCAACCATAATCAATTTTCTTAACCATGATGGTCAATTATATCACCCACTTACTGCCCTGGAAAACACCATCAATTTTTTCCTTTTGGTTTTGCCATTTCAAGAATGTCCTAACCTAGACCCCTAGAATATATTACCTATATTTAATTCAATTAGTGTAATGCAACCAAGAATTATTCATACTGTTATGTACATCAGTAATTTTCATTACGCATATTGAGTTTTATTTACATTCCCTAGTTGAGGGACATTAATGCTGTTTTCAGTTTTGGAGGTTAAAAATAAAGGACTTCTTACTTTTCTTTTCCTTAAGGGTTTTTTGTTTTATTTTGTTTTGTTTCAAAGATAGGTTTCATTTCATTGAGTAGGAAACACTGCCTCACTCGTCCTGTGAGGTCAGCGTAACATCACAGCAAAGCTAGACCAAAAAAATTAATAAATAAAACTATAGACCAATACCCCTTTTTAATATAGTGATGTTAAAAACAGTCACAGGACAAATCCATAAATTAACATAACTATAAATCATGACTGTGTTGTATTTACTCCAAGAATGTAAAGGTGCTTAGGTAAAGAAAAAGAAAGCCTTGTAATTAACCATATTATTATAGTGAAGAGAACAACAAGATCATTTCTGTAATCTGGAATAAGCACCCACTTAAGTTTTAATTCTTTCTTGAAAAGAATACTCAGAATGCTAGGAACTGAAGAGAACATTCACAAACTAAAGAGAACATGGACAAACCACAGCTAAGATCATAATCCAAAGGAAAAGGCCGAAGACTTCCCCAAACATCAGATACAAGGATTGCTGCTCTCATCACTCATGTTCAAAATTGTACCAGAAGTTGAAGGCAGACCAAGGGGCAGGGAAATAAAAGATACCAAATTGGAAAGAAGGAAACTATGTCTATTCTCTGGTGACATGAAATTCTATAACAAAAATATTTAAGTGTATATGTAAAAAGTATTCCCTAATAAACTTAATCAGTAATGTCACAGGATTGAAGATCATCAACCAAATTCTTTTGCACTTCTACATACAGGCAATAAAAAAATTTACAAGGAAATAAAAACCATTTATAGCAGCATCTAAGTCAATCAAATATTCAGAAATGGATTTTGCCCAACATGAATTATACACATGTATCTTGAACATACAAAAGAAAAATTGCTGAAATCCAAAACCCCTACACTTTAAATTTTCATGGGCTTTAAGAGTTAGTTTTTCATATAGCAACACTTTCCAAAGGTATCTATAGATTTAAGGAAATCCCTACCAAGATCCTAATGGCTTGTTTTCAGAAATGTAAAAGCCAATACAAAAAGCTATATTGAATTTCAATGAATGTTCCACAACTAAAGTAAACTTGCAGAAAAACAAAATAGGTGCACTCAACTATCACAAATTAAAAATGTAGGGGCTGGGGATGTGGCTCAAGCGGTAGCACACTCGCGTGGCATGCGAGAGGCGCTGGGTTCGATCCTCAGCACCACATACAAATAAGATAAAGATGTTGTGTCCACCGAAAACTAAAAAATAAATATAAAAAACAAATTCTCTCTCTCTCTCTCTCTCTCTCTCTCTCTCTCTCTCTCTCTCGAAAAAAAAATTCAAAATGTATTCCTCAACCACCATGGTCATTGCAATGTGGATTGGCTTAAGTGAACCCATGGAATGGAATTAAGAGTCCAGGAAAGCATGTGTTCAAGGTCAATTGGATTTTGACAAGGGTGACAAGTTTACTCAATGGAGAAAAACATTCTCATCAGCAAATAGCATTAGGACAAGTGGAAATACCTGATCAACTCAAAATATATCAGGGACTAAAGAAAGAAAAAAATAAGTTAAAACCATAAAACTGCTAGAAGAAATTATGGATAAAATTCATGACTTCGGATTTAGTAATGGATTCTAGGATACAAACTAAAATGATAAGAACCAACCCCAACAGTGTATCACAATGACCTCTGCTATGGGAGATGTGGTTGTACCGAGTGTCAGAGATGGAACCTCAGCAATGTTGCTAGAGTTGTTTTGTTTTGTTTTTTAAGATTGTTGTGATTTTTTATACCTTTATTTATTTTTTTTTTACTTATTTTTATGTGGTGCTGAGGATTGAACCCAGTGCCTCGCACATACTAGGCAATCCCTCCACTGCTGAGCCCCAGCACCAGCCCCCTGAATATTCTTATTTACTTTATTACAGCTTCAGTTTTAAGGGAGGGGAGGTGTCTGACTGTTTCCAACAGAAAATTTTAAGAGGTCCCTAAATGTGTAGAAATCCATTTTTTACTGGCTGGAGGCTAGCACTTTACCTCATATGATGGAGTAATGCTGATAACGTATCAAGTGGTTAAGACAGGAAATTACATTCCTAAAATTGCAAAATCATAGAGAATACAAGCAAGGGTGATGAAGGAGTGGAGGAAAGAGGACAAACTGGGGAATGAAGTTGACCATATTTTTCTGTGTTCATGTATGAATATATGACAATGCATTCTGATTTTATATACAAGTATAATTAAACACTTTAAAAAAATAAATAGAAGGAATACCAATAGAATAGAGTAAGCTGACTGGGGGAATGAAGAACAAGGAAGTGAAAGAAGCAAGCTGTTTTTTATTATTATTATGCTTGTAATCTTTTTAAAATTAATTTTGTATTTATATATGACAGTGGAATGCATTTCAATCCTTATTACACATATAGAGCACAATTTTTCATATCTCTGGTCGTATATAAAATATATTCACATCAATTTGTGTCTTCATACGTGTACTTTGGATAATAATTTTCATCATATTCCACCATCATTTCTAACCCCATGCCCCCTCACTTCCCCTCCCACCCCTCTGCTCTATCTGGAGTTTGTCTATTCATCCCATGCTCCCCCTCCCTACCCCACTATGAATTATAGGAATAGAAAAAGCAGCCATGAAATTCATCTGGAAGACTAAGAGATCAAGAAGAGTTAAAGCAATTTTTAGCAGGAAGAGTGAAACAGGTGGCATCACTATACTAGACCTTAAACTATACTGCAGAGCAATAGTAACAAAAACAACATGGTATTGGTACCAAAACAAACTATTAGACCAATGGTACAGGATAGAGGACACAGAGACTAATCCACAAAATTACAGTTATCTTATATTAGACAAAGGTGCCAAAAACATGGATTGGAGAAAAGATAGCCTCTTCAACAAATGGTGCTGGGAAAACTGGAAATCCATAGGCAACAAAATGAAATTAAACCCCTAACTCTCACCATGCACAAAACTGAACTCAAAATGGATCAAGGACTTAGGAATAAAACCAGAGACCCCACATCTAATAGAAGAAAATGTAGGCCCTAATCACCATCTTGTGGGATTAGGCCCCAACTTTCTTAATAAGACTCCTGTGGCACAAGAATTAAACTCAAGAATCAATAAATGAGATGGACTCAAACTAAAAAGTTTCTTCTCAGCAAAAGAAACAATCTGTGGGGTAAATAGAGAGCCTACATCTTGGGAGCAAATCTTTCCTCCTCATACATTAGATAGAGCACTAATCACTAGGATATATAAAGAACTCAAAAAGCTAAACACCACAAAAATAAATAACCCAATCAATAAATGGGCCAAGAACCTAATGAGACACTTCTTAGAAGATGATGTACAATCAATCAACAAACACATGAAAAAATGTTTATCATCACTAGTAATTAGAGAAATACAAACGAAAACCACTCTAAGATTTCATCTCACTCCAGTCAGAATGGCAGCTATTATGAAGACAAACAACAATACGTGTAGGCAAGGATGGGAGGGGGGAGTTACAGGTGGAACTGCAAATTGGTGCAGCCAATATGGAAAGCAGTATGGAGATTTCTTGGAAAATTAGGAATGGAACCACCATTTGACACAGATATCCCTCTCCTTGGTCTATACTTAAAGGAATTAAAAAACAGCATACTAAAGGATCACAGCCACATCAATGTTTATAGCAGCACAATTCACAATAGCTAAACTGTGGAACCAACCTAGATGCCCTTCAATAGATGAATGGATAAAAAAAAATGTGATATATATACACAATGTAATATTACTCAGCAATAAAAGAGAATAAAATCATGGCATTTGCAGGTAAATGGATGGAGTTAGAGAAGATAATGCTAAGTGAAGTTAGCCAATCCCCAAAAAACAAATGCCAAATGTTTTCTCTGATATATGGAACGAGCTGTGTTATATGCAACTATGATTATGTCACAATCAGTCTCACTGTTACATATAACTATAATGCACTCATAAAAACATTTTAAAAAATAATAAGAACCAAAAGATAAAATATGATGACTTGGACTTCATCCAAACTTAAAACTTCTGTTCATCACTGGGTATCAAGCATAGCAAAGACAGCCTACAAAATAAGGGAAACTATTTGTTGCCGAGAGCCATAGCCAAGTAGGAATGACACATGGCAATTTCCTTGTCAGCCTACCCAATGTTGCTTAGAGGGAGGACTCTCCATTGTGGAAATGGGCTTGCCTTGGACCCAGGTCATTTGCAGTGACATTGCTTGAAAGGTGACCTTGCTCAGGGATTAGGGCGGATCGGGTTTAGGGTGGATCTGGGTTTAGGGTGGATCCTGCTGGGAATAGGGCGTATCCTGCTGCCTCAGGCACCCGCTCCTTGAGTTCCCGAGTTCTCGAGGGATTCAGAGGGTTTTGGGTATGCAGAGCTGGTGGAGGGTGTGGATTTTCCCAGAACGTGCCGGTGACAGTTCGAGAATAAAGAGTTGCTGTTTGAATCTACAAGGTGTGTGGTGGCTCAGTTATTTTGTGCCCAGCCAGACTGTGGCAATTTGTAGCTCTCATCTCTGAAAGGTTTTAATGTCTACAAAGAAACAACAAAAATACTTGCAACCCAACCAAAACATGGGCAAAATATTTAAATGAACATTTCTTTAGAGAATATATACAAATGGCAAAGTTGGGGATGGAGCTCAGTGGTAGAGAACCTGAGTACCTGGCTAGCAGGCCGAAGGCCCCGGCCCAAAACAATAACAACAACACAAACAAGAAACCCCCCAAACAAACAAACAAACAAAAAGCCCATATAGGACCAAAAAAAGAAACAAAAAGAAAGGAAGAGAATATACGCAAATCGCCAATAAGCAACATCATTAGTCACTATGAAGTTTCTAATCAAAACCTCAATGAAATGTACTTTATAAATACTAGCATGACTCTCCTATTTTAAAAATGAGGCACATGTGTTGTTAAAAATGTGGAGAGATGAAAAAAAAACTCGTGTATTGCTGATGGGAGTGTACAGTGGTGTAGCTTCTGTGGAAAAGAGTTTGGCAGTTCCTCAGAAAGTCAAATTACCATATGACTCAACCATGAAGCTCCTAATTATGTCCTCAGTGATTGAAAGCAGCTACACAAAGATTTTTACACAATCTCCATTGCAGGATTATCCACAATTGCTGAAAAGTATAAGCAAGTCCAAAAACCTGTCATCTGAGGAGTGGATAAATAAATGTGGCATGTCCACACAATGGAATATTATTCATTCATAAAAAATAAATTTCCAATACATGCTGCAGTAGTGGTGAGCCTTGAAATCATAACAAGTAACATTAATCAGACAAAAATTTTATCTATTTGATGATGGTTTTTTTTTTATAAAAAATGCCCATAATAGGTGAATTCATACAAAAGCAGTTTAGTGAGCACCTTGGACAGAGGGCAGGGCAGGGGCATGGAAGTTACATCCTAATATGTTGAAATGTATAACTGTGTACATTGTGTAGGTAATGAAAATGTCTGGAATTTAACAAATACAGCTGAAGGGGGCAGGGGGTTAGCAATGATGGTGGAATGTGATGGACATCATTATCCAAAGTACATGTATGAAGACATGAATTGGTGTGGACATACTTTATATACAAACAGAGATATTAAAATTGTGCTCTATATGTGTAATAAGAATTGTGATGCATTCTGCTGTCATGTATTTAAAAAAATAAAATCAATTAAAAAAATAGATACAGGCTGGGGTTGTGGCTCAGCGGTAGAGCAGTTGCCTAGCATGTGCAAGGCCCTGGGTTCGATCCTCAGCGCCACATAAAAATAAATAAATAATTACAAAATTCTTTGAAAAAATTGATACAGCTAGTTGCATCTCAGTGTGAATGTGATAGATGTCATCACATTCCCTGAAGAAGTTGGACTGGAATGAATTCAAAGTGAATGTGTGTGTGCATGTGTGTGTTGCATGCATTTATTTTGATTATGGTAAAATAAACACCATTTAAATCATTTTAAGCAGACTGTTCAGTGATATTTAACACATTCATATTGTCTTTATGTGGTTTCTATTATTTTTCTTCCAGTTTCATTTCATTATGATCTGATAGGATAGATGGTATTAAATTGTCTTTTTATAGTTGCTAAGGTTTGCTTTGTGGCCTACAATGTAATCTAATTTGGAGAAAGTTTCATGCAGAGTTAAGAAGGTAAATTCACCTTCTGTAGATGACCATTAGATCAATTTGATTTAATGTTGTTTAGGTTGACAATATCTATATTGATTTTATGTTTTGATTACCTATTAGTAATAAGGGAGAATAAAATCTCCCAATATTGTGTTGGGGTCTATGTGGGATTTAATGTCATGGAGTATGTTTTTTTTTTTACATAATTAGGAACATTGACAATTGGGGCACAAATTACTATCATTGTGTATTCTTGTTTAATTTTTCCCTTGACTAGCATGTAGTGGCCTTTTAAGTCTTTACTTATTAATTTTTACTTCAAATCTTCTTTGTCAGATATGACAGTAGTGAATCCTGCTTGATTTCATGGTCCATATGCATGAAATATATTTTTTCCATCCTTTTAACTTCAGCCTGTGTGTGTTTTTTAAATTGCTCCTTATGCCTCTAATTTGTATCTCCATGTTCGCTTCTATACCAATGAGGCTTAAGTTTGGTCTTTTGATGTGGTTCCAGAGTTCTTGTATATTCTGGTCAGGTTCTATATTTTTCCCTTTATTGCCCTATGTGTACTCAAAATCATATAACCTGTCTTCAAGGCTGAAGTTCTGTCTCCAAGGGCTAAGGGACTATTTTCTATGTGTTCTAATCTGTTAGGGATGTCTTCAAGAGAGATTTTTATTTCATTGATGGTATCATTTCTAGGAGTTCAGCTTGGTTTCTTTTCACTATTTCTACTTCTTTATAAAAGTGGTCTTTAATCACCTGTAATTACTCTCTTACTTCCTTTTTTAGATTTTTTTTTTTGTTCATCGAACATTTTAGTAATCAATTTTTATAATTTTTCTCCAGGATTTCATTCACCTCTCTATCAGTGGGATCCTTTGTTGGGGATTGTGTATTTGGGAGGGAGATTTGTTGCCTGTTCCTCATGTTTTCAGAGCTCTTGAACTTGTGCATCAATGGAGGTGAATTCCTTTATCTCTTTTTAATACTTGCCCTTATATATGTACTTAATTTATTTGTACTAGGACTTCTCTCTGGCTTTAATACATAGTAGATGCCTAGGGGTGGGACCTGAATTCCCTCTCTGGTTGTTCCTCTTTGGGTCCTTTCTGGTTTTGGGGTTTTGTCTCCTCCCTTCTTTTAGTTGGAGTAAGATTGTGTGGGGGTGTGATTCACTGCAGCTTCATTGAGAAGAGAGTATATCTCAGCTGCAGGGTCTCTGGGATCCTTCAGTGTCCAATCTCTTTCCAGCCCCTGTAGAGGGAGAGGGATCCAGGAGTGGCACTAATGCTGGCAACAAATGTCCAACTTCATGTTAAAAGTCTGGTGTCTACTTTGATGTCTGTAATACTATTTGTCACCCATATAGGAATGGTGGGGTCAGCATTTAACATTACCAACATTTTTTTTAAAAAAGCTGGGATTTAGGTCAGGTATTCAAAAGCAAGTGTATAATAAATTTTCTAGTGTATTAATGATCACTCCAACTTGAATGACATGGGAATTACATAGTGTAACAATTAATTTTGTTTTTTGTCTCTTGTATTCATTTTATTAAAGTATAGCTGAAGACTGAGTGTCATTTATTTGTGTGTGAAGCTAGGTGTGCTGTCTTTAGGTTGAGTTTATTGTAGCAGTAGAATGTCTAATCTGTGAAGTTTTAGTGTCCCTGTATTTTCAATAGAAGTCATAAGTGGTAATGTTCCACAGAACACTGGAATGACTGTCATTCACAATAACCTATTATCTGTCTTACCAAGAACTATAGGGCTCAAGGCTCCAAATATAAAAGTAATGAAAAGGAGATGAAAATGTTAATTACCCCAAGTGGATCTACATACATTGCATGAATTAAAATATCACATTGTATCTATATATATACAATTATTGTACATTAATCATGTTTTTAATTTTAAGGCAATGCAAATGGTAAATACCATGATTTGATCAAAACATACTGTATACATGTTTCAAATTATCCCATAAATATGTGTAATTAAGATAAAAATAATAAAATATTTGTATTCATGGGACAAGTGAACTTTTTAATAGCTGTTTCATATAATGAAGCACTTTGTCATTTAACTTTATGATTAAAGTACTGCAGGTCAAGGAAGATATTGTTGTTTTTGAGCAAACCATTATCTGTTAGGTCAACTAAGAATGAGAAAAATAGAAATTTTAATTTTGCTTCCAAAATATAAAAAAAGTAAAAATTCAAAAACACTTGAAAAAAGCACTACATTTCTTTTGTCATTTTCCACTATGGTGTTTTCATCATTTTTTATTATTTTGTAAGTGATATTCTCTTAATTTTACCTTCAGAATATTAAGTGTTCATAAAATTAAACATGACTTGTCATACACTGATCTCCTACCTTGAAACTTTTCTTACTTTATTTATTAGTTCCAATAATTTCTAGTAGATTGTTTATGATTTATGTACTAAAATTCACATTATCCAAAAGTAGAGATAGTTTACTCAATATTATTCCTACCTTTATGAATTTCCTGGTAAGTCATAAAGGATAAGGTAAAATGGTTTAATTTCCTCTTCCTTTTAAATTTAACATAAATACTCATCATTTAAAAATTGTCATGTGGATAAGCTGTATCAAACCAAAGAAACTAGTAGTGGCTGAATTTTTATTAAGATGAAGTCATTATTTGTATCTGGATAAAGCGTGACATCAAGAACATATATTTTAATAAGCTTCATTAAAACAATTATCATATTTTCAAATCTGTGGATACTTAGAACTGTTCTGGACTAAAGAAATAATATTAGATGGTTTTATTTTCTGCATACCACAAGGTATTTACCATTTGGATTACTGATGCAGTTGTTTAAGAGGAATGAAACCACATTCCATGGGTTGTACATCATTAAAGGACTAAACCTAGAGAGGATTTTGCCTTCTTAACCACATTCTTGAGTGCACTCTTGACCTCCTTGTTCCTCAGGCTGTAGACCACAGGGTTCAGCATGGGGATGACCATAGTGTAGAATACAGATGCAAACTTGTCTGTGTCCATGGAGTGCCGGGAACTCGGCTGTAAATACATGATGATGACGGTCCCATAAAATGTGGAAACTGCAATGAGGTGAGAAGCACAGGTGGATAAAGCCTTCTGGTATCCCTTACCTGAGTGCATCTTCAAAATGGTGATGAATATGAACAGGTAGGAAATCAAGATAACAAGAAATGCAAAAATCACGTTAAAAGTTGACATAAGAACAAGAATGAGTTCGGCAATGTGGTTTTCAGAGCAAGTCAGAGTCATGACAGCGGGAATATCACAGAAGAAGTGATGGACCACATTGGTCACACAGAAAGAGAGGCAGAACGTGTCTCCAGTTTGCACAGAAGCAGTCACCAAACCAATGGCATAACAGCCTATGGTCAGACGAGTGCACACAGTGTTTGTCACGATGGTGGGGTAATGCAGGGGTTGGCACACTGCTGCATAGCGGTCATAGGCCATTGTGGTCAGGAGGTAATTTTCTACAGTGGCAAAGAGTGCAAAAAAGAACATCTGAGCAGCACAAGCATTGTAGGAGATGACCTTGTCTTCCATCAGCAAGCCAGCCATGACCTTGGGAGTGACAGCTGAGGAGGAACAAAAGTCCACCAGAGACAGGTGACTGAGGAAAAAGTACATGGGGGTGTGGAGGCGGGAGTCCAGCAGGATCAACGTGATCATCCCCAGGTTCCCCACCAGAGTGATGAGGTAGACGACAGTGAACAGTATAAAGAGGGGAAGCTGCAGTTGTGGGGCGCTGGTCAGTCCCAGCAGGATGAACTCCCTCACCTCTGTGTTATTCTCCATGGGTGGTACATGAGAACCACCAGGTGCTGTGTAGCAAAGAGGAAATTTTTGATTTTGAAAAGCAAAACTCAGTTGAACAGAAATGGAAAAGTGTAAGCGTTACTTTATGATGATGATGATATTTTTCAGTATTCTCTAGATCTAAAGTATTGGCCTGACCATACAATGTAGTGAACCATTTATCAAAACAATAATTTGCTTTTGAAGAGTAAGGGTTTCATGGATGGTCTTCCCAATTTGTTAATTTTGTTTATGAGTAAACTGAGTCACAGGAAAGGTTTTGTGAGTTGGACAAGGTCAGAAATATAACCTAAGCCTATCTCAAAAATAAGAACTTTTGAGTCTAACAGCTATGCTTCCATCTCATATGTCAGTATTTATATGTATGTATTCACTTATCCTCTCATCAGTTCCATTAAACTGATTAGCTATTATGTCTGTTTGTATATGAAGACACTTGGTAGCAAAAAGATTGGATAAATAACTTACAACTACACAAGCATTAGCAGATAGACCAAGGTTTAAATTAAAAAAAAAAAACAGAATAATTTGAACCTAAATGTCGTAAATGAATTTGAAATTATTTTATTTTTACTTAATTTAAATTTCACATTATCTTCACGAAAACAAAATTTCCAGCATGCTCTATCCTTTCCCAGATGAGTCTGTATCAACCATTCTGCTTGAGAATCCAGGTACTTCACTTGACATATCAGGGTATTAAATTATTTATTAGCCAACATATCCCCCCACTTAACAATGTGTGCTACAATTTTTATATTTTTAATGCCTTTTTTATATTCTGTGATAACTAATATATTGTCATTGGCCCATGTGGATGAACCAGGAAAATCTCACCTTGTCAAATCTCCAGTTTCATCACAATTAAGAATTCTTTTTACTATGTAAGGCAGTATAACCATAAGTTTCAGGAATAAAAATGCAGATATTTTGGGAGGCTATTATTAAGCTGACATACTGGGCTTGAATGCAATGTATAGTAGGTAAATTATCTCCAGAGTTAGACATTGCTGAGGCTGAGATGTCTTCACAGATTAGAAGTCAACTTACTATTGTGAATATGAAAAAAAAAAACAGTGGAACAGAAAAAAGTATTAATTTGTCAAGATCAAGCATAAGAAATACATTTTTTTCCTAAATCAAATTTCTTGAAGTTACCAACAGCTTTAACTTAATGATTTTGAGTCAGTTGTGTCTCTTGGAAGATAGATAGATGGTTATCAGTGAATCAGGGAAAAGACAGTATTTACACATAAACATGCTCATACATGTAGCCTCACTTACTGTTAAGAAAATGGAGATTAGCAGGATCATATGCTTTCCTCAAACTCTATACCTATTTAGAGATTAATTCAACATTAAAATCCACATCTTATATCTTCTAAGTCTGTGCCTTTAATTTCTGCAATGCCAGATTTTCTAGATGAATAATAATGCAACAGCAAGATTGTGGGGAACTGATAGTGAAAATGGAGAAGTGATCTAGGGAGGCTCTTAATTCATCCAGAACAACAGAAGTATTGTTGCACCTAGAGCAGGTGAGCTGACCATTCAGTGACAACCTGACATGCAGAAACAGGATTGTTCACCTCCTACTCAATCAGAGCATCATCTATTCTAGGTCTTTGCTCTCCTCCTAAGGAAATCAACATGGTATATCATTTTATAAATATCACTGTACACTTTCTATTGGTTAAATTTTTTTGCATTAATCATATAACGTCATCTCCATATATATATTTGCAATGCATACTAGGCAAGAACTCTAAACCCCAACCCCAGATATCTAAGTGTGTGTGTGTGTGTGTGTGTGTAATCCTGATAATCCTGGGGATTGTGCTTTGGGCTTTGCCCTTGGTAGGCAAGTACTTTACCATTGAGATACATTCCCCAGCCCCTCCTATGTTAGTGTCTCTAAAAGGTGTTGAAACAAACAAATCTGAGCTCAAAAACTCTCAGAAGATGTAGTTGATCCATGGCTTCTATGTTAATTACATATTTTGCTGAAAGTGCATATGATTATAGACACTTACCTTGCTCTTGGAAAAAAGGGAAAAGAAATCCTGAATTGTGGGTCTGAAATCAGAAATTTATCCTGAGAAGGGCATATAAATGATATTGGAAAATATTCTCTTTTTTACATATTTGTCCAAGAGTTTACAGTTCTTTGAGGCATGAAGAGATGTAGGATCATTACAATGGATCTAGGAAGCCTGGGTATAGAACTGTCATGCACTCTGGACTTTCCTGTGCACTTGGAGGTTATTTACCTGCTGCCAAACATAGCTTCCTCATTCAAGGAATAAAATGATGAAATTATCTCGAGAGCTGCCCCCCACCCCCAGCGCCTGCCAGGTAGGCGGAACGGTGACCACCAGCAGAAAAGGCCCAGTGGCCCACGGCTGAACAGAGCTTCCAATCACTCCTGCAAGGTAGGCGGGCCTGCGACCCACCAGCAGA
>NW_026000174.1:61013219-61033501 GCF_001458135.2 Marmota marmota marmota | reverse complement strand
GGAGGGTGGAGGATGGGAAAGGCAGCGGAGCACAACAGACACTAGGATGGCAATTTGTAAATCAATGGATGTGTAACTGATGTGATTCTGCAATCTGTGTATGGGGTGAAGGTGGGAGTTCATAACCCACTTGAATCAAAGTGTGGAATATGATATGTCAAGAAATTTGTAATGTTTTGAACAACCCACAATAAAAAATTAAAAAAAAAAATTATCTCTGCCGTAACTTCACAAAATTGCTTCTGTGAAGAGCAAGTGAGTGTGTCCATTCACACTTGAGTACACTTTAGTAAAAGTGCTATCTTTCCAGCATGAAACAGCATAATTTTTATTTTGGCATTTTCTCCTGCCTACAGTTGCAGAAAACACTCCAGTTACGGAAAGGCTAGTGTGTGTACTTGAAGTTTCAGCATTCACTTGGATAAATGATGGCCAAAAGGGCTCTGATTAGAGTTTTCTCTCTTTAAAATAATGTCATGTGGGACTATGACATGATTTCAGAGCCTAATGAATACAACCAGGAGAAAATTTTACAAACACGTCTTCTCTAGGGGAACAGAGTCCCTCTGAGGGCAATCTTTTCTCTTCATCACACTTATCTCATGAAGAAGCAATTAACCTGCAAGCAGAGGTACAGTTTTTTATGCTGGGTTACACATAGATACATTTGCACTACCTATTAGTATTCTCCCTTAATTTCAGTACGTTGTCATTACACAATGTGCACTGTGTTTAATACCTTAACATTTAATGTGTTATTGATGCTTGTAAAACATTGTAAATGTTTATTTTGTTTTCTGTCATTTTTATCATTTCATTTTTTATTATATTACTTATTAGGACTAATCCACAGGCTACCAAATTGTAGGGGACTAATTAATAAAATTCTTGGGATTTTTCCCTGTTTACAGTCAACTGACAAACATGACAGGGATGTCAGGTAGATGGAGATCAGAATATGCTTTAATACTAATAAGTCAACTCAAATACTTAAGTCAATGTGTAGGAAGATGCTGGCCAGTACTTATAAAAAAGAAAAAGGAAAATGGATTTACTTCGGTTCTACTCATGTGTGGGACACGTAATTTCTCTGTGGTCTGCACTCAGTGGTACATGACAGATAGAAGTAAGGGGAAAGCAACCAAATTTCTTGTCTTTCAGGTTGTTAAATGCCGCAGTCTGGCTGGGCACAAAATAACCGAGCCGCCACAAAACCTTGTAGGTTCAAACAGCAACTCTTTATTCCCGAACTCTCACCGGCACTCTACACACTTCCCGGGAACACACTCCCTCCACCGGGAACTCCAAAGTAGCGGGTGCCCGAGGCAGCAGGATACGCCCTATTCCCGGAGCAGGGTCACCTTTCAACCATTCCCTCTAGCAAAGTGCCAGGCGTCATTCCGACTAAACTGTGGCTCTCAACAGTAAAATATAAAAATGCATTTTATACAATATTGCACTGGTGGAACACTGAGCCCCATTGGAACATTTTCACTGTACAGCCACACCTCTGGGTAGTAAGCCACCTTTCAAAATTTGTACATATCTAAGAATGTCTTGATTTTGCAACCAAACCTGACAGGCAGTTTATCTGAGTATGAAAATCTGGATTGATATTTATTTTCTTTCATCCTTTTAAGATATAAATCCACTGTTGACTTTTCTGAAGGAAAGATGTCAGGCTTATTATACTTACATTGTAAAAAAGTGTTTTGTTCTTTTACTTGTTTTTCTATTTTCCCTGCACAGAGCTTTAATATATTGTCCCCAACATTGGAGTGATTCTTCGATATGAGAACGTCAATTTGGCAAATTTTCATCCATTCATATTTTATGATTTTTCTCCCTTTCTCTCTATTCTTTCCATAGGGAGCTTTTGAATATATGTTCTCTCTCCTTTTCATTTTTACTAGTATACTATAGTTACACATAGTAGTGAGGTTAATTGTGATTTCATATATGGACATAAAATCATTTACACCCCCATAAGTTTTCTTTTACTTCATTTTCCTCTTCTCCCTTAGCCTCACCCTGTTTCCCTTCCTCTAATTTTCTGGTCTTTCTTCTGTTTGTTTATGTATATATTATTTTCAATTGGTGCTTTGTAATTTACATAAATGCCAGTCTGGCTGGGCACACAATCACGAGCCACCACACAGCTTGTAGATTCAAACAGCAACTCTTTATTCCCGAACTCACACCAGCCGTCTACAAACACGTTCTGGGGAAATCCACGTTCTCTGCCCAAATCCACCTCCACTGGGCTTCTGTCTCCCAAAAAATACTGTCTGAATCCCATGAGAACTCAAGGGGAACTCAGGCAGCAGGATACGCCCTATTCCCAGCAGGAATAATCTTAAACCTGGAACGCCCTAAACCCGATTATCCTAAACCGGGAACACCCTAATCCCGGATCCGCCCTGGTCCTTGAGCAAGGTCACCTAACTGCAATGTCACTGCAAAATGTCCTATTTCCACGAGTCCTTCCACTAAGCAACATGGGGTACGCTGGCAAGGAAATTGTCATACCTACTTGGCTAATGGCTCCCAGCACATAAAGTGGACTTCATGGTGATCTAATTATACATGCATATAGCATAATTTTGTCAATTTTTCCTCTGTTCTTCCATTTCACATCCTTCTTTCATCACCTGGACCCCTTATTCTACTCTATGGATTCCCCTTCTATTTTCTCTTTCCTATTTTTAAAATTCTCTTTTTCCTTCTAGCTTCCACATAGGAGAGAAAAGATTCAACCCTTCAATTTCTAATTCTGGCTTATTTCACTTAGTTTAATGTTCTCTAGTCACATCCATTCACCAGAAAATAACATAATTTTATTCTTCTTTAGGACTAAGTTGAACTCCATTGTGTGTATATACCATATTTTGTTTATCCATCCATCTCTTGATGGACACCTAGTCAGGTTCTGTACTTGGTCTATTTTGAATTGTTCAGCTATAGACATTGGGATTCATGGATCCCTATAGCATGCCACTTTCAGTTCTTTGGGATCAATGCCAAGGAGTGGAATAGCTTGGTCATATGGTCATTCCATTCCTAGTCTATTTAGTATCTCCATAGTGATCTCTATAGTAGTTGTACTAATTTCCAGCCTCACCCAGAATGTATAAGTGTTTCTTTCTCCCACATTCTTGTCAGTATTTTTTATTATTTGTATTCTTGGCGGTTGCCATTCTAAGTGGGGTGAGATGAAATCTCAGAGCAATCAGATTTACATTTCCCTGATTGCTAAGAATGTTGAATTTTTTAGTATATTTGTTGACCACTCACATTCACTTTTCTTCTTTTCAGAAATGTCTGTTTAGTTCATATGCCCATTTATTGATTGGATTTGTTTGGGGTTTTGGTACTAAGTTTGTTGTGTTCTTTAAATATTCTGAATATTAATTTTCTGTCAGAAGAGTATTTAGCAAATGTTTTCTGTCATTCTGTAAGCTATTCTTTCATACTTTTGTTCTCTTTGCTTGCCAAAATGTTTTTTAATTTTATGTCATCCAATATAATAATCCTTGGTTTTATATTATTTTTTCTAGGAGTCTTATTGAGGAACTAATACCTACATCTGTGTGTTAAAGTAAAGACCTGTTTTTCTTCTGTCAGCTACCATCTCTGGTTTAATACCCAGGTCTTTGGCCCTCTCTGAGTTGACTTTTGTGTAGGATGAGAGGTAGGTATCTAGTTTCTTTCTTCTATACATAGATATCGGGTTTACCCAGCACCATTCATTAAAAAGGCTATCATTTCTCCAATATGTTTTTGGCACCCTTGTCAAGGATCAGATGACTGTATATGTTCATCTCAGTGCCTTCCATTTTATCCCTTGAAATCTGTGTGAGTTTATGCCAGCACCATGCTCTTTGGTTAGTACAATGATTAGAGGTCAGATTTTGTCCTGCCATTGGCACACTGCCCTTTCTGCTCTGAATTACTTTGGCTATTCCAGGTCTTTTTCCTTCCATGTGTGTTTTTGGATTGTTTTTCTAGTTAATTTGAAAAATACTATTGGTATTTTGGTGGGAATTTCATTGAGTCTGTAGATTGCTTTTGGTAATATGTCCATTTTGACAAAATGAATTCTGCCTATTCAAGAACATGGGTGGTCTTACCATCAACTAGCATTTCTTTTCTTTTCTTTTTTTAAAATATTTATTTTTAGTTGTAGTTGGACACAATACCTTTCTATTTATTTATTTATTTATTTATTTATTTATTTATTTATTCATACGTGGTGCCGAGGATCAAACTCAGGTCTTCATATGCACTAGGAGAGCATTCTATTGCTGAGCCATAACCCCAGCCCCCATCAACTAGTATTTTTTACTTTTTATCCCAGAAATCGTTCATGTTCTTGGTTAGTTTTATTATGAATTTTTATTTTATTATTTTTTTATTTTGATGCTAGTGTGACTTGGATTTTTTCTGATGTCTATTTCAGCAGAATTGTAATTGATGCATAGAAAAGCTGTTGATTTTTGCATGTTGATTTTTGTTTTCTGCTACTTTACTGAATGCTTTTCACTTCAAGTAGTTCTGATGTTTCTTTTTCATTTTTTTTGTTTGTTTTATTCTCCTATGTATGGAAGCATATCATCTGCAAACAGTTATAATTGAACTTCCTCCTTTTCCATTTTATTCTTTTTATATATGTCTCTTGCCTAATTGTTCTGGCTAAATGTTCGAGTACTCTATTGAATAGGAGTGATAGAGTTAACATTCTTGTCTTGCTCCTGATTTTAGAAGAAATGCTTTCTGGTTCTGCCCATTCACTCTTATGTTCAATTTAAGATACACATAGTCAGATATAGTCTTTATAAGGTTGAGGGAAATTCCTTCTTTCCCTAGTGTCTTTAATATCTCTAACATGAACATTAGAAAAACTGTCACAACCCTAACTTCTGTGTTCATACAACTCATGGGAGGTTAAACTACTCCACCACTTTTCCATGAATTATCCTTTTCATTAAAAGTACATATTTAATATAGATGCTTACTTTGCTTTTTGAAAACAAATGATAGTCAAGAAAATTAATGATAATCCCAAACAGAGAGTATAAAACCAGAAATTCTTCCACGGAACAATACATTGTAGGAATACCTCTCTCTTGCAGGTAGTGGTCAAAATATTCCGAGGTCTCCAAGGCAGGGACATATAAAAGAAAGACTAGTACACATTTGGGTCCTGAATCTACTTTGCATTCTTACCGTAACTGTTTTAGTCAGTTTTTTCACTGCTGTGACTAAAGGACCAACCAGAACAATTGTAGAGGAGGAAAAGTTTATTTGGGGTGCTCATGGTTTTAGAGGTCTCAGTCCATAAAAGGCTATCTCCATTCCTTTGGGCTTCAGGGGAGGCAAAACGTCATGGCAGAAGAGTGTGGCAGAAGGAGGTAGCTCACATGATGATCAGAAAGCAGAGAGAGATATTCCACTCTCTAGATACAAAATATATACCCCCAAAGCAGACCCCACTTTAATGACCACCTCTTCCAACTATACCTACCCATCTTCAGTTACTACTCAGTTATTCTCATTAGGGAATTAATTCACTGACTGAGTTAAGGCTCTTATAACCCAATCATTGCTCCTCTAAACTTTCTTACATTGTTTCACAAATGAGCTTTTGGGGGACACCTCACATCCACAACATAACAGTATCTGTAGGAATCTCATATCTTTCTTATTTGTAAAAGAAACATTATAATGTTATGTCTCCTGCATCATCCACAGTAGTATGCTTGTAAATAATAAAAATTTAAACACAAACTAACTTAGTGGTTATGATTTCAGAGTCAATCAATAGAATCCAATCGTGGGGTATTTCTCTTGACTACAGTTGGGCAGTCACAGCAAGCCTTGAGGTTGGAAGGAAACATGCCTGCACTAACAGATAATAATATGCAGATGAATTAATAATGACCACAGGGACACACCACATGCCATCTTCTCCCTCCAAAATAAACATCTAGAATTCTATCAGATTTCAGAGTTGAATACATGTACATCAGCAGGGAATGATGCATACACAGAACTCTCTTAGTATGTCCCCCCATGAGGGAATCTTCTCACTTTTTAGGGAAAGAAGCAATTAAACTACCTGCAGGACTAAGTTGGATATTTTAAGTGTGCACACATGCATTTGTATGATCTGCTATTTCTCATTTTCAATTTTTAATATATAATTGAAGGACTAAAATGTTTACTTTTTAGTATAGAGCTTTAAATTTTTCTTCAAATATATATTCATGTAACCACTACCACAATCACCCATAATTTTCTTAATCATTACAGTCAATTGTATCTCCCACCTACTGCTCCTAGCAAACAATATTTATTTTTTCCTTAATTTTGCCTTTACTAGACTCCTAGAATATGTATTTCCTGGCTCATTCATTTAGTCAAACCTATTAGAGGTCCATCTGCAATGTTATCCATATCAGTAGAGGTATCTTCTACTGAGGATAATCTCCATTATAAGATTTCTTTCCATTTCATAGTTTAGGGACAGTTATTCTGGTTATAATTAAAGTAATAGTGATTACCAATAAAGATGATATTACTCTTAAATGTTTTTTATTTGAATGTAGGTTTCATTTAATCTGGATCAGTATACAGGAAAAACTGCCTCATTCATTCTGTGAAGTCAACATAGCCTCATACCAACATTAGGCAAAAGTATCAGAGAAATAAAACTATAAACCAAAATCCCTGCTGTATACATAAAGCAATATGTTAAAATGCTAATAACCCATATCTATCAACATATTAAAATAACTACCAATCATGAGTACAAGTTTTACTCCAAGAATGTGAAGGTGCTTTGGTATACAAACACCAAGCATGTAATAAACCACATTAATATAATAAAGGAAATAAGAAGGTCATTGCTGTAAGCTAGAATAAGCATTTACCAACGTTTTACTTCTTTCATGAAAAGAATACTCAGAAAGCTAGAAACAGAAGTAAATGTCCACAAATTATAAAGAACACAAAGAAACCATAGCTAAGATCATAATCGGAAGTGAAAGGCTGAAGACTTTTCCCAAAATATCAGATACAAGTATTGTTACTTTCACCACAGGGACATTTCTTACAGGTTCCCTTCCTCCGGCCATGGGTGACAGGATAGTCCCAGCATATGGTCACCAGTTCATTATCAGCTGCCTAGACCAGAGACCCAGTCTGGGTACCAGCTGGATGGATTCAGCCTCCTGCCCACATAAGAAACAGACAAATGGTGAGAAAATGAACTGTGAACCTTATGCAGTTTGATCAAAGTTACAATTTGATGGATCCCACAAAAACAGTTGCCATCTGGGCTGGGGTTGTAGCTCAGTGGTTGAGCATTTGCCTCTCATGTGTGAGGCACTGGGTTCAATCCTCAGCACCACATAAAAAATAAATAAAATAAAAAATTTTTTAAAATCAGTTGCAATCTGTAGAAACAAAAGCCAGGTGATAGACATATGTAGAGATACTTGGCCTAAAGAGGGGTAAAGTGAAGAAAATGGCAGTAGATTGATTCACATATGCAGATTCAGTTACCCAGACAGGTATTTAGTTATCCAGACAGGAAATGGGCAACCTCTACCCCCATTCTCTCTGGGCCCTATCAGGGTTTGCAGTCCTTCACTCAGCAGAAGTTCACATATTAAAACATTAACAAGAAACTTTTAAGATCATCAAAGAAAATCATATTTATAATCTTGTAATTCCAAGATGGAATTAATAAAAAAAAAAAACAGTCCTTGGAGATCCCCTATTTAGGCAAATCCTAGCATAGATTCCATTCCTCTAATTTCCATATCAAAAAGTCACAGATTTTTTCACAAAATAAAGATATATAATCTTGTCTTAAGGGAGTTATTAAGTCAGTTAGTATATCAATACATTTAAGTGACAATTCAAGATGTCTAGAAACATTTCAAAATGAGTTATAGACAAGTGTAGACAGATGTCACAATGCCAGCTCCATCCATAGTCCAGGCTGAGGGTATGAAAGTTGTTTTATCACATAATTATCCTTTGGACACAGCAGTTAATACGGAAACTGGTTACACACGTTCAGTTGTTTTAATTTATGTACTGACCTCAAAGAAAAGGGAACTGGATAAATCTCATTCTCTTTCTAAAGCATTCGAACAAAGAAAACCATGAAATCATTTTTGTTTTTCAAAGGAACTAAAGGTGATAAACCTTCATGAAGTCATGAGCCACAAACTCATGAGGCATGAGGAAGCAGAGATGATAAAAATGATGAGAAACTCATTGACAGAGAGAGAAAGAAGCAGAGAGTGAGAGCAAGATAATCACAGTAACAGCAGCACTCTGAGTAAGAGATACATAAACCTCTGCTTTTAAGGCCCCGGATCATCCTTAAATTTTCTAATGTAAGATCCCATCTGTCTTTGGTTTTCATTACTCAGGTCAGTGAGAGCAAATCAAAGGAGATGGGAATATAGAAGAGACCCTACAAGTCCATGCCCCAGCCACTGCTAGTCAACAGATTTGATATGTTAGTCCAGAGGGGCAATATGGCTCCAAAGGACAGAACCAAAACAACAGGTTGTGGCTGTACATTGAGATGGAAATTCCACAGCAGAAAGTTGGATACCTGGTAAAACCCAGAGATTTTTTGCATAATAGAATAGCAAGAGAAGCACAGTGCCCAGCACCTAGGAAATGGTAACAGGGCTGGTGAGGGTGAGCATCACCTTGGCAGGGGTACAGGTGAAAGACAGATTGCCGATGAGTTCCCTAGAGCAGACTCTTGCACCTTACAAACACATAGTCTAAACAGATAAGAGGCCTGGGACTTGCACAGTGGGCTGCCTTTAGAGAAGGAGATCATGGTATCTCCCAGCAAATTCTCAGGGTGCTTTAGGGTCATTGTAAAAAAGGGCCTGTGGCCTAAACTTGTGCTGCTCTGGGGGTGAGAAATACCTATATTTTTCCTATTCAAAATACATTAACAAGATTATACACAATGGTTTTATTCCAGGAATGCAAAAATGTTTCCACACATGCAAATCAATAAATATAATTCATCACATGAATAGAATAAGAAAAATAACGTGATTATCTCAATAAATGAAGAAAAAATCTTCAAATAATCTCAGCACATATTTCTGTTCAAAATGCTAAAGGAACTAGCAGGAGAAGGAACTTCCCTCAAAATCATAAAGACTATATCTGATAACCTCAAAGTGAATGTCAGAGTGAGGAGCAAGACAAGGATATCCACCCTCACCACTCCTATTCAATTAGTACTCAAACATTGAGCCAGAACCATTAAGTAAGAGAAAGACATAAAAGGTATAAAATGGGAAAGGAGAAAGTTAAATTATCACTGTTGCAGATGAGATGTTTATATACATAGAACATTAAAAAAAAAACTCCAATAGAACTTTTAGAACTGATAAGCAATTTCAGTAAAGTAGCAGAATACAAAATTAACATGCAAAAATCAATAGTGTTTCTACATATCAATTATAAATCTGTTGAAACAAAAAATCAGGAAAAAATACAATTCACAGTAGCCTGAAAAAAAATTAGGAATAAAACTAATAAGACCTCTGCAATGAAAATTATAAAATACTGGAAAATAAAATACTAGATGATGGAAAGACCACCCATGTTCTTGGATAGGCAGAATTCATTTTGTCAAAATGGCCATATTACCAAAAGCAATCTGCAGATTCAATGCTATTCCCATCAAAATACCCATGACATTTTTCACAGAGCTAGAAGAATAATCCAAAAATTTATATGGAAGAAAAAAAGATGTGAAATAGCCAAAGTAATTCAGAACAAAAAAGGGCAAAGCCTGATCTCTAATTATGATATTAACCAAAACAGCGTGGCACTGGCATAAAAACAGACACATATACCAGTGAAATAGAATGGAAGACACAGAGACAAAGAATTGTCACCCAATCCATGACAAGGGTACCAAAAACATATGTTGGGGAAATGAAAGCCTTTTTAATGAATGGTTCTGGGAAATTCTGATGTTCATATGTAGAAGAAAGAAACTAGATTCCAACCTTGTACCCTGCACAAGGTCAACTCAGAGTGGATCAAAGACCTAAGAATAGACCACAAATTAGGAATTTCTAAAAGGAAGCATGGGTCAGCGCTCCAATACAGGTTTAGGTACTGAGTTCCTCAATAAGACTCCTAATAATGAAAATGAAACGAAGGATTATTAAATAGGATGGCATCAACCAAAGACCAAATGTTTTCTCTAATAAGTGGATGCTGATCCATAATGGGGGGTGGGGCAATGGAAGAATGGAGGAACTTTGGATTGAGTAGAGGGGAGGGGGTGGGGGACAGAAGATGGTGGAATGAGATGGACATTATTACCCCTATGTATTATTGCACAAATGGTGTGACTCTACATCATGTACAAACAGAGAAAGGAAAAGTTGTGCTCCATTTGTGTAAAAAAGTTAAATTAAATTAATTAAAATATATAAAAAGGATGTCCTCAAATTTTAAAAGTTTCTGCAAAGCAAAGGAAACAATTAAGAACATTAAGAGACAGCCAGCACAATGGGAGAAAAGGTTTGTCAAATACTCTTCTGATAGAGAATTAATATTCAGAATATATAAAGAACACAATAAACTTAATATCAAAAAAATCCAATCAATAAATGAACATATGAGTGAAACAGTCTCAAAACAAGAAATGTGAATCAACCAATACACTAAAAAAATCAACATTTTTAGCAATCAGAGAAAAGTAAGTCCAAATTGCTCTGAGATTTCATCTTACCCCAGTTAGAGTGGCAATCATCAAGAATATAAGTATTAATAAATACTGCAGAGGATATGGGGGAAAATGAGAACTTATACATTGGGGCTGGGGGCTGCAGATTAGTACAACTACTATGGAAATCAATCTGGAGATACTCAACAGGCTAAGAATTGGACTACTATATGAGCAAGCTTATTCACTCCCTGGTATTGATCCAAAAGAACTGAAATTGGCATGCTATAGGGATACTTGAATCCCAGTGTCTATAGCTGGATAATTCACAATAGACCAATTATGGAACCAGACTAGGTGCCCATCAAGAGATGAATGGATAAAGAAATGTGGTATACATACACAATGGAGTTCTACTCAGTCCTAAAGAAGAATGAAATTATGTTACTTGTTGGTAAACGGATGGAATTAGAGAACACTATGCTAGGTGAAATAAGCCAGACTCAGAAAGTGAAGGGTTGAATGTTTTCTCGCATATGTGGAAGCTAACAAGAAAAAAAAGGAAATTTAAAAATAGGAAAGAGGAAAATAAAAGGGAGATCAGTAGAATAGAATAGTGGGTCCAGGTGAGGGAAGAAGGATGTGAAAGGGGAAGAGAAAAAATTGACAAAATTATGCTATATGCAGGCATAACTAGATCATGATGAAGTCTACTTTTATGTAAATAGCACCAGTGAAAAATAAATAAACCTAAACAAATTGAAGCAAGATGAGAAGAGTAGAGAGAGGAAAAGAGGGGGAGGAGAGAAGGGACAATGGAAGTACTAGGAAATGTATTGGGGTAAATTATTTTATAAGCATATATGAATATGTCTAAATGTTTAAATGAATCCCACTACCAACTATAATACACTAGTTAAAAAAACATACATTCAGAAAGTCCAAATGAAAATAATAGAGAACAAGAGGACAATATTGAAATATAAAACAAATGAAATTTTCCAAATTGAAGATATCTAAGTCCTCATTTTGAAGAACACCACTATTTATTTTTTTGAGAATACATTGTTAAATTGTGCATCAGGTCATGTAAAAGCATAGAAAGGACAAAGTTTTTACAATGTAACTAGATAAAACCTGACATCCATCAGTCTTTCCCTCAGAAAGAAAAGTCAGTCAACAATGGATTTATATCTTAAAAGAATTAAAGGAAATAAATAAATAAATATCAGTCCAGATTTCCATACCCAGATAAATTGCCTGTCAGGTTCTATTGCAAAATCAAGACATTATCAGACATGTACAAATTTTGAAAGGTGGCTTACTACCCAGAGGTGTAGCCCTACAATGAAAATGTCGCAGTGGGGCTCAGTGTTCCAGGGACCAGTGGAGTATTGTATAAAATGCACCTTGATATTTTATAACCTGAAAGACAAGAAATTGGGTACTTTCCATTTTACTTCTATCTGTCATGTACCACTGACTGCAGACCACAGAGAAATTACATGTCCCACACATGAGTAGAACATGTGCTTAGAGCAAAATCTAAGAGAAGTAAATACATTTTCCCTTTTCATTTTTCTTTTTGTAAGTACTGGCCAGCACACGGACCATGAATGTGAAGAGGCCATGAATAGAGCACCAACAGCATCTTCCTACACATTTACTTAAGTATTTGAGTTGACTAATTAGTATTAAATCATATTCTAATCTCCATCTCTCTGACATCCCTGTCATGTTGTCAGTTGACTGTAAACAAGGAAAAATCCCAAGAATTTTATTAATTAGTTCCCTACAATTTGGTAGCCTGTGGATTAGTCCTAATAAGTAATATAATGAAAAGAAGAAAAATGAAATGAATAAAAATGACAGAAAACAAAGTAAACATTTACAATGTTTTACAAGCACCAATAACACATTAAATGTTAATGGATTAAACACAGTGCACATTGTGTAATGACAACGTACTGAAATTAAGGGAGAATAATAATATGCAAATGCATCTATGTGTAACCCAACATAAAAAACTGTACCCCTGCTTGCAGGTTAATTGCTTCTTCACGAGATAAGTGTGATGAAGAGAAAAGATTGCCCTCAGAGGGACTCTGTTCCCCTAGAGAAGACATGTTTGTAAAATTTTCTCCTGGTTGTATTCATTAGGCTCTGAAATCATGTCATAGTCCCACATGACATTGTTTTAAAGAGAGAAAACTAATGAGAGCCCCGTTGGTCACCATTCATGCAAGTGAATCTTAATATTTCAAGTACACACACCAGTCTTTCCCTAAACAGAGCATGTTCAGTGGTTCTGCAACTGTGGTCAGGAGAAACATGCCAAAATAAAAATTATGTTGTTGTGTGATGAAAGGATCGCACTTCTGCTAAAGTGTAATCAGTCTGTACCCAGACATGAAGTTATGGCAGAGATAATTTCATCATTTCTATTCTGTGATTGAGAAAACTGTGTTCGGCAGCAAGTAAATAACTTCCAAGTGCACAGAAAAGTACAGTACATGCAAGACGTAAATCCAGGCCTCCTATCCTGGGAAGACCAAAAGGACCTTTCACTTCTTCATGCCTCAGAGAACTTGCAACATTTTGACCAATGAATCAGAGAGAATTCCTCCAAAATCATTTGTACAACTTCAGAGGATAAATTTCTAATTTCACACCCACAATTCAGGTTTGTTTTCCCTCTTCTTTTCCAAGAGCAAGGTAAGCTTCTATAATCAATATGCACTTTCAGTGAAATATGTAATTAACATAGAAACAACAGATCAGCAACATCTGAGAGTTTTTAAGCTGAGATCTGATTTTTTCAGTACTTTTATGAAACACTGACATAGGAGGGCTGGAGATGAATCTTAATGGTAAATTATTTGCCTAGTCATGCAAAGCCACAGGTTGAAGCCCCAGACCACAATTCCTAGGATTACATACACATACATATGCTCACACACACACACACACACACACACACACACGTACTTATATAGAGAGAGATAGATCTATAGATCCAGATATAGATATATAGAACATACATATAGATACACACACACACACACACACACACACACACACACATATATATATATATATATATATATATACATATATATATATATCTCACATTGAGATGGATCTACCATTCAAATGCTTATCATTTTAAACAGCAAAAAGGTACGATGAAATTTATGAAATGATATGTCATGTTTATTTCCTTAAAAGGAGAGCAAAGACCTAGAATAGATAATGTTCTGATTAAGTGGGAGGTAATCAATCCTGTTTCTGTACGTCAGGTTGTTATTGAAGGGACAGCTCATCTGGACTAGGTGCAACAATACTTCCATTGACTCTAGATGAATTATGAGCCTACTTAGATCACATCTTCATTTTCACTATCCATTTCCCATAATCTCACTTTTGCATTATTACTCCAGAAAATCTGGCATTGCAGTGATTAAAGGCACAGACTTTAGAGGATGTTAGATGTGAGTTTGAATCTTGAATTAATTATCTCTAAGTAGGTGTAGAATTTGAGGAAGGACTATGATCTTGCAAACCTCCATTTTTTTAACGGTGAGGCTAGATGTATGAGCATGTGTATGTGTAAATACTGTCTTTCCCCCAATTCTCTGTTATCCGTCTGTCTGTCCTCCATGAGGCAAAATTGACTCAGAATCATTAAGTTTAAGCTGTTAGCAAATTCATATCTGATTTAGGGAAAAAAGCCATTTCAGAAAGGTGATCTTGACAAATCCATATTTTCATCTGCTCCTCTGTTGGCTGGCTTCTAATCTGTGAAGACATATCAGCCCCAACAATGTCTAACTCTGAAGACAAAATGTACCTACTATATATTGTTTTCATTCCCAGCAGCCTTAATAATGATTCCCAAAATCATTCATATTTTTATCCCTGAAACTTATGATTACGCTGCCTTACATGGTAAAAAGGACCCTACATGGTGATTAAAGTGAGGATTTGAGAAGATGAGATTTTCCTGGGTCATTCATATGAGCCAATGACAATATATTAGTAATCATAGAACATAAATAAAGCTACTCATGTAAATATGAAATTGTAGCTCATATTGTTAAGTGGGGGATACTTTAACTAACACAAACAGTTAAGGCCCAGATATTCAAGTAACATGTGGAGGGACCAGGAGAAATATGAAAAAAGTCATCAGGGAATAGACGAATAGAAACAAGCTATCGTGGACTTCCCACACCACAAATTTTCAACCCTTAATATCTGCTCTCTAGCTAAGTATTGATAGTAATGGCAGTAAGAATGAGTCCAATGCAAGAAGGCATTCTTTTAACACAAGCCAAAATGCATTTTGCAAGGAAGGAATTTTTTAAAACAGGACTTTTTAAAAAACAGAAGGTCCCTGGGTTCTCAAGCAGAATGGTAGATACAGACTCTCATCTGTGAAAGGATACAGCATGCTTGAAGCTTGATGTAATGGAGATAATGATTAAATGGAATTAAATAAAAATAAAATCATTTCAAATTCATTAACAACATTTATGCTCAGAAACACTCTGATTGGTTTTAAAGCTTGGTCTGTCAGCTAATGCTTGTGTAATTGTGAGTTAATTATTGAATATTTGGAGACCCTTACTACAATTTTATATTTATATGAGTAGCTTTATTTATATTCTATGATTACTAAAATATTGTCATTGACCCATATAGATGACCCAGGAAAATCTCACCTTCTCAAATTCTCACGTTAATCAATGTTCTATTTAATGGAACAGGTAAAAATGATTAAATGAAAGTATACATATAAAGCCTGGCATATGAGATAGAAGCATAGCTGTTAGACTTAAAAGATCTTATTTAAGAGCTAGCTTTATTCCAGACCTGTGACCTTGGTCAACCCATGAACCCCTTTCTTTGACTCACTTTATTCATAAACAAAATTAACAAATTTGGAAAACAAGTCTGTGAAACCCTTACTCTTCAAATGCAAATTATTGTTTAGATAAATCGTCCACTACATTGTATGGTCATGCCAACACTTCAGATCTAGAGAATACTGAAAAATATGATTATCATAATAAAGTAATGCTTACACTTTTCCATTTCTGCTCAACTGAGTTTTGCTTTACAAAATCAAAAATTTCCTCTTTGCTACACAGCACCTGGTGGTTATAACGTACCACCCATGGAGAATAACACAGAGGTGAGGGAGTTCATCCTGCTGGGACTGACCAGCGCCCCACAACTGCAGCTTCCCCTCTTCATACTGTTCACTGTCGTCTACCTCATCACTCTGGTGGGGAACCTGGGGATGATCACTTTGATCCTGCTGGACTCCCGCCTCCACACCCCCATGTACTTTTTCCTCAGTAACCTGTCTCTGGTGGACTTTTGTTCCTCCTCAGCTGTCACTCCCAAGGTCATGGCTGGCTTGCTGATGGAAGACAAGGTCATCTCCTACAATGCTTGTGCTGCTCAGATGTTCTTTTTTGCACTCTTTGCCACTGTAGAAAATTACCTCCTGACCACAATGGCCTATGACCGCTATGCAGCAGTGTGCCAACCCCTGCATTACTCCACCATCATGACAAACACTGTGTGCACTCGTCTGGCCATAGGCTGCTATGCCATTGGTTTGCTGAATGCTTCTATGCAAATTGGAGAAACGTTCTGCCTCTCTTTCTGTATGACCAATGTGGTCCATCACTTCTTCTGTGATATTCCCGCTGTCATGACTCTGACTTGCTCTGATAAACATGTTGCTGAACTGGTTCTTGTTCTTATGACAACCTTCAATGTCATTTTTGCTCTTCTTGTTATCTTGATTTCCTACCTGTTCATATTCATCACCATTTTGAAGATGCACTCAGGTAAGGGATACCAGAAGGCTTTATCCACCTGTGCTTCTCACCTCATTACAGTTTCCACCTTTTATGGAACGGTCATCCTCAAGTATATACAGCCAATTTCCAGTCACTCCATGGACACAGACAAGTTCACATCTGTATTCTACACTATAGTCATTCCCATGCTGAACCCTGTGGTCTACAGCCTGAGGAACAAGGAGGTCAAGAGTGCATGCAAGAATGTGGTTAAGAAGGCAAAATCTTCTCTAGGTTTAGTTCTTTAATGATGTAAAACCCACAAAAAGTTATTTCAACCCTCTTACAATTACTGTATGCAGTAATCCAAATGGTAACATCTAATATTATTTCTTTTTTGTTTGTTTTTTATTGATTTCATTATTTTTTAAATACACAATAACAGTGGAATGCATTATAATTTCATTACACATATAGAGCACAATTTTCCATATCTCTGTATATAAAATATGTTCATGCCAATTCATGCCTTTATACATGTACTATGTTTCTTTTTGGGTTTTTTTGCATTACAATTCTTAATACACATATATACCACAATTTTTCATATCTCTGTATATAAAGTATGTTGACACCCATTTCAAGTCTTCATACATGTACTTTGTATAATGATGTCCATCACATTCCACCATCCTTGCTAATCCCCTTCCCCCTCCCTTTCCCTCCCACTCCTCCTCCCTATATAGAATTAATCTAACCCTCCCATGCTCTCCCTCCCTACCTCACTATTTATTTATTATTTCTTTAGTCAAGAACAATTCTAAGTGTCCACAGATTTGAAAATATGATAATTTTTTAATGAAGTTTAATGCAGTATATGTTTTTGATGTCATGCTTTATTCAGATAAAAATAATTACTTCATCTTAATTAAATTTCAGTTATTACTGGTTATTTGGTATGATGAAGATTGTTCTCATTACAATCTCTAAATGATGAATATTTATATTAGAATTAAAAGGCAAAGGAAATTAAATTGTTTTGCCTTGTCCTTTATGACTTACTAGGAAGTTCATAAGGTAGAAATAATATTAAATAAAACTATCTCTATTTCTGGATAACATGAGCTTTAGTATACAAATCATAAGCAGTCAACTAAAAAATATTGGAACTAAAAAATTAAGTAATCAAAATTTTAAGGTAGGAGAATAGGATATGAGAAGTAATGGTATTTATTTATATGAACAGTTAATCATCTGAAAGTAAAATTAAGAGAATTCTACTTAAAATTTTTTAAAAGATTATGAAATCACCATAGGAAAATTGACAAAACAACTGCAGTGCTTTTTTCAAGTATTTTTGAGTCTTTAACTTTTTTATATATATTTTGGAAGCAAAATAAAAATTTCTATTTTTCTAGTCTTAGTTGACCTAACACACAATGGTCTGCTCAAAAGAATACAAGCAACAATATCTTCCATGACATGCAATAATTTAAACATTAAGTTAAATAACAAAATGAATCATTTTATGAAACAGCTATTAAAAAGTACACTTATCACATGATACAAATATTTTATTATTTTGATCTTAATTGCACATATTTATGCAATAATTTGATACATGTATATAATATGTTATGATCAAATCATGGTGTTTACCATTTCCATTTCCTTACAATTTTAAAAAATATTGATTAACATACAATAATTGTGCATATGTATACAGACTACAATGCGATGATTCAATTCATGTCTGCGATGTGTATAGGTCAAATCGGGTAATCAACATTTTCATCTCCTTATTATTACTTTTTTGCTTGGAGTCTTTGAGTCCTTCTAGTTCTTGGTGAGACATATATATTGTGAACTACAATCATGCCACTGTTCTGTAGAACATTAGCACTTATGACTTCTATTTAACAAGTTTTGGCAGTGCTTGTACTCTTAAAATTATCAAACACTATTGAAAGGCATTAAATAAAACCTAAATTAGGAAAGACATTTTTTGTTCATGGATCAAAGTCCTAAATTTGGAAATATTCTTCAATGGATCTTCAGTGTCAATGGCCTTTCTACCCTCAGCTGGCTTTGCAGACATCGGTAAACTTATCAAAAAAAAAATTATAAGGAAAGATTGGGGTTACAGGTGTGCTCCACTGTGCCCAAATATTTTTTAAATCTTAGAGAAGTCTTACATTTAAAACCCACAGAGGAACCTTTTAAAGACACAGGGAAAATATTGGCTCATTTTTCATATGAAATAGATTTTCAACCTATTATTCAACAACTTCCCATAGAAAAAGACAAATTAGAAAATGGGAAGGGTCAAGAGGGATGGAAGATGGCCAAATAGAGGAAAGCTGCCTTCCAAGTTGTGCTGAGGCTCAGGACCAAAGCAGGAGGGTACAATTATCAATGAGATGGGCGAAAGATGGATTTTACTATAATTCAATATTGGACGTTCAAAGTGGCTTAGGGACTCAGGAATTTGGGTACAATAAACAAAGAAGAAAGACACATGGGAGCCAACCCAGATGCCACATCAGCACTGAACAGTGGATATTCACCTCAGGCAGAGGGATGGAGAATACAGATTCCGTATGGAAAAACCTGAGATAAAAAATATGCTGTGTAATCTTAGCTGATCCAGAGGCTTTGCTGTGCACTGGTGCTTGAAAAGGATACTGTGTATCTCTACTTCCTTCATGGAGCTGAGGTGGGAGCCATCTTAGGGAAAGTGGGCCACAGAGGTGGCTCTGGGAGATGGGAGATCAGAGAAAACACTGCTATGAATCCAACCAGGTGACTATCACATGACCTAGGATGTGCCTGGTGGGATGTGAGTAAAACAGGTGCCGAGTGGACTCTACCCACTGGGATATGAGTTGGAAGAGGGAAGGGAACTTGATTCATTTCCCCTTTGAGTCTGCATCTCCCATGAGCAGCTGAAGCAGGCCAGAGGTCTGAGTGGGCAGGATGATACACTCAGGGACTAAGCCAGGAAAGGGTGTGCTTGTGGGCAGCAGTGAGTGGAGGACTGGCCCCACCCTGCCCCACAGTTGGAATCCTTGGAAGCTCCTGAGTTCCAGACCCACATAAGAGATTGGTTACTGTCAAGCCCTAGGGATGGGTCAATCTATTCTCCCCAAAGAAGGAACCATCCAACAAAGCCCCTGAGAGCTGATTACTTAAGCCTCATCTACTAGAACTCCCCTCACAGCACTCAGAAGCTGTACCCTGGGAGCTCACTGAATATGTCTCAACAGAAAAAATGACAACTCATACTGATGAGAAGAGAAGCTGAGTCTTAAATCAAACAGCTTCAATTTTAGGCCACTCCAACTGACAACTCAGAGAGAAGCAGAGAAATGGGAAAGGGTTAAGAACCCCAACTCCTTGCTCTCTTTATCAATAAATAATTAAAGAAGAAAAATTTTTGGACATAGATAGTTACATCCAAAGTTGTTGAATACTTAGACCACCTCAGAGAGATTATTCTTTCATTCTTTTTTTTTAATTTTTTATTGTTGGTTGTTCAAAACATTACATAGTTCTTGATATATCATATTTCACACTTTGATTCAAGCGGGTTATGAACTCCCATTTTTACCCCATATACAGATTGCAGAATCACATCAGTTACACATCCATTTATTTACATATTGCCATACTAGTGTCTGTTGTGTTCTGCTGCCTTTCCCATCCTCCACGATCCCCCCTCCCCTCCCCTC
>NW_026000174.1:60910874-61010307 GCF_001458135.2 Marmota marmota marmota | reverse complement strand
GCAGGCCCGCCTACCTTGCAGGTGTGGTTGGCAGCTCTGCCCCTCCGCGGGCCACTGGGCCTTTTCCGTTGGTGGTCACAGTTCCGCCTACCTGGCAGGCGCGGTGGGTGGGGGGGCGGCTCTGCCCCTCAGCAGGCCGCTGGGCCTGTTCTGTGGGTGGTCACAGTTCCATCTCTTTCATTATTCTTTAAGATTTTTTTCTCCTCTGTTTGTGTCTCTCTGTGTGTGTGTGTGTGTGTGAGAGAGAGAGAGAGAGAGGGAGAGAGAATTCTAGCTGTGCTGATTGTTTCATTGACTTAAATACATACACTTATTTGTTTCATTTTTATCATTTCTAATACATAATAGTTTTTTCCTTGCCTTGTCTTTTGAGGGTTCTGGATTTGGGGATTTGGTTTTGTATTATTTTCATTTATTTATTTCTCTTCTCCTGCTAATGGTCAAGTTCTATTCTGCTCTCACCCTTTCTCTCAATAGTTGATTCTCCTATTTTTCCCCTGCTTCCACATAAACATCACCTACTACATCTCTTCTGCATTCTCTCTGTTTACTTTTTGAAATTATAAACTACTTTTTAACATACTAACACATTTTCTTTTTTTCCAAATTAATTGTACTTTTACCATCTTTCAGACCTAATTGGTTTATATAACTGGTGCCCCCATCATTAATGTTAATACAATCATTACTGTTGTTGATGAATATAAATGACACATGGTCTTTCCTTTAGAGCTAGATGTGGTTCATGGGTATTCATTTTTCTGTTGATAATTGCTGATTCCACCATTTCTATTTATTGGTGGCAATTAATGTTGAACATGTCATACTAGGAGCTGGGTATTTACTGTAATGCTCTGTATTGTTTGCAATGGTTGTTACTACTATTTATTTCTTCCCATTATGTGAGATGCTGGAAACCTATGGAGATACTAAAAGTTCACAGATTAGAGCCTCTACAACTGCACTAAACTCAATTCAAACAAGCGCACCTTGCTTCACATGCAAATTTATGATGCTCAGAGTTTAGCTATACTTTAATAAAATGAATACAAGAGATAAAAAAACAAACTAATCACTAGATTATGTAATTTCCACCCCATTTAAGTTGGAGTGATTGTTAATACACTAGACAATTAATTAGACACCTGCTCTTAAATTCATGATCTAGATCTCAGCTTTTTTTTAATTGTTGGTAATGTTGTTAAATGCTGACCCCACTATTTCTATATGGGTGGTAAATAGTATTACAGACATCAAAGTAGACATCAGATCTTTAACATGAAGCTGGATGTTTGTTGCCAGCATTAGTGCCACTCCTGGATCCCTCTCCCTCTACAGGGGCTGTAAAGAGATTGGACACTGAAGGATCCCAGAGTAGAGATCCTGCAGCTGAGATATACTCTCTTCTCAATGAAGCAGCAGTGAATCAAACCCCCACACAATCTTACTCCAACTAAAAGAAGGGAGGACACAAAACCCCAAACCAAAAAGAACCCAAAGAGGAACGACCAGAGAGGGAATTCAGGTCCCACCCCCAGGCATCTACTATGTATTAAAACCAGAGAGAAGTCCTGGAACAAATAATTGAGTACATATGTAAGGACAAGCATAAAAAGGAGATAGGGGAATTCACCTCCGTTGATGCACAAGACCAAGAGCTCTGAAAACATGAGGAAAAAGGCAACAAATCTCCTCCCAAAATACACAATCCCCAACAAAGGATCTCACTGATAGAGAGGTAGATGAAATCCTGGAGAAAGATTATAAAAATTGATTACCAAAATGTAGAACGAACTAAAATAAAATTGAAGAAAGGAATTAAGGGAACAATTACAGGAGATAAAGACCACTTTCATAAAGAACAAGAAACAGTGAAAAGAAACCAAGCCAAACTCCTAGAAATGAAAGATGTCATTAATCAAATGAAAATCTCTCTTGAAGGTATCACTCATGTTAGCGATGTCTTCTGTCTTCATCCTTGAAGACAGAACTTCAGGCCTTGAAGACAGGTTATATGATTTTGAGTACACATAGGGCAATAAAGGGAAAAATATAGATCCTGACCAGAATGTACAAGAACTCTGGGACCACATTAAAAGACCAAACTAAAGAATCACTGGGATATAAGAGAACGTGGGGTTACAAATTAGAGGCATAAGGAGCAATTTCAAAAACACACACAGGCTGAAGGTAAAAGGATGGAAAAAATATATTTCATGCATATGGACCATGAAAACAAGCAGGATTAGCTACTGTCATATCTGACAAAGAAGATTTGAAACAAAAATTAATCAGTAGAGTCAAAAAAGTCCTACTTACTAGTAAAGGGAAAATTAAATAAGAACATATAATGCTAGTAAGCCTTTATGTCTCAAAGTGAAATGATAGTAAGCATTTATGCACCCAATTACATAAAAGAACATACTCCATGACATTAAATCCCACATAGACCCCAACACAATATTGGGGGATTTCAATACCCCTTTATCACCAGTAAATAGGTCATCAAAACATAAAATCAATATATATATCTCCAACCTAAACAACACCATAAATCAAATAGACCTAACTTGTAAAGAAATCAAAAGAGATAAAAATGGCTGTTCTTCCAAGCTAGTGGCTTTATTTATACCAATAGGTTACATTAGGTCACTAGCATCATTAGTACATTACTGGTTTTTGTATCATCAGGCAGGTTACAGAATTGGCAACGTTATACAGCTTATTCCTCAGTAATAAACTAAGTTGCAAAGTGTAATGTTAGGAGCTTTGTGTAGCTCTCAGGAAAATCCATTTTTAAAGTTCCTGTTATGGGGACAGGTTCAGGAGCAGCTGGAGCATGGTGAAAATGTTGTGGTTGTTCAACAGGAGAGTTTCTTTATTCCCAGGAGCGGAGTGTCTGAGATCAAGGTTGAGACTGATAAGACTCTGGCACAGAACCTCCTTATGAAGGGCATTACCACTGCAGCGAGGTATCCTGCTCCTTTGCACAGAAACTTTCCTGGGCACTAAGCATGTCACAGCCATGAAGTCATTAAAGGCCCCAGTGTTCAGACATTGCTCTCCCATTCTCTGTCGTTGCTTTCTACAACCACAGAAAACTCGCTGCCCTGTACATTTCCATAGTCAGAACCCTTACAGTAACGGACATCTACCAATTACTCCAGCCTCCAAAAGCTGAATTTTCCTTCTTTTTAGCTGTGCACAGAACTTTTTCCAAATTAACTCATATTCTAGGCCACAAGCAAATCTCAAGTAAATATAAAAAAATCAATATGATCACATCTATTCTTTCAGATCATAATGAAATGAAACTGGAAATCAACAGCAAGAAAAAGAATAGAAACCACATAAAGACAATATGAATGTGTTAAATATCACTGAATAGTATGCTTAATATGGTTCAAATTGTGTTTATTGTGTTTATTTTACCACAATCAAACTAAATGCATGAAACACACTCAACACACACACACACACACACAAATTCAATTTGAATTCATTCCAGTACAACTCCCTCAAGGAAGTTCTGAAGGCCAGATGTTCAAAATCAGTATCACTGAGCTAAAATCAAAGAAGAGAGCTATGTTCCTTCCAAAAGCTTCTAGGCGAATTGTTCCTTGTCACCTTCTTGAGGTGGCTGCCTGCACTCTTTAGTTTATGTTTGTGCGAATCCTGATCTATCTCCACACTGCCACCTTGCTTTCTCTACTTTGTCTTCTTCAGATTCCTTTTCCTCCCTCTTTTTAGAGAATATGAAATTCACAAAACATACGATTCACTCCCTTTGAATGTACAATGTGATGACATTTATCATGGTCACATCGAGGTGCAGCTACCTGTATCTATTGACTTCCAAACATTTTCATTACTGACACTGCATACACGAGAGTTACATGTTTAAACACATTAAGATGTAACTGTATTGCCCCCTGAGTTCTGTCCAAGGTGATCACTAAACTGCTTTTGAATGGATTCACCTCTTCTGAGAATTTTGTATAAAAAACAATCATCAAATAGGTGACATTTTTCTCTGACTAATGTTATTTGTTATCATTTCAAGGCTCACCACTACTGCAGACAACATTTACACATACTTCATATTTCTGTGAATGAATAATATTCTATTGTATGGATATACCTCATTTATTTATCCACTCCTCAGATAACAGATATATGGATTTCCTGATACTTTTCAGCAATTGTGAATAATCCTGCTATGAACATTGTGTAGAAATATTTGTTTGTGTAGCTACTTTCAAATCTATGAGGACATAATTAGGAGCTTAATGGTTGAGTCATGTGGTAATTTAACTTTCTGAGGAACTGCCAAACTGTTTTCCACAGAAACTGCACCATTGTACACTCCCATCAGCAACCCATGAGTTTTTCATTTCTCCACATTTTAACACATGTGCCTCATTTTTTTTAAATAGAAGAGTTATGCTAGTAATTATAAAGTACAATTTCATTGAGGTTTTGATTAGAAATTTCATAGTGAATAATGATGTTGCTTACTGGCCATTTGTATATATTATCTTTTTTTCTTTTTCTTTTTGTTTCTTTTTCTTTTTTGTTTTTTTGTTTGTTTGTTTGTTTGTTTGGGGGGTTTCTTGTTTGTGTTGTTATTGTTGTTTTAGGCTGGGGCTTCTGGCCTGCTAGCCACGCACTCAGGTTCTCTACCACTGAGCACTATCCCCAACCTTACCATTTGTATATATTCTTTAAATAAATGTTTATTTAAGTCTTCTGCCCTTGTTTTAGTTGGGTTGCAAGTCTTTTTGTTGTTCCTTTGTGGAGGTTCTTCATATAAATACTTTTCCTTATTTTGTAGGCTGTCTTTACTATGCTTGATACTCAGTGATGAACAAACGTTCTAAGTTTGGATGAAGTCCAAGTCATCAAATTTTCTCTTTTAGTTCTTACTATTTTAAAAAATGTTTTTATGCATTATAGTTACATGTAACAGTGGGACTCATTGTGACATACTCATAGATGCATATAACATAGTTTTCTTCTTTCACTCTCAGTACTTCCTGTCCTTCCTTCCCCAACCCCCTTTCTGTATGCTATTGGTCTTCCTTCCATTTATTTTTTTAAGTTGTTAATTATATTTGTATGTAAAATCAGAATGCATTGTGAGGTATCCCATACATGAACACAGAATAATTTGGTCAACTTCATTCCCCAGTTCTTCCCCTACTTCTCCTCCTTCCCCCTCCCCCTTGCTTCGTATTCTCTATGATTTTATGACTTTAGGAACATAATTTCCTGTTTTAACCACTTGATACGTTATCAGCATTTCTCCATCGTATGTAGTGAAGTGCTGGAGTCCAGCAATTAAAAAATGATTTCAACACATTCAGGGACCTCTTAAACTTTTCTGTTTAAAACACACTGACAGCCTCCTCCCTAAAAACTGAAGCTACAATAGAGTAAATAAGCATATTCAGTGAAACTCCAGCAACATTGCTATGACAGTTCATCTCTGACACTCAGCACAACTACATCTCCCATTACATCTCCCATAGCAGAGATCATTGTAATACGCTGTTTCAATTAGTTCTTATTGTTTTAGTTCATGTCCCAGAAACCATTACTAAATCCAAAGTCATGAATTTTGCCCACGTTTTCTTCTAACAGTCTTATGGTTTTAACTCTTGTTTCAGTCCCTGATATATTTTGAGTTGATCTGGTATTTCCACTTGAGCTAATGCTATTTGTGAATGTTTTTCTCCATTGAATAAACTTGTCACTTTTGTCAAAATTCAATTGACCTTGGACATATGACATTTCCTGGACTCTTAATTCCATTCCATGAGTTCACTTAAGCCAATCCACATTGCAATGACTATGGTGGTTGAGGAATACACTTTGAATTTGGAATAGGCGTGTGCTGCTACTTTGTTTTTCTGCAAGTTTATTTTAGCTGTGGAGCATCCATTGAAATTCAATATGATTTTTGTGTTGGCTTTACATATCTGGAAACATGCCATTAGGATCTTGGTAGGGATTTCATTAAATCTATAGATACCTTTGGAAAGTGTTGCCCTATAAAGCCGTAACTCTTAAAACCCATGAAAATTTAAAATGTAGGGGTTTTGTTTTCATCAATTTTTTTGTACATTCAAGAAAGATATACAGGTGTAACTTTTTGGTAAAGTCCATTTCTGAATATTTGATTGACACATATGCTGTTATAAATCAAACTATTTTCTAAATTTCCTTTTAAGATTATTTTTGTCTGCGTGTAGATGTGTAAAAGAATTGGGTTGATGGTCTTCAATCCTGTGAACTTACTGATTATATTTATTAGGTAACACTTTTTAAATACACAATTTTAAGATTTTTGTTATAGAATTTCATGTCATCAGAGAATAGACATAGATTTCCTTCTTTCCAGTTTGGTTTCTTTTATTTCCCTGCCCCTTGGTCTGCCTTCAACTTCTGGTACAATTTTGAACATGAGTGATGAGAGCAGCAATCCTTGTATCTGATGTTTGAGGAAGTCTTCGGCCTTTTCCTTTGGATTATGATCTTAGCTATGGTTTATACATGTTCTCTTTAGTTAGTTCAGTTCCTAGCATTCTGAGTATTCTTTTTAAGAAAGAATTAAAACTTCAGGAGGTGCTTATTCCATATTACAGAAATGATCTTGTTGCTCTCTTCACTATAATAATATGGTTAATTACATGGCTTTCTTTTTCTTTTACCTAAGCACTTTTACATTCTTGGAGTAAAACAACACAGTCATGATCTATAGTTATGTTAATTTATGGATTTGTCCTGTGAGTGTTTTTAACATCACTATATTAAACAGGGGTATTGGTCTATAGTTTTTTTTAATTAACTTTTTTGTCTAGCTTTGCTCTGAGGTTATGCTAACATCACAGAATGAGTGACACAGTGTATCCTATGTATTTACTCAATGAAATAAAATCAATGTTCAAAACAAACAAGCAAAAAAAAACCTTTAGGGAAATGAAAAGTAAGAAGAGCTTTATTAGTAACCACCAAAACTGAAAACAGCATTAATATTCCTCAACTAGGGAATGTAAAGCTCAATGTGCACAATGGAGATTACTGGCATCCATAACAGTATGAATGGGCCTTGATTGCATTACACTAATTGAATGAAATAAAGGTGTCATATCCTAGAAGTCTAGGTTAGGACATTCATGCAAAGGAAAAACCAAAAGGAAAAAATTGATAGTATTCTCCAGGGCAATAGGTGGGTGATACCTTGACCATAATGGTTAATAAAATTTATTATGGGTGTTTGTCATAGTGGTTACATGAATATACATTTGAAAAAAATTTAAAGCTCTATATTAAAAATTGTACATACTGGTCTTTCAGTTATATAGTAAAGATTGAAAATAAGAAATAATAATATGACTATACTTGTGTACACTTAAACTATCCAGCTGAGTCCCACAGGTAGTTTAATTCTTCTTTCCTTAAAAAGTGAGATGAAGCAATGAGGGTTCCCTCATGGGAGAACATCCCAGGAGAGTTCTGTGTATGCATTGTTCCCTGCTGATGTACATGCATTCATCTCTGAAGTCTGACATACTTCCGGGTGTTTAATTTAAAGGAGAGGATGGCATGTGGTGCCCCTGTGGTCATTAGTAATGCATCTGAAAATTATTATCTGTTAGTACAGGAAGGGTTTCCTTCCAACCTCAAGGCTTGCTGTGACTGTACAACTGTAGTCAAGAGAAATACCCCACGATTGAATTCTATTGATTGATTGTGAAATCATAACCACTAAGCTAGCTGTTTTTAAATTTTATTATTTGCAAACAAACATCCTACTGTATATGATATAGAAGACGTAACATAATAATGTTTCTTTTACAAATTAGGAGGAGGTGCATCCTCCACAGACACAGTAAGAATGCATTGTATATTCAGGCCCAAATGGTCATTAGTCTCCATGGTCCCTGCCTTAGGGACCTCACAATATTTTGTCTACTACCCACAAGAGAGCTGTTCCAACAATGTGTTTTTTCATAGAAGAATTTCTGCTTTCAAACGCTTTTTCAGGACTGACTACCATTTGTGTTTGAAGAGCGAGGTAAGCTTCTATAATCAATATGAAAATTTGGGGAAAATTGCTGTTCATGAGGGGTAGTGGGGCAGCTGGACCTTCTCTGAGTTATGTGAGCACAGAAGTTGGGGTTGTGACTGTTTTTAAAAAACACCAAACTGAAGCTAGAGTATAAATATCAAAAGGTCACCAGGACAAAGTTTAGTGACATTTATAAAAGGTCATCTTGCTGCTTTAGAAAATATTTTTTAAAGCATAGATCAAACTCTGAATGAATTTCTAGTTGTTTACAACCTCGTGGTTTCTCACTAGAGATTAAAGGGGACAAACAGAGAGTGCAATGGTCCTTCTTTAAATAGGAAGGGACCTAATGAATTAGCAAGATCTGAACTTCATTGTAACATTTTGCCCATAATTCTATTATTTGCCCATAATCCATTCTTATTATAACTGGCAGGTCTACAAATACTGATGGTGTTATAGCTAAAGTTACAGGTTTTTGATTAAGATTTGACTCAGTTTAAATATTGATTCTTGAATCTTTGTGGATCAACTTTTGGAATGTTAGAATATCACTTAATTTCATAAATTATCAGTTGTCTTAATAGTGAGAAAAAATAAGAATACCTAGCTCTACAGAGACACAAACACACATACAGTCAAACAGGTGCTTATATATAAAACTCCTGGCCTTCCTTGTAGAACACTCTGTGTTAAACATGTGATGTATGTTAAGGTGAGCAAACATAAAGCCCTCGTGGGCTGAACTTGTAATGTTCCAAAGGATAGGATGCTAAATAATAGGGAATTGTAGTGAGGGGTGAATGAGTGTTTTCAAATGTCTTAAATAACTATTAAATTTTTTTTAATTCTGGACTAATGTACTTCAAAAAAATTAAAAAAAAAATTAAAGTTGAAGCTTTCCACCAAAATAGATATGCAGGCTAAAGTAACTTCAAAAATATGAATACCTCACCATTGATATCTGTGACTCAACTATTCAACTAAACAAATTAACAAATTGGGAAGACAATCGTGAAGACCCTTACTCTTCAAAATCAAATAATTGTTTAGATAAATTGTCCACTACATTGTATGGTCATGCCAACACTTCAGATCTAGAGAATACTGAAAAATATGATTATCATCATAAAGTAATGCTTACACTTTTCCATTTCTGCTCAACTGAGTTTTGCTCTTCAAAAACCAAAATTTTCCTCTTTGCTACACAGCACCTGGTGGTTATAACGTACCACCCATGGAGAATAACACAGAGGTGAGGGAGTTCATCCTGCTGGGACTGACCAGCGCCCCACAACTGCAGCTTCCCCTCTTCATACTGTTCGCTGTCGTCTACCTCATCACTCTGGTGGGGAACCTGGGGATGATCACTTTGATCCTGCTGGACTCCCACCTCCACACCCCCATGTACTTTTTCCTCAGTCACCTGTCTCTGGTGGACTTTTGTTCCTCCTCAGCTGTCACTCCCAAGGTCATGGCTGGCTTGCTGATGGAAGACAAGGTCATCTCCTACAATGCTTGTGCTGCTCAGATGTTCTTTTTTGCACTCTTTGCCACTGTAGAAAATTACCTCCTGACCACAATGGCCTATGACCGCTATGCAGCAGTGTGCCAACCCCTGCATTACCCCACCACCATGACAAACACTGTGTGCACTCGTCTGGCCATAGGCTGCTATGCCATTGGTTTGCTGAATGCTTCTATGCAAATTGGAGAAACGTTCTGCCTCTCTTTCTGTATGACCAATGTGGTCCATCACTTCTTCTGTGATATTCCCGCTGTCTTGACTCTAACTTGCTCTGATAAACACATTGCCGAACTGATTCTTGTTCTTATGTCAACTTTTAATGTCATTTTTGCTTTTCTTGTTATCTTGATTTCCTACCTGTTCATATTCATCACCATTTTGAAGATGCACTCAGGTAAGGGATACCAGAAGGCTTTATCCACCTGTGCTTCTCACCTCATTGCAGTTTCTATTTTTAATGGGACGGTCATCATCATGTATTTACAGCCGAGTTCCAGTCACTCCATGGACACTGACAAAATTGCATCTGTGTTCTACACTATAGTCATCCCCATGCTGAACCCTGTGGTCTACAGCCTGAGGAATAAGGAGGTCAAGAGTGCACTCAAGAAGGTTGTTAAAAAGGCAAAATCTTCTCTAGGTTTAGTTCTTTAATGATGTAAAACCCACAGAAAGTTATTTCATCCCTCTTATAATTACTGTATGCAGTAATCCAATGTTAAATACTTTGTGATATATAGAAAAACATCATCTAATATTATTTCTTTAGTTCAAAAACAGTTCTAAGTATCCACAAATTTGAAAATATAATTATTTTAATGAAGTTCTATGAAGTATGTGTTTTGTCACATTTTATCCCAATATAAATAATTACTTTATCTTAATAAAATCTCAGTAACCACTGAGTTATTCGGTATTAGAAAGCCTATTCCCATGACTATTTCTAAAATGATGAATGCATCTGTGTTCTAGACTGTGGTTGTTCCTATTTTTGTTAGAATTAAAGGCAAAAAAGATAAAACTATTATACCTTGTTAAATAAATTTGAGATAGCAGGAACTTTTTTTATATAAATCATAAACAATCAACTGAAAATTATTAGAATTAATAAATGAAATAATCAAAATTTCAAGGTAGAAGATCAGTATACAAAATTTAATGGTATTTGTATATATAAGCAGTTAATAATCTGAAAGTAAAATTAATAGAATTCCACTTAAAAACATTAAAATTAATGAAAAGATCATGGGGAAAAACAGCAAACATGATTTTTTTCAGGTATCCTTGAGGGTTTTATTTTTATACATTTTGGAGGCAAAATAAAAATTTTTATTTTTCTTATTCTTAATTGATCTAACAGATAACAGCTTGTTCAGAACCATAGAAGCAACAATGTCTTCAATGACATGAGGTATTTTAACTATGTAATTAAATGGTAAAATGCATCATTTTGTGAAACATCATTTAAAATGTGCACATGTCATATGAATACAAATATTTTATTATTATTTTAGTTGTACAAATTTGTGGGATGACTTGATACATTTATATAGTATGTACTGATCAAATCATGGTAGTTATGTTTTCCATTCCCTTAAAATTTTTAAAAAATTTGATTAACATAAAAAAATGTTGATAAAATTGTACATACAATGTGATCTTTCAATACATGTCTACAATGTATACAGATCAAATCAGGATGATTAACATTTCCATCTTCTTATCATTATTTTATATTTGGAGGCTTTGAACTCTTCTGGTTCTTTGTAAAATCATAATAGTATTTTGTGAACTATAGTTATATCACTGTGCTGTAGGACACTAGAATTTATGACATCTATTGAACACGTTTGGGCAATATTTATACTCTTAAAATTATAAAACATCATTGAAAGACATGAAATAAAATCTAAATTTGGAAAGACACTCCTTGTTCGTGAATCAAAATCCTAAAGCTGAAAATACTCTCCAATAGATCTACAAAGTCCACCTCCTCCTGTCCATCTCCCGCTGGCTTTGCAGAAATTGGTAAACTTATTTTTAAATTCATGGGGGAATCCAAGAGACCCAGAATAACCAAAATAGTATGTTAAAGGAAAGGTAAGTCGGATTACTGTCACTTCTCTCATTTTCAAAATGTAGTGCAAATGCTACAGCAATCCAGGTGGCATGGTATTTCACTTAGGGTAATGTTCTCTAGGTTCGCTCATGTTGTGTCAAATGACAGGATTTCCCTCCTTTTACAGCTGAATAGTATTCTGGTGTGCATGTACACTATATTTTCTTTATCTGTGCATCTATTGATAAACACCTAGGCTGCTTCCATATCTTAGCTATTGTAATTAATATTACAATGAACATGGGCAATGAACACAGGAGTACTTGCATCTCTTTGGCATGTCACTCCCTTTGGATCTATGTCCCAGTAGTGGGATTTCTGAATTCTATGGTATTTTTTTGCAGGACCTCCTAATTTTTTCATAATGGATATATAACTAAGTATCACATTCTACCCCATAAATATGTATGATTATTATTTGCCAATTAAAATGGTTAGAATAAATAATTTAAAAACAGAAAAGATAATATGATGGCGTAAGAAAAGGCAGCTATAGATCAGTGGAATAGAATTAGGAATCGAAATAAACCCCTTAGAGGTATGATGAATTAACTTTCAGCAAGGGTGTCCAAAGAATTAAGTGACACCATCATAGATTTTTCATGAAAAAGTCTTGGGATGATGGAATGTCTTCATGGAGTTGAACCACTGTGTAATAGCCTATACAAAAATTAACTCAACATGGATCACAGCCCTAACTTTAAGAGCAAATGCTATTAAACTCAGGGGGGAAAAAAGAGGGAAAAGGAAAATGGGAAAGGATTTTAATGAAGAAAAATAAAACAAAGAAAATCTAAACTTGAGAAATGCAGCTAAAGAGTACAGAGAAAATTTTATAGCACCAAAGATTTACAGTGGCACAGAAGAAAAGTCTGAAGCCAATGATATAAGCTACCATCATTAAGTACCTAGAAAAAAAAAAAGTAGAAAACCAAACCAAAATCAATAATAAGGGGACTGACCAAAAGCAGAAATTAATGAAATTAAAGATGAAAATACAATACAGAAAGCAAGTGGAATCAAAAATTTGTGTGTTTGGGGGTGGGGACTATAACATCATAAGCCTACAGCTTAAAAGATCAACATCAGAAATAAAGAGAGGATATTACTAAAGATATTAAAAGAGGGAGAGGGAAATGCCATGATTAAATCTATGCCTAAAATGCAAAAAAAAAAAAACAAATTAAGGAAAATTAACAGATTTTTAACAAAACATCATAGTTCTCTGGGGGAAAAAAGTATATACAAGATTACACTTTCAGGGTTCATTTCCATACTTTGTCATGGGGGAAGTTTTTCTGAATGTATAGAGCCCCAGAGAGAAAAGACTGAAGGAGCGGGATGAGAACAATTTTGTGGCCAGACCAGTTGCCACCAGGTAAGACTCTTTTATATTACTGCAAAGGCCACATCATCTCTGAACTGGTGACACAAAGGCCATCTCAGCCAACACCCAGGCACAAAGAATAGATTTCAGCCTTTGTGAGGACAGGTGCTGCCACAGAATGCCACTGCTCTCCATCAGCCTTGGGGGTGCTGGGCAGAATGGTGCTCCTGTGGGCTAGAGGTCACCAGCCCCATAGCTGTTCACAGACACTCTAAAAGAAGTTGGTCCAAAAAGAAGAGGACTTAAGAAGGGTAAAGGGAGCAGACTCCCTTCCCTACCTAGGCTAGGTAGCTGTGGAATATCCTGGGGGGAGGTGGGGAGGAAATGGGAAGACCACTTACGAACACTCCCACCTGGTCCTTTACCAGCATGGGCACATGAGGGACCCTCATGAATCCAACTCCAGTCTCCTGGTCTCAGAATGATGACCATGTTCCAAACCTAGATCTGGCTCAGATCCTCCCCACAACTGAGGCAGGTGAAGAGGCATTTGGTAAAGGCACTGAACCCCAAATGAGAGTGTACTGCTGTCACAAGCTTACACAGCCTTCAACAGCAGCTCCAGGAAAGGGAGGTGCTGGTCTGGACAGCATATCAGCTGAGGAGTCCAGGAAGTCCTGCCAGGTCTGCAACATGAGCCACCAGACTTTTAGACAATCCTGACAGGCACTCTGAGATGCCCCTGCTGCTATGGTTCTCTCCCACAATGGCCTCAGCCGGGGTCCAGGAAACCCACAAGACGCACAGACCCCAATGCATTGAGCATGGACCCAGCTCCCCCTTTCATACCTGCTACTTGATCTGGCTTTGGGAAAGCCCAGCCTGTAATGCCTTGTCCCCAGTTGAGCACATTAGCAGAGGTATTTTTAAGACTCACTTCTCAACTGCTTAGACTTTGTGGTTATACTTCCAAAGTCAGACATACATTGGATTCACAACCATGCCCAGGACATTCTCTCTCCAGACTCTTCTCTAGCCTCTGGTGTGATCAACACATGGGGGTCCTTTACTGGCTTCCTTCTCTCCTTATCTACACTTCCTGGGAGTTACAGGTCCAGAAGGGTTAGCCAAGAAGGGCTTAATGTTGGTGCCACTCATGTACAATGTCTTTTTGCACATGTGTTGTGTGCAATGGCTCAGTTTGACTTATTTAAAGTGTGAAAAATGATGGTCCTCTGAGTCACTAGCATAGCATAAAAGTCAGAATAAATAAAAGTGGTCCTTAGGAGATGCTGCACACACCACCATCCAGACAGCTCAAAGCAGACAGTTCGGGTAGTGGAGGCATAGGGGACTCACAGTGCCTTCTTCTCCCTACCTTAAGTCCTCCAGACTGCTAGAGACTCCTCCCCAGTTCCCTTTTACTCCCCTCCCCTCCTGGTTTAGTTTAATATTTTCTGAGATGCTGTCCCTGATTTTTGTGGGCAGCAAAGTGGCCTTTCCCATCTCTGCACTGGTCACTTCCAACACTGACCTCCCCCTCCCCCTATACTCAGGTCCTACTGTTCCTCCTGTGTGATCCTCAAGAGACTTTATTCCTTTCAAAAGAACAGGAGAGGGGACCTAGACACCAGGGAAGGAGACTCTGCTCCAGCAGGGCCTGGCTGTAGACCCTGCAGTGTGTCCAGGTGTTGTCATTCAACATCACTCCTACACCTGCTGGTGACCCCCACCTCCTCTCAATTCCAGTTGGGTCCTCCCTGCCTCCCAAGATCCAGAGAGGCTCCCATAGAACTACGAGAGGCTGAATGATCTCCATCTTCCCAAAGTGATCTGGAAAGTGTCCCTCCATCTGCCTCTGCTTGGAGAAGGGATTTCACGCTGCCTGTTGGCTTTGAACACTGGACTTTCATGAGCTCCTGAATTAATGACAATAACCAGCACATTTCTGTGGTGCTTTTTATGTTTTCAAAGTACTTTCACATGTGAACCCTCATTCACTCCTCATGACATGCAGCATGGATTTTGTGCTCCAATTTACAGATGAAGAAACTGAGAGGGGGACCTAGGATGAGTTCTAGAAAAATTGGGCCCTCCAACCCCAGCAGTGTCCATGACTTCCCTTACAGCTTAAGCTGTCTACCCCAGCTGTGGAGAGGAAGCATGGGTGACATCTACTGCAGACCCCACCTAAGATTTTCATCAACTGGAAGAGTCCTTCCCGAGTAGGCTTTCCGGTTTGTTCTGCACAGGTAGATAATTCTCATCTGTGTTGCAAATGAGCTGATGTGTATAGTCTCAGCTTGACCCAGGACTACTTAACTGTTGGGAGCTTGCCATGTGAATCGATCTGCCTCCACATCCTCAAACCCTCTTTCAGGGCTTTTAGAGGCTGAGAGGATAGAGGTGGTAACTCAGGGAGAAGAGGGAATGGAGGAACTTACCTACAGGCAGCCATGGGGACAGTACCTAGGGATCTAGTCCTGAGAAAACCATCATGAATAAGGGAAATGGTGACAATGACCCTGGGGCTGATAGACCTTATTTTTACCCCATGGGCCTCAGGCACCTATCACTGGGCAGGTCAGTTATCCACACTTCCCACCTGATTACACAGTTTGGCCTAGGGAAAAGTTATCTTCTCTGAGTGGCTCCATGCAAGAGATGCACAGTGGAGTCAAAGGTCAAATGTTTTCTCTTATATGCAGAAGTTAGAGAAAGAGAGAGAAAAAGGGATCCCATTAAAATAGAAGGGAGGCCAGTAGAGAAAGGAGACCCAGGGTAAAGGAGTAGGAAAGGAAGAGGGGAGTTAACTAGGGAAGGAAATTGATCAAATTATGTTATGTGCATGTATGCGTATGTCACAATTAACCCCCCTACTATGGATAATTTTAATCCTTCAATAAAAACAGAAGAATATATACCCAATACTGGTGTCCTTGACATACACACATACACTACAAATTATATTTGTTTACCATATTATTGTCATATGTTAATTAGATATATATTCTGCACAATCCTACTTTTATTAAATTGAATTTGTCATTAGTATTATTGTTTTTCATTTTATTTATATATTTTTCTGTTTTTATTGAAGCAATTATACATAATAGTGGGACTAACTGTGATATATTCAATATGATCAGTTTCCTTCCTTCACTCATCAACAGAACCCTTTAACCCCCATCAGAGACCCAAAACTTAAAGACACAGAGATCCCTGGACCTGGGATGGACATAGGGAATGTGCTTCTGTAATTTCCCATCTCCCCTGCTCAGAAGCTCCGTCTTTTGGAGACACCTCACAGGATGTGCCAGGGGAAGGCTAAGCAGGTCGGATGCTACCACCTCAACCTGAGCTGCAAGGAGAGTCTCAATTCTTCTAACTCTTGTGAACCATAAGGTGCTGCATTTCGTTTGGTTTGGAAATCAGACTCTACTGTTAAAAGAGATTAGAATGTGTCTGGTTGTTACCTTTTCCTCATTTGGCCGAAGAAAATATGAAAGCTAGAGAAGTAACTTTCACTCATGCGCTGTATCAGAAATCATCACCTCCCAAATTTATGTCACTGGAGCCTCAATATCATCTCCCATTTGATACCTCCGGAAAATCCACAGAGTCAGAAAAGTATAATCCAGAGTTCACAAGTCCAGGCTGGGGCCACAGGGACAGGAAGTTTTCTGCAACACACACAGTCCCCGGGTCAACCTTCTAGATTATCATCTCCTGCATTGTCTTCCCCTGACCTATAACACCCATTTCCTCACGAGGAACTCCAAAGCTTCTTGTAACCAACGTCTTTCTCTCTGACTTCACCAGCTGGAGGAACCTCTTTGGAGGGGACTGGGCCTGTTCTTTGTCCATACTCTGAATACTTGGTGATAGTTGGTATCAGGGCACCAATATCTCCATGCAATGGGGTTGTTCCCTGCACTTACACGTTTGTTACTGACTACTATTTCAGCAATGTATTCCTATTTCCACTTAACAGAACAGAATTGAATATTTGAGAAGATAAGTAACTTGTCTAAAAGGTCATGAGGTAAAATCTAATCTGTTCGAACTTGAAAGCCAAGTTCATTAGTCTCTGGGATATATTTTATCTCCCAACATAATATAGTTATCAGATCTACATTTTGTTGTAGGGAAAGAGTTGGTCTTTGTGCTCCTGAGAGGAACTTCTATGAAGCATAGTTAATATTTTTCTGCTGCTTTGTGATCAGGTCCAAGGAGATTGCTGCTATGAGCATCTTAAATACCTGGAAAATGCAATTACCTAATCTTCCTTGGTCTAATTTTATGCATATGCTGGAAACCTGAAAATTGCTAGGAAAGATTTTTAAATGTTCTCAAGATAAATTTGTGAGGTAATGAATATATTAATTAGCTGACTTCACAGGTCCACAATGTACACATATACCAAAATATCACATTGCTATCTATTCATTTACCTTCTTTTGTTGGTTAAACTTTTCTTTCCAATTAGGAGTTAGAGTGATCAAATGGATGTTTTGTACATTTTCACTAAGAAGTTGATAATTGATATATTTGTGCAGTTTGCTTTTAATGGTGAAGAAACTGCATTACAATGTAATTAAAATGAGAGATGATTTAAGTAAAAAAATCATGTTATACAACATAAATATATGTAAATTTTTGTGAGTTGAAAAAAATTAATAAAAAGAAAGACTGGTGAAATTTTAGTAATAGCTTCAGAGCTGGTAAAAGTTATTTAGAAGAAGGATACTTGAATCCCACTGTGTTGCTGCCAAGGGAAGTCAGGGAGCTGTGGTTTGATCCAGGCAGAAATTAAAAGATACAATATGAAAAATGGGTAGATCTCATGATACATGCTTAGCGTGTGGTGGGGATTCAGGTATTTTTTAGCATTTTTGTTGTAAAATATATGTGTATATTTATTATGTAAATTTTATTACACCTGTATTCATTTTATGTCACATATAAAGGACAGGTGTAATTAAATTTATATAATAAATATAGAGGCAATTACTATCAAACTCCAATAAATGGAATTCTTTCTCTCTTCAGAAGCTCTTGGGTGGTGCTCTCCCTACAAAACCTCCCCTTTGTTGCTGTGTCTTTTCTGTGCTTAATTTAAAACTTTTTCATCTATGTATATGTATCTCTAAAAATATAACCTTTCTTTCTTTCTCTATATGTGTGTATATGAGTGTGTGTGTGTGCACCCCACAATTATTTCTATTGTTTTATTTCATAAGTGTTTTTTTTTTTCTTACATGAAGGAAGCCTGAAGAAAGACAGTCCTTGGCTCATAATGTGGATTATAAATGTCATCGGGGATTAGTGTTATTTTTCTTTCTGTCTTCTGCCAGCTACTTATTGATTTCATCTATAAAGTCACCTTATGATACACAATGACAACCAGGGTTCCAGCCATCAGAGGCACATGACAAGCCAGAAGAATAAAAATCTAAAGGCAAGCAGAGTTTTGTGGGATTACAACAATTATTTATGAAATTTCTTTACCAATATCCTGATGCTCAAAGGCAAGTTTCTCCAGTGTACCTAACTAGGTCACTGAATCACCAGGGTTACCAGTTACATGTATCTTAGATTTTTAAAGGATAATTTTAAAAAGATTTTTCAAACCCTTTTTAAAAAATTGTTAAATCAGTTAATACTACCCATTTTTCATATCATATCTTTTAATTTCTGCTGATTCAAATGAGCGTATTTTGGGTTTAAATATGCATTTCCTGGGTTTAAATGTTCATCATCTCTTCATAGGTTTAAAAATATTTGGATATTCTCTATCTTGTTCAATGTGATTTCCTATCCTGAATCTCTTTCCCATGTTCAGCTTCACAGTGGCCATGAAAATTTTGTATTACCCCAACACAAGTCAGATGCTTATTTTTGAATCAATCAGCTGCTGTCTGTGCAAACTTTTGTTTTTATAAAATGATTGTTCTCAAGAACTAGCAGAAGGATTTTCACCTCATAAAATCAATGGTAGATGGGTTTGTTGAGCACAAAACAATATGTTCAATGACAAAGACATTCTTTGGTTATCTTTGACTATGAAATGTGTAAATGAACGCCTCTTCCCAGTTAAGCATAGAAGCTTGCTTTATTTCTTGTGCAAAGATTGAGTCATTCATCTTCCTCAGTGCCTTGCCTTTCACCATTTTTGGTTCATAATCTTCTTCACTTTTTTCAATGGCTATGGAATTGTTGCAAATGCCCAGGGTTAACATCAAAAAGTGAAGGAAATGAAAAGGAAGAGAAAAAAATCTAAATTGAATGCCAGATTTATTCTAAGAGATTTCTTATTTATCAGCTTATTTCATGTTTACAATATCTTCTTGTATTTGGAATTGTTATACTCACAATGAATTGCAGGGACATTAGAGTCAATGATTTGGGATTTAGTTTGAAGTCTGACTCTGCACTTGTCTACTGCTATATTCTAAGTATTTTTGAATCCTAGGAAAGTGTTTACTTAATTGAAAAATGGGAGTTTTATATTTAGTCATGTCTCCCCACTTGCCTTATAGAGTTGCCATAAAATTCAAATCAAACTATTGCATGTCATATAAAAATATCCTTCAAAAGCCATCATGAGAGCTCATGAGATCTGGGCTTTGGACTTAGAAATGAAGGAAACAAAGACTGTGTTCTCAAGGGCTTTGCAGTCTGATGCAGGAGAATGGTTATTTCCCCTCTCACCAGATCCTTGTTAGTTCAACTGTCTTCTGAATCCCTCACACTTTCCAACAGTATTGGCCCTAGAAATAGGACGCTTGCAAATGAGATCTGTTCATGAGGTAGGCGATGCAGTGAGGAAAGGCATCACACCATCCATCAGAAGCTACAGCTGGCCCTCGAGAAGACCCAGGGGCACTATAACCAGTGCCACTAAGTGGCTTACTTATTCCTGAGATCTCAGCATAGCACTGAGGCAGGAACCACAGAGCCAGTGAGTCTCCAGCTTACATGGCCATTTGCAAATTTCACTACGGCCTGAGCAGGAAGGAAGACATGCTAAGGGGCAAGACACTCTCAAGGTGAAAAGCGAGGTCTGTATCTCAAGGAACTCCTTCCCTGGGCCAGGTAAAGTCTTGGTTCTGTTTTCTACAGTATTCCTGATAATTGAAGTGTTCGTTTATTTACATACTAAAATGTCTTTACCAATTAGCATGATTCACAAGAGTCCCCAGATATCATCTTTGACATGAAGAACATGATAAATATTGAGGGGGGCCAAAAGAAGAGGGAAAGAGTGACAAGAACTGATGTGTGAAATAAAATCAAGACCCCATGAACTTCAGGATTTCTAATGACATAGGAGAGTGGGAGGGCTGCCAAGTGCCGAGAAATGAGCTGGAAGTGGGAGAGGAGGATGAGAAGGAAAAACTGTGGAATTGCTAGCTAAAACTTCACAGATTTTGTAGTTTTTCTCATGTGCCTGGTGGCCCTGGTCTGCCTTCTCTCCATTCATGCCTATAGGATGCATACAGTGCTGGAACCTATTAGGATATGTAGCCATGGGAACAAAATTACCTAGGATAAGAAGTCCTCTCATTTCCACCTACCCCCTCTGGGACACCTGGACTCTACCAGTGACCTTTTTGAAGGCAGCTTTCACATCCTTGTTCCTCAGGCTGTAGATGAGAGGGTTCAGCATGGGGATGACCACAGTGTAGAAGACAGACACCACCTTGTCTTCCTCCAGGGATTTTCCTGAGCCGCTTCGTATATACATGAAGATGAGGGTCCCAAAGAAAAGGGCCACAGCGGTGAGGTGGGAGGCACATGTGGAGAAAGTCTTGGCCCTGCCCCCTGAAGACTTCACCCTCAAAACGGCCTTGATGATGAGCACGTAGGAAATGAGGATGACCAAGGCATTGGCCAAAATCACAAAGTTGCCAAAGAAGACAATGATGATCTCAGTGTTCATTGTGTCACCACAGGCAAGCTTCAGCAGGGGCGGGAGGTCACAGAAGAAGAAGTTGATCCTGTTGTCCTCACAGAAGGAGAGGGAGAAGGTGCACGTGGTTCTCAGGATGGCCCCAGACATCCCACAGACATAGGCTCCCAGCACCAAACTCCAGCAGATTCTGGGATCCATGGCCATAGCATAGAGCAGAGGGTTGCTAATAGCAACACAGCGGTCATAGGCCATCACTGCCAGCAGGAAACACTCTGTAGCTGCACAGATGGTGAAGAAGAAGAACTGGGCAGCACAGCGGCCATAGGAGATGACCATTTTGCCTGTGGTCAGTGTGGCCAGGATCTGAGGGGTGATGACAGAGCTGTAGCAGGCATCTAGCAGGGAGAGGTGGCTCAGGAAGAAGTACATTGGGGTGTGGAGCTGGCCATCCACTCGGATGAGAACCACCATCCCCAGATTCCCCAGAAGGGTGACAAGATAGAGACTGAGAAAGACCAGGAAGAGGGGCGTCTCCAAGTTGGGGTGGTCAGTAAAGCCTGTGAGGATGAACTCGGCCACTGTAGTGAGATTATTCTTGGCCATGGATTCAGTGTGGACTGTTGGTCTGAGGATGAGAATGGAGTAACAGGAATTGTTAGAATCAAGGAACAGAATATCTTTCTCTATGGTCGAAGATAAGTTGATAATTCTGGATTTATGTACAGAGTTGTTTTTCTGAAATCCTGAACCTGGCTGATTCTTCTTGAATTTCTCCTGCATTGTATGGAGCTGAAACTTAAGCTGGTGTTTCTGATTAAAATTCATTCTACTTCCTATTGGAGATTTCTGTGAAGATAGAAGAGACAAGATTCTCAAGTTTAGAGAGGAGAAAGAGCACATCTATTCTAATCCCACCTAGGGCTGGAATCCCTCTTCTGCACACCCCACATGGTCACACTCCGTGAGCCTCCATCTTTAGACAGCTCCACTGTAATTCTCTGTTTGGACCTAGATTCTCCCTTTCTGTACCCTCCACACACTGACCTTAATTTATCCCTTCCAGACACACAACAATTTTAATCCCTTCTTACCATGAAATCTGTTCAGAAGGTAGAAGATGATAATTTGCTACTCATGGTAAATAAGTTGATGTATTTTTATTCTTACTATATGATTATTCAGGCAGGCAGTCAAAAATTACCTGGTCAGTTAGTATTAGTTAGTATCTAAAAGTTTTTCTTCACTTTAATCTTTACCACTCTAACTCAGAGGTCATCACCTTCAACATATTGTTTTAAAATTTTTTCATTATTTATATCATGAACCTAAATAATACGTTCAAACTCATGGTCTAGCTGTCTTTTAATTATGTGACTTTGAGCAAGCTACTGGATCCTTTTGAGCTTTAATTTTTTTATCCATAACATGGAGGAAAATATGCTTATCTCATAGGGTTATTTTAAGTATTAATTAGTTAATACTTACGGGCATAGAAAAGAACTCAGCACAGAGAAAGAGTTATTATTGTTGCTGTTCTTATCTCCCATCTTAGTATCTACTAAATTGCAATTCTGAAAGATTATATTTTCTTCACAAAAACTTGTGAAGTTTTTACTGTGTCTCTAAATAATATATTTATTTCTGTGTGTGTGTGTGTGCAACTTTAATAATTAACTGAGTTGGACTGTAAAATGAAGAAATCGTTCATTCCTCTATTCTTTCTTCTCTCCTCCTTTCCACCACATTTTTTAAAAACTTTGATCTTTTAACCTATTTATGTGACAATGCCTACTATTCTAATTAGCTCTTCCATACTTTTCTATGGCTGATTATGACAATACTAAGAGGCATTTATCTATTATGATTACATGCTTGCCATGCATTAAAAGACTAAATAGCATGATATGATTTGTAGAGGAAGCAATGTCACTAAACTTTTGCTTCAGGACAAGCTTTCAAATATCAAGTGAAATAAATGTTCTTTTCTTTATATTGACCAGATGCTCAAAATAAGTTTTCTTTATATTTGAGTTATGGGAAGTTTTGCATTCCCTGTAATCTCCTGTTGCCACCCAGTACAGATCGGGGTCACATCAGAGTTTGTGTGCTTGCTGCTGGCCACTTTCCAAGTCCATCCAGGATCCCCATTAAAGTGCCTAAAGTCCAAGTAATGCTCAGGATCTTTGCCTGGAAATCAGGATTCATATCTTCCTCCTTCAGAGGCATCTGTACTCTTAGAACCTTTGACACACAATGTTTTATACATTCTTGGCAACAATCCTACTGGACAAGGGACATTATTCTTGTTTGTGGATGAGAAACACACTGGCCATGTAAAACGATCTGCTGACCTCACATGTGGAGGGGCAGGATCTTCATCCAAGACTTCTGATCCCTTTATCCCACTCTACTCTGCTTGAACTACTAGTCTAGTCTCCTAGTACCACATCCTCCACCCTCTTAAGTTGGCATCTGCTAATTAAGAATTTTTGAATCTGTAACCATACCAATTAATATCAAAGTTAGATTGTTAATGAATTCTTTTCCGTCAGCATAGTTGGAATTTGAATTGAAATAGCAACATGGAATTGCTGTTTTTGATAACATCTAAAATCCACAAAAAAGTATCCGACATAATATCTCCTTTTACTTTATGGATACATTGTTAAACCCATAATCATTTGTCATTGCCTTCACATCCCTGTGAAACTGACATGATTGATACTGTTATTATTTTGGTGAAGAGAAAACTGATGCCCAGAGAGGTTAAAGACTTCTTCAAAAGTCAAGGAGTGAGTTGTCTGCAGACCTGGGAAGAGCAGGCAGGACTTCTGGTATCTTTTGGAGTGCTGTTGTACTTTCCTCCCACCTAAGGTCCAGTTCCACTGGGACCTTCCAGCAACAGGTTCAGAACTTGTGATGAGACCCCAGATTAATCTGAGCATCTATACAATCATCATAGCTTCATTAATTGTCTGGGTAGAGAGGCAAGCTGCATGCACTTTCATGGAGGAGATAAGTGGAAGCTGCTCTTGAGTCCAAAGCCTATGCATCCTCTAATCAAAGGTCATTAGTGTGAGGCAGCACTAGGATTGAGTCCAGAATATATGGAGGCAACAGCTCCCTGAACCCAGAGCAGCGTATGAAAGGGAAACCATAGGTTTATGGCTAGTGAACACCTAAAGAAAACTAAGGGACACTGATGGATTAGAATTATACCTATAATGTGTTTTGAAATGCACTGTAGAATTGGAGGGCACAGAGTAGGAGAGATGTCTTATCCAGAAGAAACACAAGGTGGTTCCTAAACCTTGTACTTACTTTGACTCGCAGTCCTCTCTCAAATTCTTCTTTTGCTTGCTTCCAAAGTTGTAGTCCCTTGGGGACAGAGAAGAAGCTCAACGAATTAACTTCCAACTCTACAGGAGTCAACATCTCAAATATTATTACACATTTACCAAGCTTTTACTTTGAGTCAGGTAGATAAACTTACTTTGAAGGCTTTGTTTCCTTTCCCAAGTTCACAATAACATCATGACATAGGAGTGTTTATAGTTAATCAAGTGAGAAAACTAAGGTTTGGAATTATTAAGTATTTTGCCTGAGGTTTCATTCATAGAGAGAAAAAATATTTAGATTCTACCTCAATCTCTTGACTCCAGTTAAACAAATAGGATGTGCTACTTTTCCAAAAAGTGGCAGCCATTTATGGAACATTTGCTTTATAGCAATCATGTTAGTACACATTCTTACACAACACTTGGCAACCCCATGAAATAGGTATTATTTTGTTCTGGAGGAAACCAAGAGCCTTAGTAGTTAAGTAATTTGTCCAAATAGTTAAGTAGCTAAGTAGTTAAGTAACAGGGAGAAAACCCTGGAGTCTCACCCAGGTCTATCTTATTCCAAAGCCAGAATTTGAATACATGGAGTTAATTCCTCTCCCAGCACAGGTACACGAAGTACAGTAAATTATAGGGAAATCTTTTGTCTAAGCTCTGCTTTCTATTATCAACCCCCCATAAAACTATTTATATTTTCTAAAATTTACCTACAATACACAAACCCAGAAATATTAGAGCTGTAGACTTAGAAAATATTAATCCAGTCTTACTTGCGTATTTTATACAAGAGCTGAAGTCCCATGCCAGGAGGCAACAGTCCCAAGAGATGACAAATTCTGATGATAAAGCCCAGGGTTTTTGCCCAGTTTCACCTTCTTCCATGTGTGTGGCCTTTCCTTCAAAGCCAGTATTTTCCCAGGGTTTCTAGGGTGGTAATTTCATCTTTATTACCTACTTTAATAATTTAGTTGGATTTTTCTTGGTTTGGGATTAAAACTAATCTAAGGAACATAGTTTAAGAATTTTGCTCAGATAAATGAGCGTAACCGACCAATTTGGGGTTTCCTTCTTACTAAGCAAACCAGTGGGTATTTAAAATGCTTTGGAGGTGGTTTTGCGGGAGAGATGCCGTGAGCCCAGAGGTTTCTGATGGATCATGAATCAGCACCTGGGACACCTCAGAGCTCCTGGGAAAAGCCAGCCCTGACAGGGAGAATGCACTTCCACAGAGCTCATTATCGCATCTTCTCCACGCGTCTTAGAGGATAAAGATGCAAATCTTTGGGGATTTCATGGCAACTCCTTGTTAGTCTCAAAGCTCAACTGCAGCTTCTGCAGGGCAGGACCTGGTTCTTTTCATCACTGGTCCTCGTGTTCTGCTCTCCTGCAACGAGCACTCTCAGGACTGGAACTCGGATGTGGATTGTGGTGGTGTTCTCTCTACACTGCACCCATCCTTGGTCCTACTGTCAGGTCCTGTCTCAGAAGCTCAATCCTCACTGCTCTGGACTTCATAAGGAAGAACGATTATTGGTCAGCAGGGAATGAGGTGTCCACTCACCTCATTTGCATCTACCTTGGGGAGCTTGTTAGCTTACCTTCCTGGGAGATTCGTTTCCAGGATCCCATTGTCCAATCTCTCCGGCTATTCCAGTTCTTTGGTGTTGATCCTGTGGAGTTCTTGTCTCCACACTTCCACGCACTTCTCTTTAGTAACTTGCCTCAGGTGGGCTTTAGTCAGTCCTCTGCAGTCACTCCCAGGTCATGACTGGGTTCCTCCAAAGGGACACAATCTTCCTGATCATGCAGATGCTGCTCAGATGGTTTCTGGAAACTCTCACCATGTGGAAAAAGTCTTGCTGGCCTCAGTGACCTGTGATCACCATGCAGCCATGTGCCAACCATCATCAATCTCCATCACAGCCACAGCTCTGTGCCCTTGAGCCATGGTGGCTGCCATTTCTGTACCACAGAGCTCACCAACAGAAAATCATAAAACTCAAGAGAGCAGATCCCGAGTCCTTAATTGTGAAATTATGTAAAAGCATGCTCTTTGTTTAACCTGGAAAATCCTTCATACTTACTGGTTTTACCTATAACTAAAATGATTTTAACCCTTCACAATGAATGAGACATGACAACAACTATCATGAATCAGCACAGGGTACAGTCCATGTGAATATCATACACAATTCTCCTGTTTTTAACTTCAAAATGCTGTATAAAATCTATCACAACAATGTGACTGTGTTAAATAACACTGAACAGTACACCTAAAATGGTTCACATGGTAAGCTTTTTATTGTGTTTATTTTACCATGATCAAAATAAACCAATGAAACACACATAAAAATTTTATTTGAATTCATAACAACTCAGCTTTTGATACAGGGAAGTTCTGAGGATCAAATATTCAAAATCAGTATCACTGAGCTGAAAAAAAAGAAGGGGGTGATGCTCCTTCCAGAAGTCCTGGGACAAATTGCTCCTTGTCACCTTCATCTTGAGGTGGCCACCAGCACTCCTTAGCTTATGTTTGGGTAAGACCTGATCTGTCTCCACTGCCACCTTGCTTTCTCCACTTTGCCTTCTTCAACTTCCATTCTCCTCTTTCTTTTTAAATGCTATGAAATTCACAAAACCTACAATTTACTCCCTTTGAATGTACAATGTGATGACATGTAGCCATTCACCCTGAGGTGCAGCTTCCTCTGTCTAATGAATTCCAAACATTTTCATTACCAACGCGATGGACACAGTTACACATTTAAACACATCAGGTTGTAACTCTCCTGCCCCCTGCCCTCTGTCCAAGGTGATCACTAAACTGCTTTTGTGTGGATTCATCTATTCAGAGCATTTTGTACTAAAAACAATCATAAAATAGGTGACATTTTTGTCTAATTTCACTGGTTATGGTTTCAAGGCTCATCCCAACTGCAGCATTTATTGGTACTCATTTCCTTTACGATTGCATAATATTCCATTGCATGGATAGACCACATTTGTTTATTCATTCCTCAGATGATTGGATTTGCTTATACTTTTCAGCAAGTGTAAATAATCCTGTTATGACCACCATGTACAAATATTTGTGTACCTAATTTCAAACTATTGAGGACATAATTAGGGGCTTAATGGTTGAGTCATACAGTAATTTAATTTTTTGAGGAACTGACAAACTGTTTTCCACAGAAGCTGCACCATTGTACACCCCTATCAGCAGTGTATGAGTTTCTCATTTATCCACATTTTTAACAACTCATGTGCCTCATTTTTTAGTGAATCATTCTAGTAATTATAAAGTACTATTTCATTGGGGTTTTGATTTAAAATTCCATTGCAACTAAGGATGTAGCTTATTGGACATATATTCTCTGTCTATCTTTTCTTTTTTTCTGTGTGTGTGTGTGTGTGTGCACGCACACGTGCACTGCAGGCTCTGACATGCTAGACAGGTACTGTACTTAGCTCCATCCTCAGCCTGTCAATCTGTGTCTATTCTTTAAAGAAATATTGATTCAAGTCTCTTATCCATTTTTAATTTGGTTGCAAGTCTTTTGTTGTAACTTTGTGGTGGTTCTTTATATATTCTAGACATTAATACCTTTCAGACAGGAGATTTGTAAACAGTTTCCTTATTTTGTAGGCTGTCTTTGCAATGCTTGATGCCCACTGATGAATAAAAGTTCAAGTTTTGATGAAGTCCAAGTCATCAGTTGTTTTTTTGTTGTTGTTGTTGTTGTTGTTCTTACTCTTTTAAAAAATGTTTTATCAGTGAATTATAGTTATAACAGTGGGACTCATTTGGACGTACTCATAAATGCATGTAACATAGTTTGCTCCATTTTACTCCCAGTACTTCCCTCTTCCTCCCTCCCACAATTGCCTTTCTTCACTCTATTGATCTTCCTTCTGTTTATTTCTTTTAAATTGATGCATTACAGTTGTATGTAAAATTAGAATGCATAGTGATATCTCCGTACATGCACACGGCATAATTTGATCAACTTCATTCTCTTTCTTACCCTTTTCCTCTCCTTTCTCTCCCCTTGCTTTGTATTCTCTATGATTTTATGACTTTGGGAATATAATTACCTTTTCTTTTATTATTTTTTAATTTGTTGTTTTTAGATGTACATGGAAGTAGAGTGTATTTTGACATATTGTATACACATGGAGTATAACTTATTCTAATTAGGATCCTATTCTTGTGGTTGTGAATGATGTGGAGTTACCCTGGTCGTGTGTTCGTATACAGGATAGGAGAGTTATGTGCGATTAATTCTCCTGTCTTTCCTATTCCCCTCCCCCTTCCCTTCCTTCCATTCCCCTTTTTCTAATCCAATAGACTTCTATTCTTCCCCTCCCTGCCCTCCTTGTTGAGGGATAGCATCCACATATCAGAGAGGACATTCTGACTTTGATTTGGGGGACTGGCTTATTTTACTCAGCATAATATTCTCCAGTTCTGTCCATTTACCAGCAAATGCCATAAATTCATTCTTCTTTATGGCTGATTAATATTTCATTGTGTATATGTACCACATTTTCTTTACTGATTCATCTGTTGAAGGACACCTAGGTTGGTTCAATAGCTTAGCTATTGTGAATTGAGCTGCTATAAACATTGATGTGGCTGCGTCACTGTAGTATGCTGATTTTAAGTCCTTTGTGTATAAACCAAGGAGTGGTATAACTGGGTTCAATGGTGTTTCCAATCCAAATTTTCTGAGAAAACTCCATACTGCTTTCCATAGTGGTTGCACCAATTTGCCATGCCACCAGCAATGTATGAGTGTACCTTTTACCTACATCCTAGCCAACATTTAATGTTAATTGTATTCTTGATAATTGCCATTCTGACTGGAGTGAGATGAAATCTCAGTGTAGTTTTAAATTGCATTTCTCTAATTGCTATAGGTGTTGAACTTTTCTTTCATGTATTTGTTGACCATTCATATAATTAATTACCTGTTTAACCACTTGATATATTTATAAGCATTTCTTCATCCCATTTGGTGAATGCTAGCCTCCAGCAAGTAAATATGGATTTCTACACATTCAGATATCTCTTAAACTTTTCTGCTTAAAACAAACTGCCCTCCCAAAGCTGAAGCTATACTAAAATAAATAAGAATATGCAGTGGAGCTTTAGCAATAATGACATTGCTATGACAGTCCTTCTCTGAACACTTAGCAACACTACATCTCCAGTAGTAGAGGTTATTGTAATACATTGTTGAGTTTCTTATCATTTTATGTTATATCCTAGAAACCATTAATAAATCCAAATTTATGAATTTTACCCATGGTTTCTTCTAACAGTTTTGGGTTTTAACTTTTTTGTTTTAGTCCCTGATATATTTTTAGTTGATCTGATATTTCCACTTGTCCCAATGCTATTTGTTGATGAGAATGTTTTTCTCCAATGAGTACACTTGTCACACTTGTCAAAATTCAATTGGTCATATGATGTTTCATGACACTGGTCATATGATGTTTCATGACTCTTAATTCCATTCCCATGGGTTCACATAAGTCAGTGCCACATTGCAATGACTCTGGTGGTTGAGGAATACATTTTGATTTTGGAATATGTGTGTAGTCCTACTTTGTTTCTGAAAGATAATTTTGGCTGTTGAGCATCTTTGAAATTCAATATGACATTTGTATGGGCTTTTTTCTGGAAACAAGCCATTAAGAGCTTGGTAGGGATTTCATTAAATCTATACATACTTTTGGAAAGTGTTGCCTTTTAAAATACTAACTTCTGCTGGGTGCAGTGGTGCATACCTATAATCCCAGCAGCTCGGGAGACTGAGACAGGAGGATCACGAGTTCACAGCCTCAGCAATGGCAAGATAAACAACTCAGTGAGACTCTGTCTCTAAATAAAATACAAAATAGAGCTGGGGATGTGGCTCAGTGGTTGAGTGCCCCTGAGTTCAATCCCAAGTATCAAAAAAACCTAACTCTTAAAACCCATGAAAATTTAATTTTTCAGCAAGATATAAGTGTGTACCTTTTTGATTATATCCATTTCTTGATATTTGATTGATTTAGATGCTGCTATAAATGGGTTTATTTTCTAAATTTTCTTCTAAGATGACTTACCGCCAGCATATAGGAATGCCATTGAAATATGTTTGATAATCTTAAATCCTGTAACTTTACTGATTAAGTCTATTAGGTAATATTTTTTGATATATACTTTTAGATTGTTGGTATATAAGATCATCTCATAAGAGGGTAGACATAGCTTTTCTTCTTTCCAATTTGATATCTTTTATTTTTCTTGCCTATGGATCTAGCTTGAACTTCTGGTACAATTTAGAACATAAGTAATGAAAGCAGGAATACTTGCATCTGATATTTTGAGGAAATCTTCAGCCTTTCACTTTGGATTAGGATCTTAGCTGTGGTTTGTATCTATTCTTTACAGTTTATGGACATCCACTTCAGTTCCTGGTTTTCTGAGTTGTTTTGTTGTTGTTGTTTTGTTTTGTTTTTTGTTTTTGTTTGTGAAAGAAGTAAAACTTTGGCAATTGTTTATGCGGGATTCCAGAAATGATCTTGTTATTCCCTTCATTACATTAATTGGTTTATTACATGGCTTGATTTTTGTATATTAAAACACCTTCACATTCTTGGAATTAGAAATTCTCCTTCATGATTTATAGTTATGTAAATTTATGATGGATTTCTACTGTGGTTTTTAACATTTCTTCACTATAATAAATTGATGCATTGGTCTATTGTTTTATTTCACTAATATTTTTGTCTAGGTTTATTATGAGGTTATGTTGACTTCACAGAATGAGTGAGGCAGTGTTTCATATATACATATATATACACATATATATGTATATATGAAATGAAACTTATTTTCAAACAACAGAAATTCATAGAAATGAAGAGTTAGAACAACTTTATTTGTAATCAACACAACTTAAAACAGCATTAATGCCCCTTAACTAGGGAATGCAAAAACCAATAAGTATAACAGTATGAATGGACCTCGGTTACATTACACTAATTGAATGAACCAAAGATGGCATATCCTGAGAGTCTAGTCAAGAACATTCTTGCAAAGGCAAAACCAAATAGAAAAAGTTGATGATGTTTGCTATGACAATAGGTGGGAGTCACACTGATTCTAATGATTAAGAAAATTTATCATGGATGATTGTGGTAGCGGTTGCATGAATGTACATTTGAAGAAAATTTTAAAGCTCTTCACTAAAAAGAATGCATATTGGTCTTTCAATTATACATTGAAAATTGAAATGAGAAATAGCAGATCATACAATTACATGTGTGCACACTTAAAATATCCATCTTAATCCCACAGGTAGTTTAACTGTTTCTTTCTGTAAAAAGTGAGATGTAGTAATGGGAGGACATCCCAGGAGAGCTCTGTGTATGCAGTGTTCCCTGATGAGGTCTGACACAATTCCAGGTGTTTATTTTAGAGGGAGAGGATGGCATGCAGTGCCACTGTGGTCATTATTAATTCATCTGGGTATTATCATCTGTTAGTGCAGGAAGGTTTTCTTCCAACTCAAATGCTTGCTGTGACTATACAACCATGGTCAAGAAGACTACCCCAAGATTAAAATTATATTGATTGACTTTGAAATCATAACCACTAACCATGTTGTTTTGAAATTTTATTATTTGCTAACATACTACTGTGGATGATGTAGGAGACATAATATTATAATGTTTATTTACAAATTAGGAAGAGGTGAGTCCTCCACAGACACAATAAGAATGGATGGTATATTCAGGACCCAAATGCTTACTAGTCTTTCCTCTATGTGTCCCAGCCTTAGAGACCTCAGAATCCTTTGACAATTACCTGCAAGAGAGCTGCTCCAACAATATGTTTTTCCATGGAAGAATTTCTGGTTTCAAACTCTCTGCTCAGGACTATCATTTGTTTATCAAGAAGAAAACTACGCTCCTATATTCAATATATACTCATGTTTTTTGAAAGAGAGAGAATTTTAATATTTATTTTTTAGTTTACAGCGGACACAACATTTTTGTTTGTATGTGGTGCTGAGGATCGAACAACGCGGGCCGCACGCATGCCAGGCGAGCGCGCTACCACTTGAGCCACATCCCCAGCCCAAGTGTAATTCATTTTAAAATAGTGGGGCAGCTGGACCGTCTATGAGTTACATGAGCACAGAAGTGGGGTTGTAAGCATTTTTCTAAACACTGAGGGGAAGCTACAATGTAAATATTAAAAGTTAATCAGAAAAGAGTTTAGTGCTATTTATAAAATGTAATCTTGTGACTTACTAAAATGTTTTTTAAAGTATAGATGAAACATAAAATGAACATTTGCTAATTTCTAGTTGTTCACTACCTTGTGGTTTTTCATTAGAGATTAAAGAGCACGAAGAGAGAGTGCAGTAACCCTTTTTTTAATCAGAAAGGGACCTAATGAATTAATAAGATCCAAACTTCATTTTAACATTTTGCACATACTCTCCTGATCTCATTCCTATTATTACTAGCATATTTGCAATTATCAATAGTCATGTAGCTAAACTTAAGGTTTTTGATTGAAATTTCACTGAGTTTAAATATTGAAGCTTAAATTTTCCTCAATCTACCTGTGGAATTGTAGCATATCACTTACCTTCACAAATTATGAGCTATCTTAATGATAAATAAAAATAATAATACCTACCTATACAGGGACACCAAGTTTCTATCAATGTTGTAAAACACTCCATGTTAAAAGTGTTATGTTATGGGCTGGGATGTAGCTCAGTGGCAAAGCGTCTGCCTTACATTCACAAAGCCCTGGGTTCGACCCCCAGTTCCAAAAAAAAAAAAACTGTTACGTATATTAAGGTAGGGGCAAACATAAAGCCCTTGTGGGCTGGACTTGTGAAATGGCATAGTCAAGGAATAGGATGAGAATGATAGGGAACAGCAGAGAATGGGTGAGCTTCCAAATTCCTCAAATTAAAATCCTGGTCCTAGTCTTCAACAAATGAAAATTTTTAAACTTGGAACTTTCCTGTCACATATATCTGCAGGCTAAAGGTAACCTGTTTCAAAAAAAAATTAAATAAAGAAATTGAACAAAAGGAAGGCTCACATGGAATTCCCAGAGCCTTCAATCCTATGAACAGAATGTGCTCAGAGGGTACATAAAATCTCATTGGACTTAGTGGACTAGAGAGACAAAGCAACTTGAGTGAGGTTTTCGGACCGCTAACCTTCCTACGTCTGAAGCCCCCATGTTGGCACCCACCTCTCTCAAACCACAGAAAGATGATGCATCCTTCCTAGAAATAATAGCACAGATAGCACTTTTCAGGTTTTGCTAAACACTCAGAATTTACTCATCTTTAGTGCATTATTTCGATTTTCACAGTAGCACCTTGAGGTTAGGTCACTATTGCTGCGACCTGTGTAGTATCAACAAAGGATTCTTGAGTAGGGATGATGGGAGATGAAGGAAAAACACAGAGTCAAAGAAGACACATAAATAATCACTAAAACCTGGGGCCGTGTGGGAGAACTGTACTCTGATATAGGAGCATTAACTCAGAACTAGCTCAGCAAGTTTACTATATAAGGTCTCATAATCAGGAAGTTAAACTATAGGGCATTGTAAATTGTTCAAGGCTTGTAAGTACTCAGAGGCTTCTTTGTTCATATAAAAGTTACAGAGTAGCAGCTACCCTACTGTTGCAGTGCTAAGAACATTCTGCCATTATCCTCCTGTACCCAGAACACCCATTGTCCTGGGACATCTGGTAACTGTTAGCATCAGAGCCAAGAATTAAAGCCAATGACATCCTCACCTTTGGCAAGGAATATTTCCCAGGATTGGCTTTGCTAACACCACAGAATCAGCTGATGGCTGGGGGCTCATCCACTCTCACACACTACCATCTTAATTTTGCAGATAAAGAAAATCTTGTTCAGGAAAGTTAGCTTATAGCAGTGATTCGTAGCTTGTAGATGTAGGGTTGACATGCACCTCTGCCCAGAGACCAGCCCTGCACTGATGCTGTGTCCTTCCCCACCAGAACTTCCTCCATGGTCCCTGTTATCTCACCACTTCCACCATGTATACATCTTAGGAGACTGCTGCAAAATCCCAAACACTGAGCTTGGACCAATGGAGACAGTGTGTAATTGTAAATTGCAACTCACTTTAAGTTTAGTTTAGACCATCGAAATGATAACCATTATGTATGGGACCAAAGCTTTCCAATTAATACTTCTAGAAACACACATACATTACCCAACCTCTGATGTCACACAATCTAAATGAAATTAACAACTCTCCAACTTCACAAATGTATTGAGAAATCAGGGAATAGAGATATAGTGTCCAGAATCCAGGCAAGTTCCTGGCATATGAGCTACATAGAAGAGATCTTTGACTTCACCATGAAAGGAAAATGGGAACTGATTGATTCATTAATTCCAACACTGTCATGTACCATCTACTAAATTATTGAAATCTCAGCTCACACACAGCTCATGAACATGGTCCACATAGACTCCTCATTCAACTTTCTAGAACCGTATATATAATTAATACACTAAATTAAATTGTTAGGCTCATGTTCTACTTATGAGAAATTTGAAGTACATAGTGTGGCTACAGTAATAAAGTAATGCACATGGTACATAAACATTCTTATCTCACTGCAGTCTTTACTATGTTCAGTGCCCCATTTTTGTTCCTCTTTGCTACAGGGCATCTCCTGATTTCCCCAGCAACATTGATGGAGAACAGAACAGAAGTGACAGAGTTCATCCTCCAAGGACTCACCAGTGCCCCAGAACTATAGGTGGCCCTCTTTATCATGATCAGCCTCATCTACCTCATCAATGTGGTTGGGAACCTGGGGATGATCATACTGATCCTCTTGGACTCTCGTCTCCACACTTCCATGTACTTTTTCCTGGGTAACCTGTCTCTGGCAGATTTCTGTTACTCTTCAGTGGTCACTCCCACAGTCATGGCTGGACTCATTCTAGAAAATTTCCTACAATGCCTGTGTTGCTCAGGCCTTCTTGTTTGGAGCCTTTGGTGGTATGGAAAATTTATTCTTGGCCACAATGGCCTATGACCGCTATGCTGTAGTGTGTAAGCCCTTGCACAACACCACCACCATGACAACACGTGTGTGTGCGTGTCTGGCTGCAGGCTGCTACCTGGGAGGTTTCCTGAATGTTTCCATCCATGTTGGGGGAAACATTCAGTCTCTTCTTCTGTCAGTCCAATGTGGTGCATCACTTTTTCTGTGATATTCCAGCAGTCATGGCTCTGTCTTGCTCTGATAAGCATGTTAATGAGCTGGTTCTCATTTACATAGCCAGCTTCATTATCTTTTTTTTTGCTAGTTATCTTGGTATCCTACATGTTTATATTTATCACCATCCTAAGGATGCTCTCAGCTACAGGATACCAGAAGTCTTTGTCCACCTGTGCCTCTCACCTCACTGCTGTCTCCATTTTCTATGGGACAATTATCTTCATGTACTTACAGCCCAGCCCCAGTAACTCCATGGACACAGACAACGTTGCCTCTGTCTTTCATACTAAGGTCAAACCCATGCTGAACCCTGTGGTCTACAGCCTCAGGAACAAGGAGGTCAAGAGTGCTTTCAAAAAAAGTTATTGGAAGCACCATTTATTGAAGAAAATGATCCTTCTGCCATATGATATGATCTTTGCACCTTTGTCTGGGTGCACAGGCTTCCTCTCTGGTTCTCAGTTCTGTTCCATTGGTCTCTATGTCAGTTGTTATGTGAATACTATGCTGCTTTGGTAATCATAACTTTGTAGTATGTTTTCAAGTCAGGAATTCTGATGCCTCGGCTTGGTCTTTTTTTTTTTTTTCCACCCCTCAGGATTGTTTTGCTATTCTATGTCTCTTATGGTTCCATGATATTGGTATTTCTAAATTATAATTATCATGCATGTTGATGGTACAAATTAATGGCTTCACTGTGACATTTCCCTAAAAGCCTGTGTGGTGCTTTAATTGTATCCCTACAACTCTCTCATACTCTTCCCCCTCTCCTGTCGTTTTTCTTTTCCCTCATAGTATCTTCAGATTGTCTGTTTTTCTTCTCTTAATTTACACATAAGAGAGAAAAAAGAGTGATACTTTTCTTTCTGTGTCTACCTTATTTTGCTAACATGATGACCACTGATAAATATGAGATGATTACAAAAAAATATGTCTCAGAAATTATATCACACCCATTCATTGTTTTTAAGTTTTTATGATCTACCTGTAGACCACACTGGATTCAGCATTCTTCTATTTTTTTCTAATATCTTTGTACAACTCTGCAACTAAGAATGGGAATTGCTCTTTCTAAAAGCCCTATAAACTAAAGCCAGATAACGAGACGCAAAGGGACCACACAGAGAGTTTACCAAGTCAAACTAGGGTTGTAGCTCCATGATGTAGTTCTGACCTCATATGTGAGCGTCCCTGTATTTAATTTTTAGTATTGGTTTGGGCAGGGTGGGGTTGGTCATCAAATTACCTACAACCATAACCAGAGATATCCAAACTATAAAATTGCTGGCTTCATGCTATAGACAGCTTTTCCCAAGCCCATCAATACAGGGCTTCATGTCGTAATGAGACTCTAATCTCCTTGTAATGTCTGTTTTTGATAATAATAATGCTGTAATAAAATTTCACAATCAACAGTTGAATGGGTAACTTGAAAGAACCTGAATTGAGAAATTCTTTGGTGTACATAGTTATACCTTTAACAAAATCCACACAACCAACAGGGGTCCAGCCCTGTATAGAGGGAAAAATCTAACCACCTGCCATTTAAGGGAATGGGATTGTTGAACTTGATGTCTTGGAGAGTAAATTGAAGGTTCACTGGGTGGTGGGTGGGGAAAGGAGAAAGTAAACATAGAGAAGCAATCTGTGCCCCTTAGATTAGTTCAGATTGTCTAGCCTTTGTTTATGTGCATATTAGTTAATATTGCTGGGTATTAAAGGATAATTCCTAATGCCCGAAGTTTGTTAGCAGTAGCAAAATAGTCCCTTTATGAATATCCTTTTGTTAGTTTTTAGGAAGAACTGCCTTCTGGGAATGACCTTTGTTAATCTACCTCTTGGAGCTAGTCCTGAACTAAGTCACTGGAATGGTGAAGAGGGAGAAGAGGGGGGGGTTTGGGGAATGCTTTTTGCTAATATCTCCACATCTGGAAGAGAGTTTTAGATCTATAACCATAGATCTATATGTGCATTTTTGGTAAAAGGCTTGTGTTTATTGTGCACATTTTATTTCAAAACATCTAAACTTTATAGGTGTCCTCAGGTGACAGGGAAACAAAAAGTAGAGCTAGTGAATTAGCCAACTTATAAATATCTCTTTGTTACAATTGATAGAAAACACACATCTTGGACGTAGAATTGCTTTATCTCTGGGCAGTGTGTATCAGGACATTAGGCTGAAAGCAGAGGGGCACAGAAAAGCACACAGGGTAAGATGGGAGCCAGGGCTCAAGGATTTAGATTTTGATGGAAGCCATTGGTGTATATGTATCTTCTGGCTGCACTGTAGGAATACTTTAATTCACCGGGAACATACTTTCTTGCTAATATTTTAGTAGTAGAACTCTGGTAATGAAACAAGCTTGGTGCATTCTGTTGCTTTGTCTCATTTTAAATTGAGCATTAAAGGAATGCATTATTTTAGTTGTAACTCTGCCAATATGTCTATCTAGAGGCCTGTTGCCATTTCTGTCTTCAGTGAAATGCTTGTCCCCAAGAGAGGATAACAGATTGAGTTGGTGTAGTGTATTCTTGGTTATCGAAAATACTCACGTAGCTTTGGGATTCTGAATTGGTGAATATTTATGATGTGTAGAAAAGCATGATACACACTACAATCTCAATCACACAAAATGGGGTGTTGTGTATGCATGTGCACAACCTAGAGGGACCCGTCCAACTAAGCTGCTTGTGACCGGATGACTTTGTTCTTTGCTTATGTTTTTATTTTTTCCTGTAATGCACATACTAACTTTTAAAAAATAAAAGCTATTTTAAAGGAAAAGAAAAGAAAGGAAACCTAACCACAGAATGGTTGGCCCACATTGCTTTCAGAGACAGTTCTTGATCAACAAAGGGGGAATGCTGGTAATCATATATACATAGATTTTAAAATGCTGTTGCTTTTCCTCCATATTTACTATACTCTGGCTTATTTTATCCTTTTGTAAAGTAAAATGTGGAAAGGTAGATTCTATAAAATAACTCTAGTTCTTAAATTAATTCACTTAAAATGTTTTAGTTCTATTTATCTCAAAAAAAATTGTTGACCATAAAAGCATATACTTTCACTTAAAACCATACCACGTTTTAAATCTCAAATCAGGACCCTTAGAACAGTTACTCAACTAAAGGGGAAAAAAGGGTAAGAGAAAAGATCAGAAGAGTAGACAAAGGGGATTGAGGAGGAGGAAGGAGGGACGGGAAAAGGGAAGAAGAGTGGAATGAATCTGACTGAACTTTCGTAGGTGCATGCGTGGATATGGCCCAGGGAATCCCCACATCAGGTATATCTACAAGACACTAATTTACAAAACCCTTTCAGTAAATTGCAGAAAGATCTGTAGAGTAGAAGTAGGGAGGCAGGAGGAAAGAGAAGGGTAGAAAGGAGAAGCCCTGGGGACTGGGTTAGAGCAAATTATATTCCGTGCTTTTGTGATTATGTCAAAATGTATCCTAATGTCTTATGTAACTAAAAAGAATAATTTTAAAAAGAAGAGTAAAAAGTTCTGTGTGCTGTTTACACAGTAGGGTGAATATAGATAACAGTTATATACTCAAGAAACCAGAAAGATAGATATGGAATGTTTTCATCATAAGGAAACCACACATGTTTGAAATAGATATGTTTAATCCAATAATTCAACATAAACATTATGTAATATATATTTTCATTGAAACATCACATGATATCCCATCAACATACAAAATTTTGTGTTCTTATGTATCAGTTAAAAATAAATTTAATTAACAAAAAATAAAAAGTAAAAAAAAGAAAAAGGGTAATAATAGTTTAAAATTTATAGTCTAGTTCTGCAATTGATTATTTTATTTATTGAACTTATTTTATTCTGTGATGTATACCATATAAGTAAATTAATATATCATATTATATATTATATAAAAATATAAAATGCAGAAGCAATATCCATCAAATTATCAATTTCGTGGAAGATGGTGGAATAGAACCACCTTCATGTGACTGCAAGAGAGAAGACTTGGGTTAACAGAGAATTTATATTCTGAAAAAAGTGAGAGAGGGAGAGAGAGGAAGAACTCTGAGAACCAATAAAGAAAAGTGATGGAAAACCTAAACAGCACAGAGAATCAGAAAGGCAACACAGAAAAGAGCAAAGCAATTCACAACTTCAACCCTGGCTCAAGCCAATTAGGAACCAAACTTCCGCAGAGATCAGAAAGTCCCTGCTGCCTTGACTGGGTGGGAGATGGCAGTGCAGGAGGGCTGTGACTTAGGGAGTGTCTGAACAAACCTGCCAAGAGGATGATGCAGTGGGGAACATGGCTGTGGCAGAGGAGAGGGGAGGGGAGGCACAGCCCTGATCCTGCCCACTGTGACAAGATGTGTCACCATCATGGAAGCAACTCACAAGGGCCAGGCCTGAAGGCACCAAGACTAAGCCTAGAAAATCCCGTGTTTCCAGTGATTCCCCCTCCAGCACAGAACTCATTCTGGGGATACTCTGTGGATTGCACGTCAGCCTTGCTCTTGGGTACCCTGGACTGGAAACCTCTGGACTGGATATATACATACCTTCCTGGAGCAGCCCACATACTGCCAAAATTCGCCTTGTCAATGAGAAAAGCTGGCAGTGGCCCCAACAGTGACTGGGTGTACACACTGAAAACCTCAGGGGAGAATCCAGCCCTGGCCTGGTCAACATCCTTTTAATCTCTCTGACAATAAATGTGGGGTGCAGCATGCTTTCTGCACCAAATATTTGGCATCAGTCTCACAGGAATCTCAACAGCTGTGACCCCTTTTCCCAGAGGTACCTGGGAGATTCCAACCAAAGACCTATAGACAAGTGTCTGCAAGTACCTGGCCTCGGAGGAATCCTTGAATTTTTTTGTCCATTTTGTCTATCCAGAATCAATAAAAATGGTTTGATTATTTGGATGAGTGTAGCAAGAAAAACAACACAGGGTCTTTTTAATTTGTTGTGTTGAAATTTGGACAAGGAATATCAGATTGGACTTTTAAAAACCTTGAGGCTAGAAAGCCAAACCAAGGCAGACTTTATATTTTTACCTGTCGTACTTAGTATCTTGAGATTCCTGAGCCTGCCAGGAAGTAACAGTCTTACTTACTCATCAACTCTAGGGAAACTTGGAGCCAGGAATTTTAAGGTTTTTTGTTTGTTTGTTTGGTTGGTTGGTTTTGGTACTAGGGATTGAACCCAAGGGTGCTTAACCACTGAGCCACAGCCTTGTTTGTAGAAGCAGGGTCTCACTAAGTTTTTTAGGGACTTTCTAAGTTGCTGAGGTTAGCTTGGAACTCACAATCCTTCTGCCTTAGCCTTCTGAGCCTCTGGGAATACAGCAGTATGCCACCACAACCAGCTTATGTACATTTTTAAGTATGACAACGACTTCAATTATACCCACAACAAGGAGAAAAAGCATTCTCATTGAATTTATGTAAATGGCTACATTGTCATTATATAAAGATAATTGTAAATAATTGATGAATTTTTGGAATGATCAGATAGGGATGAAAAAGTAAATATTTTATGTATAACTTTTACGAACTAATAAAATACTGAAAGAATTTAAAAGTAAAATTTTTGTTTATACAAGTTTACTTTATCAAATTGCTATGTTTTAAATTTTTTAAAAAAAGTTTTGCTTTATTTCTAGTTTATAAAACAACCAAATAGAGAACTCAGAATGTTCTAAATCAATAAACCTTAAATAAACCATAATTCATGACCTGCTTAGTTTCCAGGGAAAAAAAAGCCTCCAAATCTACAGCCAACTAATTTTCCACTAAGGTGCTAAGAGTACTCGCTGGAGAGCAGAGAGCCTTCTCAGTAGATGGTGCTGAGGAAATCAGATGTCCACATGCAGAATGAAGCTAGACCCCTGTCTCTCACCAGTTAAAAAAAATAAACTCAAAAGGATTAAAGACTTCTGTGTAAGATCCAAAACTTTGGAACTACAGGAAAAATGCAAAGGAGGAAACACTTCCAGACATTGGAATTGGTAAGGATATTTTTGGTCAAGATTCCCAAGGAATAGGAAAGCAAAGGAAAAATAGATCAAAGTATATATACACACACACACATCATTAAGGGTTTAACCTAGAGCACGTTTTGCCTTCTGAGCAACCTGTTTAAACGCATTCTTAACTTCTTTGTTCCTCAGGCTGTAGACCACAGGGTTCAGCATGGGGATGACCATAGTGTAGAACACAGATGTGAATTTGTCAGTGTCCATGGAGTGACTGGAACTTGGCTTTAAGTACATGATGATGATGGTGCCATAAAATGTGGAGACTGCAATAAGGTGAGCAGCACAGGTGAACAAAGCCTTCTTGTACCCCTCACCTGAGCGCATGTTCAAAATGGTGATAAACAAGTATAAGTAGGAAATCAAGATGATAAGAAGTGCAAAAACGATATGAAAACTTGACATAAGAACAAGAACCAGTTCACCAATATGTTTATTAGAGCAAGCTAGAATCCTGACTGCAGGAATCTCACAGAAGAAGTGATGGACCACGTTGGACATACAGAAAGAGAGGCAGAACGTGTCTCCAGTTTGCAAAGAAGCATTTAAAAAACCAAAGACGTAGCATCCTATGGCCAGACGAGAGCACACAGTGTTTGTCATGATGGTGGAATAATGTAAGGGCTTACACACGGCTGCGTAGCGGTCATAGGCCATTGAAGCCAAGAGGTAGTTGTCCACTGTGGCAAAGAATACAAAAAAGAACATCTGAGAAGCACATGAACTATAGGATATCATCTTGTTTCCTGTGAGGAGCCCAGCCACGACCTTGGGAGTGAGAGTTGAGGAGGAACCAAAGTCCACCAGAGATAGGTTACTGAGGAAAAAGTACATGAGGGTGTGGAGATGGGAGTCCAACATGATCAGCAGGATCATCTCCAGGTTCCCCACCAGAGTGACGAGGTAGATAAGTGTGAAAACCGTAAAAAGAGGCACCTGAAGTTCTGGGGCACTGGTTACTCCCAGCAGGATGAATTCACTCACTCCTGTGATGTTCTTCATAGCCGTTGTTTTAGAATCACAAGATGCTCTATGATAAAGATAAGTGAAGGAACACAGTGAGGAACAAAAAAAAGAGCTGCACAGAAATTGAAATGAATAACCATTTTTTACTATAGTAATAATTGACTCTTCAACATTCTCCAGATTGAAAGCATTGGTATGGCAACACGATTCCACAGATCAACTTTATCCATGCACTGTTGAATATGGAGCGCCTTCATGGATCACCTTTACAACTCTTAATTTAGTATATGAGTAAACTGAATTGTAGGAAATAATAAGTTGTCCAAGGTCACCAGTCTGGAATGAATTCACCTTCCCAATAAGATGTTTGAGTTTACTAAGAGCTTTAAGGTCAGGCGTGTTTAAAAGTATATACCAATTTAACCCTATCTTCAATACCATACAGTTGACTAATTGTATGTCCATCCATATATCAAGCAACAAAGAGTTCGAGTAAATAAGTTTATAAAGGTATTCACAGACAGAACAAAACTCTAGGCAATTTATCAGTGATTTTCACCCTAAATGATATTTATGAATTTGAATTTATTTTACATTCATTCCATTTACAAATCATCATTATATCCATTGTACAAAGCCCAGTGCTTTAAGTTGCGTGAAGTGTAATTCACGAATGTATGCATAGTAGGTTCAGAGGGAGAAATGCATCATTAGAAGTTGCAACCGACAAGAGCAATTCTGAAGAGAAGGTATAGTGTTAGATGTTTTAATATTCCCTTATCAATCCTTCCATTCACCCCTTGAGAGACGGAGGTCTTCACCAAATATCAGTGAATCTCATTTTATCCATCCCTAAACAAAGATGCCATTGGAGCTACCTCAGGGATTATCGTGAGAGTTGAGTGAGATAGTGAAGGAAACGCAGCCCAATGTGGTGTTAATAAAAAACCTGACAAGTGACAGTGACGATGTCATGGTTAGAACAGGAGGAGATCTCTATGCTAGTTTGGAGGGATGAGGGAAGAAAGAGCACCCAAGGATTCAAGGTGTGTGTGAGTTTTGAAAACAGTAGCCTTGCTCCTGGGTTGACCTTTCCCACATGTCTTCTCAGATCTTCGGTATCTTGCAGTCTTTCTTCATCAGTTCTGCCTCTCTCATGTGAGGGACTGTGTAAGTCATTCCTGATGAGCAGCCTGGGGTCTTAAGTCGTCTTGAGTTGATTGCTCCCTTGAAATCCACATTTAGCTTGTGTTCAAGGACTCCATTCTATCTTAGATGCTTTCTTACTGTTTTTACTGCCAACATGTACCTGTTATCACTGGTATTCAGAGTTGAAAGTTCATGAATCCGGAGACTAACTCTAGTTTGCAAATCTGTTTATTTGCAAGCACAGTGTTTTAAATATATTTCTTTGAATCTGAAGAATTTGAAAGGACACCCGTTCTCTGATAACCACTATTTTCTGCTGTCTTCCTCCTGGCTCCTTCATGTTTCACGTGTCTGACCTTAAATCAGGTGAGTCTGCAAATACCTCACCCACATAATGTAAAGTACAGTGCTTGTTGCTTCGATTTCTTTAGCACCAACTCTGTTTTATGAGGATCAGTGTTCTCCCTGGCCCCGTTCAGGTAATCCAAGATATTCTCACCATCTCAATGTTCTTAACCTAATCATGCATGTACTGGAATGTCTGCCATGTAAGGCAGCTCAAAGTATGTGGCAGGTACATTGTGTATAGTGTTAGAGATGATGGAAGTTGAGAAGTCTTCCCAGACTATCTGATTCCTCATTTTTTGTATGTCCATAAATAGTAGTGCATAAAGAGGTATTAACTTGTAAAGATCACCTCTCTACCATTAATTTATCTCCCCCATCACAATTCCCTGGGTTAGAAACAGCTCGAATTTAGTGCTTACTTGCCAGTTGGTCTTAGAAATAGGAAAAAGAAAAAAGAGGGAGTGTCCCGGAAAGATACAGTAGAGGTAGATATACAGTGTATATCTACACACACACACACACACTCACACTCACATACAAATACACAATCTCATTTTCAGTTTAAAAAAATGAAGAATTCAAGAATATGTGCCTTCCTCCTGTGCTACATCCAGCATGAGATCTGCTCAGGATCTCGGGATCTGTGCCTTTTATCATTGCATTATCAGTATTTCTAAATGAGAAAGTAATGAAAAGGTGAGATTATGAAGAAATTAAATTGAAAACAGAGTAAGGATCTTGGTAATTTCAGGATGAGCATTCTAGAGTCTGAATAAATGCCATTTCACTCTGTTTTGGTGAGCTATCCCTTTAACGACAGGTCCAAACACAGAAACCGGATGAATTGCCATGTACTCATTCGGAGCATCATCTGTCCCAGGATTTTGCTCATTCTTTTCAGGAAAGCAGCACACCATCTCATAAATATCCTGGTATACTCTGATGGCTTAAGAACTTTTGTATTTATATTCTAGAATCATTTTAATAATTCAGGGAAAAAAGTTCAAACAACCATACCGGAGCTCTAAAACTCTTAGAAAATGTAGCTGAATCATTCATTGCTTCTGCACCCATTACATTTTTTTTTATCATGTTGGTATATTTATATGTAAATACAAAACTGTATCACTGAAGATATTGAATATGAACATTACAATTATTTTCTGAATCTGACTCAGTTCATTGATGTTAAATACAAAATGAAATGATTGTAAAAAATAAGAATATACACATTCAAAGAGCTTATGACAGTATAAAATATTGAGGTTTGATCAGCTGCCAACCTCATCTTCTGTAATGGGGGATGAAGGATTGGAGGTTCCAGGGTGTTCTTGGGAATGTAGAATGTTGGGGGCTCTTGATTCCATCCCTGGCACATCAGGTTGCGTAGGCTAGGAGCAGGCAGGAACAGGTTGGGTAGGAAGGATTTGACTGATTGCAAGGGACCATCTCACCCAGCCAGGGGTTAAGCTTTTTATTGGCACAGGACCCACCCAGTTTGAGCTCTAGGGTCTGGCAAGCTAGCAGGCATGGAGAGATGAGCATCTCAGTAGATAGGGCCACGTTGTATAAGAAAAGGAACCTTCAAACAAAAGAAAAAGGGACCCAAACTTGTTTTCCCAAGAAGGGATTCTCACAGATTCCTCTCTCACACACTGGGCTCCCTTTTTTTTCCTCGTAGGCTTCGTACCGATTGCTTTTGGCTCTGAATGCTAAGTGAATTCATTTCTACCTGCGGTCCTCCACTTGGGGGAGTGAAAGAAAAGACAGGGTCTGGAATCACAGTGGAGGTCTGTTCTCAAAATCGTCAAAGTAAACAGCAAAACTGTTAGATAAGGACAATTCATGCTGAATTAAATCAGTGTCACCGTAAACCAGTATTCTTGGCTCCAACAGGCAGAACCCAAAAGGAAAGAAGTCATTATTTAAGGATTAGGGCCTGTGGAAGGAGAAGGGAGGAGATGTGTGTCCTCTTCCATCACTCTGATGTCTGACAACAGGAGCCATGATCCCCAACCCCTGATAGTCCAGGATAAACAGCAAGGTCTAAGAAGCAAGGAGTTCTGAACCATAACACAGAGCCCCAGAAATGTCTACAAAGAGTATCTGTGTATATATGTATTTATAGGATATGACCATATTATCACATACAATATATATTATATACACACATACATATGGACCCATACACATAAGTGCACATATGCACAGGCGCACACACACAGAATGACAGAAAGGACTGGAATATACGCCCTATGTATAAACGTGTTTGGCACTCGGGACAATCTCTAGATTATGTAACTTGGTCAAGCTCTCTGAGCACAAACCTCCCCATCAAATCCTAGCAAAGGGAAGGAGTGGAAGAGAGGAGACCTCCAGAAAAAGAATGGCATTGGGAAAGGGGGAGGGAGTTTCCTTCCCCACTTACCTCAGGGCCCCTGGCAAAAATCAATAGCCACAATTTGGTTTTAATAAGGCACAGTTCGATAGCAGGTGCTAGGAATTAAGAACACATTGTTGGCCCTTTCTAGTGGCAATTTCACCACATCTATCTAGCCAAAGGGAAAGGCTGCCTTGCGTGCAAAACGTGCGCCAGGAGACACGAGAAAGAGGTTGATCCATGGCTTCAGCATAACTGATGGCAACCTATAGGCTCAGCGGTGTCCAGGGTAGTTTAAGGAAGGCTGGCCAGCAGGAAGAAGACTTGTAGGACAGTTACTGCCCCTCCATGGCCAGTAGACTGTGGCCAGAGGGCACCATTCCCTCCTTCTCTGCAAACTCCAGGATGGCTTTGTAGCAAAAATAGTACTGCTCAGGGGTCTGGATGCTGAAGGCCCTCTGGGTCCTCATGCGTGATACTGTCTGGAATACATTAAGGGTGCCAAGCTCCTCCAGCTGTGCCAGGCAGATGTCCAGCGAGCAGAAGGTACCTGTAGAAAGAAAGAAAAGGTCAAAAGGTCATGTCTGGCTTACCTCCCTTATCTCCCTCCCTTCACTAAATAACCCAGGCAGGACTGGATGAGTGAAATCAAAGGCAAGATGCCTCTTGGCAGGAGGCCAGATATCCTCAGGCCGGAGGAATCAGGAAGGAGGTCACAGAGTACTGAAGGCCAGAGAAAAGCAAAAGCCTCCTGTCTCTCAGGACATACATGGGGTCAACAGGATAAGTAAGGTAGGTAACAAAGAGGAATGTATCTTCAATCTAGGACAGAGTGACAGTACTCCCACACCCAATTTCCAGACACTCTGTATCTTCTCCACAGAGGCCTAACACAAATCTATCCTTCATAACTTTCTCCCAAAGGGACCTGTGAACTAGAAAGGCCAGGAGTTCTTGCTGTGTACATTCCCTTAAGGCAAAAGCTACTACCTGACTTCCAGACTACAGAATCCAACAGGGTGGGAACCCAGCTGGAAAAAGGGAAGGAAGGGAAGGAAGCAGCAACTCAGCTAAGCTCTCTGGACACCCAGAGTGATGAAGATAAAGCGTCAGGGTCAGAAGATAACCATGGCAATGGAAAGTATAAAACTTCAATCCCTAGTGGGCTTGGTTTATGAAGTGTACATTGTGGCCAGCACCTAGCATTAGGGATAACCAAAAGGATATTAAAGAGCAATTTTCATAGCAATTTACCACCAAGGGATCAAATGAGTTCTTTATTGCAATCACAAATGTGGTTGAACAGCTTTGTTCTTCCTCCCAACCCCTAACACCTCGGGATATACCAAGAGGTGCATTAAGTATATTACCTGTCCTGCCAATGCCTGCACTGCAATGTACCACAATGGGTGGCTCAGGACACTGTCCTTTGGAGCGTGCTCCCATACTGCTGACAGCAAGGCTCTGCTGGCTTCTGACCACTCTCAAGAAGTCAATGAGGGAAGCTGCTGAAGAAGGGACACCATAATCTGGCCAGCTCAGAAACTGGAAGTGGGTCACCTGGCGTTTCTGCCGCTCCTTAGATGAAAAAATGATGCAAAAGTTAAGGAGGTAATTTCTATCTGCCCCTGACTACCTTGGGTTTTGTTAGATTCTCAACACTCTGCCAAGGGCTCCCTTCTACCACAATTGCTTCTCTACTGCAAATCTAAAGGAAGGATTAAATGTTTGGAAAGGGTAGAATTGCTGCATTGCAGGATCCACATTTCTTATCCTGAAAGTTTTACTCTTTTGTAACACCACTGTTATGTTGAAATAATATTACTATATTGGCTCTGAGTTGAATATTCTCATTTTGTACCAGATAAACAGCAGCATATAACCTGCCTGGAACTTTATCTATTACCTCTAGAAATTTTCTTTACAGAAAGAGTTCTATCCCCAGCTTTAAAGGAATAAAGAGAAACCCAGATTTACCTCTGTGTTGTGAATTTCTAGTGTTGTTTTCTTATAATGGTTCATGTTCTCCACACCTAGATTGGTCACCGTGAGGAAGCCAAATCGAATCCGAGAGTCTTTTTCTAAAGGCCAGTACTGGCCACACTTTCTTCTGCCGCCCTCCTCAAAGCTGAACACACACAGAGCAAGGTAAACCTCCATCCTTCCTCTTCAAAGCAACAAGCCCACTCCCCCAATGACCTATTGTACCCATAGACAGAAATGTCATGTCCTGCTTTGCCTCTAACTTACACATTGATTCTTGGCAGAAAATAAAAACCTCTTAATTTTAAGCAGATGTAAAAGCAGGTAAAGTTTCTACATGTGCTCATTTAGCAGACACTTTTTGTGCACTTAATGTTTCATTTGGTGTCTTTTCTAATACNGGGGGCCGGCGGGGCCCGGCGCCCGCGGCGGCTGCAAGTGCCGCCTCTGCTCCCTTCAGAAAAATCTCTCCGACTGTCGATCCATCCATTACATTTTTCACTAAGTTGTTTCTTGACTACAGAAGCTTACCTTGCTCCTTGAAAAGAAGGAAAAGATGATCCTGAATTATGAGTCTGGTACCAAAAATTCAACCTTGAAAGAATGTATGAACAATTTTGGATAAACTCTTTCCTAAGTATTACTCAAATGTCTCAAGTTTCCTGGGGCATGAAGAAATGGAGGTAAGATCATTAACACAGAGAAGATGCCTGGCGTTAAGTCTTGTGTCTACCATACATTTTTCTGTGTAATTGGAAGAGTTATTGACCTGTGGCCAGGCTCAATTTCCTCATTTGTGAAATAGAAATAATAAAATTATCCTTCCTGCATATTTCCCAGAATAGTCCCTGTAAAGAGGAGATGAGGGTATATCTGGTAAAATCAAAACCAAACAAACAAACAAACAAAAAACCTTACTAAGTGTTGATCCTCTCAACATGAATCCATGTGAAGTTTATCTGGGGTGTTCGACTAGCTATGTTGGCAGACTCACTGAAAACACTTCATTTGAAGGAACACTGCCATCCATCAAAATAAGGTGTGACAAGGAGGCTCTGCTCAGACTCTGGTCCCTTTGAAAGTAATGTCATGATGGGACTATGTCATGATGGAGTCATGAAGAGACTCCAGAGCTCCATATATAGAAATCAGGAGAAAACCATACTGCTTAGTGCCCTCCAGGGAACAGACTCCCTTTGAGGGTAATCATTCCTCTCCACCCCATTTACCCAGTGAAGAAGCAAGTGAACAGTGCACAGAAGTGTAGTTTGAGGTGCTTAGTAGCACAGAAATGCTTTTGATACTTGGTATCATTTCTTCCCACCCCATCCCCACTCCTCCATTTTTTAAGGTGTTACTTACATATGTGAACAATAAATTTAACTGATTTAAAATTATTGTGGCTATTGATATTCATAAAATACTTCTAAAACCTTATTTTTTTAATCTGTCATTTTTAATTCATTTTCTTTTCACCATTTCTATTTAGTTCTCATAACTCAATGATGGCTACTGAAGTTTTTAGCTGATGAATCTATTGTATCTCTGTTTTTTTTTTCTTGAGATCAACTGACAAATATGATCTCAGGGTCACAGAGATAAAAAGTAGTCTTCAAACCAAAAAATGTAGCTTACTATTTTGTTTGGATCTGTAGGCATGTAGCCTTTTTTATTCCCTGAATTACCCTGCAGTAGCAGACAGTGTTGCTCTATCTGTATCCCCTTGGAACTCATTGTCCCTGTGCTGGCCAAAGCTTATTAGGACAAAGAGTCTGCATCTTTAGAATGAGGGATAATTTTGCTGTAAGAATCTGCCCAGCTCATTTGCAGAATGTTTAATTTCCCTAGTGGCAGCCACCAGATAGGAGTAGAGCAATGAATACCCCAGATTCCACAACTTTCAGGTAGTATAACCCTGAGCCACGTCTTTTAGAGTCTTCTCGTGGCTCCACGGTTCCAGGTATGATTTTCCTCCATTGCTCACATTTATTATCTGCTCACTAATGAAATCCTGAATTTGTGTCTGTATTAGTCAGGGTTCTCTAGAGGAACAGAATCCACAGGATGCATATAGTATTATCAAAGAAAGGAGATTTATTAGGTTGGCTTCCCAGTCAGAAGCTGGATAGCCAGGGAATCCCACAATGGCCACGTGCAACCTGCAGTGCTGGGGGGACTAGTAGTTACTCAGTGCCAGAGGTGGAGCCTCAGAAGCAGGACAAATGATGTCTCTCAGTTCTACACTGAAGGCTTGGGAGCTCCCTAGGGAAAAGCTCATCAGAGTCTGCGTGGAAGGAGTGAAGGAGCTCGTGTCTGATGTCCTCGGCGGATGGCAGCAGCAATCCCAGAACCCACTCAGGAAGAATCAAGTTTGCGTCTGTCGGTATCTTCCTTCTTCCACCCTTTGTTCCCTCCAGGCCCCCACTGTGTGCCACCCACATTCAGGGTGGGTCTCTCCTATCACTTGGCTGCCCCATATGAGAATCAGTTCTGAAAACATCTTCGCCCCTTCATCATGGGACCCAGAAATCTCTTAATCTTCAGCATCTCTTAGTCCAATCAAGTTGGCCATCCAGGTTAATCATGGCAATGTCCTTCCCTCCTGTTACTCCCTGTCTTCTGCTTTATGAGCGCTTCCTGCTATTAACTCCTAAGTACATGATTTCAAATTACTGATTTGGGTCTGATATGGGGGAACCTACTCTAACACAGATCCCAAGACTATATGGGTCTCTTCTTTAAACAGGCAGATCCTCTACCATTAACCTTGGAACCTAGAGTAATACGGGACAAAAGACACCCTTGCCTCAGATAACCAAGACCAAATCAAAGGAGAAAAGTTGAAGAAGAAAACATATCCATGCTCATTCTTCTTTCAAATTCCCCAATCAGATAAATTGCATCTCTCTCCTCTGCTGAAAACCTCCACTGTACTTCTGTACCTGTGGCTTGCCAACTAACTTTTGAGTTTTGTATATCTCAAAGGGTTTAATTTTCCCCTTATGCTCCAATAGCAGTGGCTCAGGATATAGGAACGTGGATTAGCACTTATTTCCCCACAGCCTTTGTGCTGGCTGCAGACTTCCATGTCTTATGACAAGAACAATGATATGAGGCCAATGATTATTATTTTGTATTTTCACTGTCCACCTTCTCAAAATTTTTTCCTTGTTCCTGTTTTTCTGCTTTTATGAAAATGTGATCCAATAGAGAATTTTTTAAATATATTCCCTCAGAAATTTGTGTGGTCCTTCAAACAGAGAACTGAGCCAGTTCTTTATTTGATAAATTCTCACCTAATTTCTATTTGAGCACTTATTTCCCCCATGTTCTCTCTATTCTTTGTGGAGCTCATACAACATAGGGAGTTTTTCAATCTATCCTGTCACTTTAACCTATTTTTGTTTTACTTATAATAAGAATACTTGAGATTTAAATTAAAATTTAGCAAATTTTTAAATGCACAATACATTATTGTTAACTTTGGGCCCATCATTGTACAGCAAATCTCAAGGACTTGTTCATCTTGAAAAACTTATGCTTTGTACTCATTAAATAGAAACTCATTTTCCTCTTCCTCAACCCCCCAAAACTACCGTCCTATACTCTGTTTCTTTAATTTTGGTTATTTTCAATACTTTTTATAACTAGATTCACACCATAGTTTTCTTCTGTCCCTGGATTATTTCACTAAATACAACACTTTCTAGACTCACTCCTATCTAGACTCACATATACGGATTTTCTCTTTAAAATGATTGAAGAGTATTCCATTGTATGTATATGCCACATTTTCTTTATGCACCTAACTGTTGATGGACATTCATGCTATTTCCGTAACTTCACCTTTGCATATAGGTATATAATAGACAGGAGGATCTGAATATTTCTTTGAGATCCTGATTTCAATTCGTTTGGTTATACACCCCAAAGGAGGATTGCTGGATCAAATGATAATTTTGTTTCTGATAATTAGAATCTTCATATTGTTTTACATAGTAGCTACAACTTTCATTCCCACTTAGAGGGCTCAAGAGTTCAGGGATTTCCCCATCACTTACTAATACTAATTTTCTTTAGTTGGTTTGTTATTATTGTTAATTATAATAACTACCAATAGGTGTAAGGTGCTATTTCATTTGTGTTAAGTCTATGTTTAATCTTCAATCTGTTTTTATGTTGATTTGTGTTGATTTTTCTCTACAATGTAAATTACAATCCAATTTGTTATTTCACATGTGAATATCCAGTTTTGCCAGCAGAATTTGTGGAAGAGACTGTCTCTTACCTGTTGTCCATTCTTGGCACCCTCATATGGTTTTATTTCTGGGATCTCTATTCTATTTTATTGTTCTATGTGTCTGTTTTTATGCCAGCACCATACAGCTTTACTTACTGTCATATCACAACATTTTTTACTCCTTTATTTCTTTTTTATTAATCAATTTGTTTATTTTAATTACATATATATGATAGCAGAATGCATTTTGATTCATTTTACACAATAGCAGCACAATGATGCAGCGTCGCACCATATGTGCAGTCATACATGTACCTAGGGTAATGATGTCTATCTCATTCCACTGTCTTTCCTGCCCCCATGACCTTTCCCCATCCTTCCCTTTCCTTTGCCCAATCAAAGTTCCTCAATTTTTCCCATGCCTCCCCCATTATGTATCCACATCCACTTATTAGAGAGGACATTCAGCCTTTGTTTTGGGGGGCTTGGCTTACTTCACTTAGCATGATATACTTCAACTCCATCCATTTACTTGAAAATATCATAATTTTATTTTCTTTTAATGCTGGTAATATTCCATTGTGCATATATACCACAGTTTACTTATCCATTCATCTATTGAAGGGCATCTAGGTTGCTTCCACAGTTTAACTATTGTGAGCTGAGCTGCTATAAAGTTGATGTGACTGTGTTACTATGTATGATGATATAGACTGGGTCAAATGGCAGTTCCATTCCAAGTTCTCTAAGGAGTCTCCATAGTGCTTTCCAGATTGGTTGCACCATTTTGTAGCCCCACCAGCAGTATATGAGTGTGCCTTTCCCCCCACATCCTCACCAACATTTATTGTTGTCTGTATTCTTGATAACTGCCACTCTGACTGGCATGAAATGAAATCTTAGAGTAATTTTGATTTGCATTTCTCTAATTACTAGAGATGTTGAATATTTTTTCATATATTTGTTGATCAAATATATATTTTCTTCTGAGAAGTGTCTGTTCAGCTCCTTAGACCATTTATTGATTGGGTTGTTTGTTTTGTGGTGTTAAGTGTTTTGAGTCCTTTATATATCCTGGAGATTAGTGTTCTATCTGACATGGCTTATTGCAATAAAGAATACCAGACACCAGAAAAGCTGAAATGAGTCCAAAAGACATGAAACAAGCCACCATGGCAGCCATAGTCAGCTCATCAGTCTGGTTGGGAACCTGGGCATGATCCTGTTGATCCTGTTGGACTCCCGTCTCCACACTCCCATGTGCTTTCTCCTCAGTCACCTGTCTCTGGTGGACTGCGTTTATTCTTCAGCTATCACTCCCAAGGTCATGGCGGGGTGTCTCACAGGAGATAAGATCATTTCCTACAATGCTTGGGCAGCCCAGATGGTCTTCTCTGCAGCCTTTGTCACTGTTGAGAGTTTCCTGCTGGCCTCGATGGCCTTGGATCTCCATGCAGCCGTGTGTAAGCCCCTGCGCTACACCACCACCATGACGAGCACTGTGTGTGTCCTGATGGTCACCGCCTCCTATACCTGTGGACTTCTGCAGGCTTCTGTCCACGTAGCCTTCACATTCCATCTCTCCTTCTGTCGTTCCAATGTGTCAATCACTTTTTCTGTGACATTCCCCCAATTCTGGCTCTTTCTTGCTCTAATATCTATACAAACGAGATTGTGCTTTTCACATTGGCAGCATTTGATACTTTTTTCACTATCTTGGTCATCTTGAGCTCTTACCTGTTCATTTTGGTTGCTATCCTGAGGATGCATTCGTCTGAGGGACAGAAGAAGGCCTTCTCCACCTGTAGGTCCCACCTCACAGCTGTTTCCATCTTCTGTGGAACCATCATCTTCATGTACTTACAGCCAAATTCTAGACACTTCATGAACATGATAAAATGGCATCTGTGTTCTACATGATGATCATCCCATGCTGAACCCCCTGGTCTACAGCTTGAGGAACAAAGAGGTCAACAGTGCATTCAGGAAAGCTGTTGGAAAACCAAAGTCCTCACCAGGCTTAGTCTGTTAATTGTATATTTCTTACAAACAATGTGGAGCATTCATTGGGCATCTAGTACCTAATAATATTATGTAATTACAATTGTTCCTTTTTTCTCATTTCTCTGAATAGTTCTTTCACAATGATAATGCTTCTCTTCGTGGTTTGTAAATATAATTAGGTGTTAGGGAAATTTGCATGTCTTTTTTCAGAAATAATATGCCACTTCCACTTTAAGAACCAGATTCTAATCCTAAATACTGTAGGATCCCACATATCACCACACCATTAGAGTGAAGTCTTTTGCAGGTAATCCTCATATATACATGATACCAATTCTCAATTCTTAAAATGTAAAATAACACCATGATTCTCATATCTGTATATAGTTCTCAGACATACGTGCTCCTAAGAATCATATTGAAAGATTGTCATAGTGCAGAATACCAGAATATAATTCAAAATAATACCTTTATATATTTGTTGCAAAATTAATAAATCCATAGTATGATCACTCATTATCTGCATCTTCTTGAATCCTGAGCTTCAATATAGCAGAAGTTTCAATGAAGAGTTGAATAATGAAAAATACCCTATAACCAAACCCATTTCATCTGTCAATCTCAGATATCAGAGACAGAGTTCAGAGAACAAGAATTTATTCTGAATATATTGATATTTAATCCTTACCTGACTTCTAGACAGTATCATGTCTAATAAATTTATTGTATAGCAATATGTCCTGTCATAGATGATTCTACATGCTTGTTAATAAAAATGACGAAAATGTAAAACTGTGAGTTTATGTGTGTATTATTTCCAGGAGTAGAATTAGGAGAAAGAAAATTAGGGCAAGTTCGTCCCCAAACGACCAGCTGTAATATTGTCTTCTCACAAAGTACTGAGGATAGGATCAACAAAGACAAGAAATTTGTTCAAGTGTGTTACAAAGGAATGAAATACTATCATTGGTCACTCAGAGACATGCAGTCAGGCACAATCGAAATCACAGTCAAGACTGAGTTTCCTATTTTAAAATGCAACCTCTGGGACTAAGATGGAAGGGGAATTGTAAGTGTAAGAAGGACTGGCATCAGATCATACTTCAGACCTCTCATCTTCCACTGGGCACAGTTTATTATAGTAATCCTTCAATGCTTGCTCCATTAAATGAGTTAAATGTAATAGGGAATAAAATAGTGAGGAAATATGTGAATGAGTGGAGTAAGGGAATGGAGTATGAATACCTGAATCAGCACCAAATAGGATCTGTAATAACTGATCACAGGATTCAAGGGCTCCTTTATTTATGTACCTAGGGGGAAGACATCTGTAAATCCATCCCACAGTATTCTCTCTTTGTTTGTCCCATTAATGTAAATAATATGTATATTTTCACTAACCAAACTGAAAGCTCATATTTAAGAATGTAGCCCATATCGCACCCTGCAGGCTTATGGATCATCATGAAACTCAAAACACAGAAAATGATCCATGTGAATCAAACCAACATGGCAATTAAGATCAGGATGACCAATCTTTGTAGGAAAACCTGTAATTGTGAAAATGGATTGAAAGGAAATGGACCCCACTTTTCTGTGTCCATTGGGTTAGGAGCCAGATGGTAGCTGAGGACACGGGGACTGGCATCCTTCTAAAGCATTACCATGTATCACTCAGGTAATGAGGTCCTCAAGAAGACCTCACAAATGCAGCTGTCAGCCCATGCAAAGTCAGATCAAAGAACAAAACATGTTCTCTGAGAAATTCTCAAGGGAGAAGACAAATATCAAGAAAAAGAATCACCAGCTGCCTTACAAACATAAGAATATTGGTTCATGAATTCTCTCTATAGAAGTCACTTTAAACTGTATTAATTTAATAATGAAGATCAAAGTCCCCAAGAGGAGACACTGTGTTCAAATTGTGTAATTCCTCTGTGTCTGTTTCTCTGCTTTCAATATGTGCATAATAATGCTATCTACTCCATGGGGTTGGGTGACCTTTAGTGAATAGATCATACCAGGTATTTAGTACAAATCTTGGCCTTCTATAAAGAAATAAATGTAACGCGCGGTTAATTCACCTTTAGCGAAGAAATGAAGAACGGACCATGTCATGCCTCTGTCATTCTCTACTAAGAGTGCTGCCTCACTCTTTCTCTCTACTTCTTCATATTATGTAGTTTTTCAACACGGACCTGCAGATAGGTCCTATCCACCTAGGGACACATTCTTATATACATATCCACCTAGGGACACATTCTTGAAGTCAACCAACTTCTGAGGAAACCAGAACAAGGATAAATTTCTCTGTCTGACTTTAGGATAATCAGCTAAGAAATGTTTAACTATCTGATCACAGTCACAGAATCACCTCATTCTTCTCTGGGATGTACAAGAAATGTGTTGAGAACCCAGGACCTTCCTGTACTTTCCTCATCAGCCATACTAAAATAAAATGGAATGAAAATTACCATGAAGAATCACATCGGTTACACATCCACATTTTTACATAATGCCCTATTAGTAACTGTTGTATTCTGGATGTGTGTAACCGATGTGATTCTGCAATCTGTATTTGGGGTAAAATTGGGAGTTAATAACCAACTTGAATCTAATGTATGAAATATGATATGTCAAGAGCTTTGTAATGTTTTGAACAACCAATTAAAAAAAAGAAAATTACCATGAAAAATCACATTGGTGATATTCTTTATGTCACCGGGAAACAGGCAAATAATTTTAAACTTTTGATTGGACTAAACATTGTTGATAGGGGAGTTTAAAATTAACTGATTCCAGTTCATTTACTGTGTGATATTTTGGTATTAGGGACAAATTAATTTCCATCAGTGATTTCCTATAAAACATGTGATATAATGTAAGCAGAAAAATCTTCTTCCACTACATTAAACACATATAAATTATACAGCATATATTTATAAATTTGTAACGGAGCTCAAATATTGTTTGCAAATATTGTTGTCCAGAACAATGTAAAAAATTGTATATGAGAGATGAGCTTGCTATTTACAGAGTTTTGGGAATAAAACAAATTGTCGAGCATTTGATAGCAATATTATTTCCAAAAAAAAAAAGGAGTGTACAAATTTAGGATAGATTCCCTGGGGAAAAAATTAGAAAAACTATATTGATTTCTTCCAATGACCAAAATCCCCATTTTGTGTGTCTTCATAACCATTTCTCATGTCTCTAGGGATAAAAGAATTTGGGGTATTCATTAAGGGGGAAAAATACACTGACAAAACTAATACAAGACCTGTGAGTTTTAAAAATTGGGGCCATTAAAGCTGTAAAAGCTATAGACAGATATTTCCTATACAATAAGGCAAAACAAAATAGGTTCACCTGAGATGCATTTTCAAACAATAAAGAATATGTTGAATGTAGCAGAAACATAATGAACATAATCAACCAAATCTAAGAGTAGACACATATTGTGTTTCAAGAGAAATAAATCATAATGCAATACAAAAAAATTAAAACAAATGTTTTTAAAATATTCATCATTCACAGAGGAAATGCATGCATTAAACAAGAATAAGAAATAAGTGAAAGAAAAACAAGTGCTCATTGATCATTCCTAGGTGTGTGCTTTTCAAAAAATAAATAAACAGCACAGGAAAGCCCTGGAGATAAAGTTTATATTTTCAAAAAATATGAAATTATTTAATGGATGGGTTAAATATTAACCTAAACAAAATTGAATTCCGAATTAGCATGTAAATACTACTTTTTAAAATATTTGAAATACTCTTTTAAAAAGAGAGATGGAAAACTTGAAAAACTATTAAACAAACTAGTACAACAGATTGAGAAACTCCAACATGGACCTACAAAGAAACAGAGAAGGAAAATATTTTGATGCCAAAAAAAAATATTCAAAATAGTAATCATCAGTCTGACAGCAGATTTTTCGTAAAAAAAAATGTATAGAAGTCAGGAGACAGTGGATCACATCTGTAGTATTATTTTTGCAATATGTCCTCATCTGGTTTGGATATTATGGTGATGCTGCTTCTAAACAATAAATTTGGGAGTATTCTTCCCCTTTTATTTCACATTTTCATTTGAGGAACATTGGCATCTTTCTCAAGAATCAGATGATGATCTGGGTGGGTGTGTTTCTGTGTCTTCTACTCAATCCCATTGGTCTATATATCTGTTTATGCCAGTACTATGCTGATTTTGTTGTGAGAACTCAACAGTATAATTTGAAATATAGTAACTGATACATTCAATGTTGTTCTTAATGCTTTGAATTATATGGACTACTCCAGATTTGTTTTTTTCCATATAAATGTTAAGAGTTTATTCCTAGTTCTGTGAAGAATTTCACTAGCATTTTAGTGGGTGTTGCTTTAAGTCTGTGAAGCATTTTTGGTGGTATACATCATTGGCCTTTCTTAGCAGTGAGCAAAATGGACATAGCTCTGTTAGTGGACAAACTCTGTATTCACATGGCAAATAAGCTGAAGACTAGTCGTACAATTTTATTTTCTATGATGATCCATCAATGAGAGAAAAGTCCTCATCACCTAAAAACCTCCCCCAGAGTCCTACTTTCCAAACACCATGACATTTGGGATTATGTTGCCAGCACTGGGATTTGGAGTGAAAATGTGAACCATTCCAGTTGCCATATGACCCAGCAATTTAACACTGAAATGTGTACCCAAGAGAAATGAAAACAGGCCCCCACAAATATTATATACAAATGGTATCATTTTAAGAAGTAAATAGTAGGAAAAATGTTCATCCACGGATGAATGGAATAAATAAAATATGATAAATACTTACAATTTAATATTCAACAATAAAAGGGAAGAGAGTACAAATACATGCACAAAATGGATAATCATGAAAACAGTCTAAAAGAAGAAAAACAGTTAAAAATGACCATGACCACAATCATATGATTTTATTTATATAAGGGGTCCAATTCTAATCCTTTTTTATTTATATATGACAGCAGAATGCATTACAATTCTTATTATAGAACAGAACCTAGGTGAGTGGTTTCCTAGGGCTTAGGTATGGAAGCAAACAGAAATCACTTTCAATCAGTTCAGGGTCTCATTTTCAGGTGTTGAAAATGGTCTTGAATTATTGTGCAACAGTCACACAACTCTACATATGCATTTGAAAATGGTGAATGTTGCAATCTGTTCATTACATCATGACAAGGTGGCTGTATAAAAAACAATGAGTGTGTGATAAGGGGATGAGTTCCCAAAAACTTATCTGAAGTTTTTTAAAAATACACAGTTTATTATATCTGATATTAGATAGAATAGATTCTGTCACATACAAGAACAAATAAAGCCAATAACACAATGATTGAACATCACAAGGATTTATTTCTTAATTTGCTACTAGCTGCACAACACAGGGTCTCTAGAACAGTGTTGGTCTCTCAACACATGTTCCCTCAAATACCAACCCAAGGGGAACTTGGTCTCCTGGAGCTCCTCTCTTGGGAGCATAGACTCCTCAGCTGCCCTGGTGTAAAGAGAGACAACAGATGGGCTGTGCACAGACCTCACTACACCTCAACTCAGGAATGACACACACTGGTGATTCCCTTGTCCACTTGGAAGCGAAGGTTGATGACTCTGACAATTTCAAAAACTCAAGAGAAATATAGGAAGTAGATGTAGTATTTCAGCACTACTGTTTTTCTTCCACTTCCAAAGTCAGTTTTAATAGGGTGATAAAGTGGTAACACTTTAAGCTTCTTAATCTCTCCATACATGTTACACATCATGCTTAGCTTTCTACATATCTCATTTCATCTGCATGACTCTCCTGTGAGAGATAAAGAATATTATTACTATATTTTCCCAAGTGATATTCTCAAGTTTGTCAACACTAATTAATTGGCCAAGATCACAAAGTGCCACAGGTGATAGGAATGGAATTTGAGCTAATACACATGGCCACACAATTCTAACTCACAATATGACACTTGACTGTGCTGATGAAAGAGATAATTCTGCACAAATCAGTGGGATTAAAGGTTGAAAAACTGGAGAGGAAAACAATGGACACATCCCTTGAATTTTAGATAGAAGAAAAAAATAATTCCTTCTATTCACCATAACAGGATCGCACAGTGAAGTTATTATTAGTGCATATAATGCATTGCATATTTTAAATCATCAAAATGCAAGTTTTTCAAGGTCCTCAAATAACAACAAAAAAAGACATATTTAAGATGAGAGACAAGCTACTTATTCTGATTTACATGATGTTACATACTATGCACACGTGCTGAGATGCCTTTGAATCCCATAGACGGGAATGTTACATACTTACAAAAAACTGTTTTAAAAAACGAGCAAAAAGCCAGGCCCAGTGGCACCTGTAATCCCAGCAGCTTGGGAAACTGAGGCAAGAAGAACACTAGTTCAAAATCCAGCCTCAGCAAAAGTGAGGTGCTAAGCGACTCAGTGAGAGACCCTGTCTTAAAATAAAATACAAAAAAATATGACTGGGGTGTGACTTAGTGGTCACGTGCCCATGAGTTTGATACCCTGTACCCTCCCCCCAAAAAAACAGAGAGCAAAAAATGTCCCGGAACCACCTCTACAGTGAAAAGACAAATCAATATTTTGCTTAAAAAAATAGAATAAATGAAAGAAAAGTGTACCAGGAAGATTCTAAGGAAATCCTAAGGAAATTTGAGAAAGACAGAGGTGAGAAAGATTGCATGAGGTCATGGACTCACCCAAATCAGAGACTTTCACCAAGGATTTTATTTTATTGCCTAATATGACTGTGGCACAGCTCATTGACTGACTGGGCCCTTGTTCCTCTAAGATTCTATCCCTTGTGTCCTCACAAGCACTCTCAGCCAAAAGGCACACACCACCCTCTGCTAGCTCCAGACAGGGTCAAGTTAAGGGGCCAACGTGAGAATCGAAGTCTCCTGAGATCTCCACTCTCATGGCACTGCTTCCCCTGAGAGTCCTGTGGAAAGCTGCCATCTCTGGCTTGGTATTTTCATGAGCACAGCCCACGTTCTCTGCCACAGAACAGAGCTCCATGGTGGGGAAGGAGACTCTTCTGCAGGATGAGTTTTCAGATGTGGACTTGGGACAATGGTTGGGATACCCCTTGATTTGTTCCATCCTTTATCTGTTCCCAGCACAAAAGTAAGTATTATGAAAAGAGACAGCATATCTGGTTACAAGTCTGAGGGGCCATAGAAAGCCTCACCCTTTTATTTTACAAATGAAAACAAAATGAAAAGTAAATAATGCCCAGTTAGTGTATACAGCAGCAGCACGGGCTCTTATTGCTGGTCTTCTCACCCCTAGTTCCCTGCTCCCTCCTCCCACAGTGCTGCTCTGCAGCAGGCAGATGTGCATGCTCACTGCTTTGCCTTACACGAATGGCTGGGAAGATGGTTAGACTGAAGAGGAGAACACACACCTCATCTTCTTGCATCGTGAAAGTGCTGTAGGAGTACAGGTGCAGCGATTATAGCTCAATTTCTCAATTTCAAGGGTTGTGGCTCCTAAAAGGTCTCCTTGACCATCTATATTGTTAGCCTGCTTTCCTTAGGATTGTCAAAGTTTGGACATTCAACATGGTTAGCTGAACATTCTGCAGTAGCCAAGAAAAGCTGAGATAAGCTGAATAATGGCTCCAATGGCTGCATTTGAAAATGTTGGTGTCATGGTTCTCAAAGAACTTTCATGTTCATTATCACATAAGAGCCTACGACGGGGAGGTCAAATTACTTTCAATTTGGATCTCCTCAGCAAGAAGGGCTGCATCATCCATGATATGAATGTGGCAGTTTGTTAGGCCAGGAGAGATGAAAAGCACTCAGTTTTCACATTTAAAAGTGTCTCTTGGGCTGAGAGAACCTCTCGTGCTGTAACCACAGCAGCACTGTGAGCTGGCACCTGAGTAGTCCAAGGTCAGTACAAGCAGATACACCAGATGGCTTGGTAGAGGACACTGAGTTTCTAGGACAGAACAAATGGAACTCTACTATCTTCCTAGTCTACCTCCCCACATCTAAAGCAAAGATGTAGCCAATGGCAGGAAATGGAAAACATCAGTATATGTAAAAATAACAATTGTGACGTAAAAAGGAAAGCCATAAATGCTTGCTTCAACATTTTGAAAAACTTTTTCTACTATTTGTATGCACCAAATGACACCAAATCACCACTAAGTATGTGCCCATACGTTATGAACACTCTATAAGGACCTTCATTCAAAATGAAGTTCTAATTTAGGACCCTCATGAATTAGAGTTAAAAACAGGAGTGTCCCTAGAGCAGAGCCACAAGTCATTGTATACGTTCATTTATTATAAACATGTTGGGTATAGAACTTTCAAAGAATAGAAATCCATTTGAAAGTTTTGCTCATATCACACACCAGAGATTAACCAAATATTTTGTAGACTGGGCTTTCTGCTGATTAAATTTTCTGGGTTTATTTTGGACTAGTGCGTTTGCAACATATTCCAAGTCATGATGAAGACTCCAAAGTGCTTTGTTATGATAAAGAATGCCAGACACCAGAAAAGCTGAAATGAGCCCTATTGTCAAATAAGGACTGCCAGGAGAGCCACAGTCAGCAATGACCTTCCACACCTACCTGTACCACTTTCCGTAACAAGAAAGACCTCCCTCAACCAACCTGTTGCTAGCATTAAGTCCACCTCTTTCACAGACTCCTCCAGGATCAGGAAGCTAAACATGAGCAGGAGTCCCTGGCCACACTTAGCTCTCATGGTGGTGCACAACTTGAAAGATTTGATTTCTCATCTTGTTACATCCTTCTCATGATCATTCCAACCTGACTTTGATGGAAAATATCTCAGAGGTGACTGAATTTATTCTGGTGGGGTTAACAGATGCCCTCCAGCTACAGGTCCCCTTATTTATGGTCTTCACCCTCATCTACCTCATCACTCTGGTGGGGAACCTGGGCATGATCCTGTTGATCCTGTTGGACTCCCGTCTCCACACTCCCATGTACTTCCTCCTCAGTCACCTGTCTCTGGTGGACTGCGTTTATTCTTCAGCTGTCACTCCCAAGGTCATGGCGGGGTTTCTCACAGGAGATAAGATCATTTCCTACAATGCTTGTGCAGCCCAGATGTTCTTTGCAGGCTTTGTCACTGTTGAGAGTCTCCTGCTGGCCTCGATGGCCTTGGATCGCCATGCAGCCGTGTGTAAGCCCCTGCACTACACCACCACCATGACGAACACTGTGTGTGTCCTGATGGTCACCGCCTCCTATGCCTGTGGACTTCTGCAGGTTTCTGTCCATGTAGCCTTCACATTCCATCTCTCCTTCTGTCTTTCCAATGTGGTCAATCACTTTTTCTGTGACATTCCCCCACTTTTGGCTCTTTCTTGCTCTAATATCTACACAAATGAGATTGTGCTTTTCACATTGGCAGCATTTGATACTTTTTTCACACTTTTGCTCATTTTGAGCTCTTACCTGTTCATTTTGGTTGCTATCCTGAAGATGCATTCATCTGAGGGACAGAAGAAGGCCTTCTCCACCTGTGGGTCCCACCTCACAGCTGTTTCCATCTTCTATGGAACTATGGTCTTCATGTACTTACAGCCAAATTCTAGTCATTCCATGGACTCAGATAAAATGGCATCTGTGTTCTACATGATGATCATCCCCATGCTGAACCCCCTGGTCTACAGCTTGAGGAACAAAGAGGTCAACAGTGCATTCAGGAAGGTTGTTGGAAAAGCAAAATTCTCACTAGGCTTAGTCTGTTAGTTGTGTATTGCTTGCAAAAAAGTTTAAAACATTCATTGGGCATCTAGTGCTTAATAATATTATTTAATTTCAATTATTTCTTTTCTTTCATTTCTCTGAACTGTTCTTTAACAATGTGAATTTTTTTCTTCATGATTTGGAAATATAACTAGGTTTTAGGAAAATCTGCATGTCTTTTTTCAGAAATAAGATGCCGCTCCCAGTTTAAGAGCCAGATTCTAATCCTAGATACAATAGGATCCGACATTAACACACCATTAGAATGAAGTCCTTTGCATGTAATCTTCATATGTACATGATATCAGGCTTATATTTTTAAGTCTTAAAATGCAAAATAACATTATGATTCACATATACAGCATAGAGCCATAGTTCTCAGATGTTTGTGCGCCTAAGAATAACCTTGTAAGATTGTCATAGTACAAAATACCAGGATATAATTCAAAATAATATCATTATATATTCCTTGTAAAGTCCATAAATTCACAAGATGATCACTCCTTATCTGCATCTGAGTGTCAATATAACAGAAAGCCCAATAAAGACTTTGAATAATTAAAAATACCATAGATCCAAATCCATTTCATCTGACAATTTCAGATATCAGAAACAGAGCTCAGAGAACAGAGTTTATTCCAAATATATTGACATTTAATCCTTACCTGAGTTCTACATAGTAGTCATGTCTACCAAACTTATTGTATAACAATATGTTCTATTGTAGATGCTTCTATGTTTTTAAATAAAAATGACAAATTTGTAAAATTGGGAGTTTATGTCTACAATATTTCCAGGAGTAGATTTAGGAGAAAGAGGAAAGGGAAGGTTTTTCCCCACACTAGCAGCTGGAAAACTATCATCTCACAAGGTCCTGAGGGTCAAGATCAACAAAGACAGGAAATTCTCTCAGGTGTGATACAAAGAAAAGAAAGAATATTGTTGGTCACTCAGAGACATGCACGCAATCTGGCACGATCAAAATCACAACCAGGACTGAGTTTCCTATTTTAAAAAGCAAACTCTAGGACTAAAATTAAAGGGGAATTGTAAGCGTAAGAAGCACTGGCATCAGTTCATACTTCTTTCACTGGGCTCAGATTATTTTATGAATCCTTAAAATGCTTGCTTCACTCAATTAATGAAATGTAATAGGAAATTAAATGATGAGAAAATATGTGATTGGTGGTTACACTAGTGAGGAAGTGAGTGAATGTGTGGGAGCAAGGGAGCTGAGTCTGAATACCTGAATCAGCACCAAATTGGATGTGCTAATGACTGATCACAGGATTCAAGGGCTCCTTGTTTTATGTGCCTAGGGGAATGACATCTGTTAATCCAATTTACAATATTCTATCTTTGTTTGCCCATTGTTATAAATACCAGGCATGTTTTCACTAACTAAACCCAAAGCCCATATCTAAGGATGTAACCCACATGGCAACCTGCAAGATTATGGAGCATCATGAAATTCAAAGAGTAGAACATGATCAGTGCAAATCAAACCAACAACAGTCAAGATTAGGATGGCCAATACTTTTAGGAAAACTTGTAATTGTGAAAATGGAGTAAAAGGAAATGGACCCCACTCTTCTGTGTCCATTGGGTCAGCAGCCAGATGGAAGCTGAGGGCATGAGGACTGATATTTTTCTAAAGCATTACCATATGTTACACGTAGAGTTAGATGCTGACAATAAGGATATTTATTTCTCAAAAAGACCTCACAAATGTGGCTGTCAGTCCATGCAAAGCCAGATCAAAGAACATAATGTTTTCTCTGAGGAACTCTCAATGGGAAGACGAATATCTAGAGAAGAGATTACCAGCTGCCTAACAAACATAAGAATACTGATTCATGAGTTCTCTCTAAAGAAGTCACCTCAAACTGTACTAATTTAATAATGGAGAATAAAGTCCCCAAAATGGTGCAATGTGTACAAATTGTGTAATTACTCTGTGCCTCTGTTTCTCTGCTTTTATTATGTGCACAATAATGCTATCTACTCCATGGGGTTGGGTGACCTTTAGTGAATAGGTCATATCAGGTATTTAATATCTTTCTTTCTGTAAAGAAATAAATGTATGTTTATTATACCTTTAGCAAAGGAATGAAGAATTGGACCATGTCATCCCTCTATTACTCTCTATTACTGGGCTGCCTCACTGTTTTTCTCTACTTCTTTATATTAAAATATTTTTCAACATGGACCTGCAGACAGGCCTATACCCATCCACCTAGGGACGCATTCCTGAAGGCAAGAACCTTCTGAGGAAACCAGAACAGGGACAAATTGCTCTGTCCCTTTAAGATAATCAGTAAGAAATGTTTAACTATCTGATCACAGAAACAGAATCGTCTCAATTCTTCTCTGTGTTATCCAGAAAATGTGTTGACAACCCTGACCGTTTTTGTGCGTCTCATCAACCGTACTAAAATACTAATGGAAAAAATCCCCATGAATAATCACATTAGTGATATTCTTTATGTTATCATTAAACAGGCAAATAATTTTGGATGTTTTGATTGGACTAAACATTGTTGATCAGGGAGTTAAAAGGTTAACTAATTCAAGTCAATTTATTGTGTCATGCTTTGGTATTTTTAATCAGGGACAAATTAATTTCCATCAGGAGTTGCCTATGAAACATCTGATACAAAGTAATCAGAAAAATCTTCTTCCACTGCATTAAACATATACAATTACATAGCATATATTAATAAATTTGTAACTGAGCTCAAATATCAAATTTGTTTCAAATTTGTTGTCCAGATAAATACAAATAATTGTAAATGAGAGATGAGTCTATGATTTACAAAGCATAGAAATAAAGAAACTATTGAGCCCTCCATAACAATAGTCTCTCAAAAAAAAAGGAGTATACACATTCAGGATAGATTCCCTAGAGAAAAAGAGCATGAAATCTATATTGATTTCTTCCAATGATCAGAAGCCCTATTTTGTTTGTCTCTTTAACCAGTCCTCATATCTCTAGGAAAAAAATAAACTGGATTATTCACTTGTGGGAAAAAAAATAGAAATAAACTACCACTGTCAAAACTGATTCACCAATATAAGAAATGTGAGTATTAATAATTTGGGCCATTAAAGCTTAGAAGAAATAGAGATCTCTTCTACGTTAATAAAAAACAAAATAGGTTTTTATGAAATGAATTTTCAAATAATTAAGAATATGTTAAATGTAGGAGATTCTACCCATGAAAGTCAGGAAATATGGAACAGAATCAACTAGACCCAAGAGAAAATACATATTGTATATCAAGAGAAATAAATCATAGTGCAACACACAAACATTAAAACTAAGGTTCTTAAAATATTCATGAATTATGAAGGAATTATATAAATTAAACAAGAATAGCTAATAAGTGAAAGAAGAAAAACAAGTGCGCATTAATCATTGCTGGATGTCATTTTTTTAAAGCACATAAAAGCCTTGGAGATAAAGTTTAAATCATCAAAAAAAGTACAAAATTTTAATGGATGGGTTAAACATGAACCTAAACAAAATTGAAGTCAGAATCAGCATGTAGATATTAATTTTAATAGTATTTAAAATACTCCTTTAATAAAAGGATGGAAAGCTTGAAAAGTATTTTAGAAAACAAGCAGATCAGACTGACAATTTTCAACATAGACCTATAAAAAATTAGAGAAGGAAAACTTTGTGATACCTGGAAAAAAGTATTGAAAATAATAAAATCAGACTGACAGCAGACTGTCCATCAAAATCTATAGAAGTTAATAGACAGTGGAGTCACATCTGTAGTATTCTTTTTGTAATATGTCCTTTTCTGGTTTGGTATCATGGTGATACTGCTTTTATAGGATAAATTTGGGAGTACTTTTTCCCTTTTCCATTTCATGGATTAATTTAAAAGGCATTGGCATCTTTGTCAAGAATCAGGTGACTATATCTGTGTGGGTGCATCCCTATCTTATACTCAATCCCATTGATCTATGTGTCTGTCTGTGACAATACCATGCTGATTTTATTATGATAGCTCTAGAGAGCAATTTGAAATTTAGTAGTTGATGCATTCAGCATTGTTCTTAATGCTTAGAATTGTTTGGACTAGTCTAGGTTCATTGTTTATCCATATGAATTTCAAGAATTTATTCCTAGGTCTGTGAAGAATTACATTAGCATTTGGTGGATATTATATTAAAACTGTGAAGTATTTCTGGTGGTATACATCATTTGCCTTTCTTATCAGTGAGCAAAATGGACATCTATATAGTACTGGACAACATCTGCATTCGCATGGGAAAAGAACAAAAGATAGAAAACCTACTCTTTCAAATATATTTTCTAGCAGTCTTAATCCATCAGTGGGGGCAAACCTTTATCACCTAAAAACCTCCCCTAAATTCCTACTTTCCAAACACCATGGCATTTGGGGTTATGTCGCCAGCACTGGGATTTGGAGTGAAAATGCAAACCATTCCAGTTGCCATTACACCCAGCAATTTAACACTGAAATGTGTACCCCAGAGAAATGAAAACAAGCCCACACAAATATTATATACAGATGGTATCATTTTAAGAAGTAAATGGTAGGAAAAATGTTAATCCACTGATGAATGGAATAAATAAAATATGATAAGTACTTACAATGCAATATTCAACAATAAAAGGGAAGAGAGTACAAATACATGCACAAAATGGATAAGCATGAAAACACTCTAAATGAAGAAAACAGTATAAAATAACCATGACCACATCATATGATTTTATTTATATAATATGTCCATTCTAAGCTACTCTGTAGAAACAAAATGTAAGTGATTGGTTTCCTAGGATTAGGTAGAAATATAACGAAACAGGAACCACTGCTCGTAAGTTCAGGGTCTTTTGCAGATGTTGAAGATGTTCTTGAATTATTTTTCAATTGTCATAAAACTCTACATTGAAAATTGGTGAATGTTCTGCTCTGTTAATTATATTATGACAAATTTCTTATGTAAAAAAATAAAATGAGTGTGCATAAGGGAACTAGTTCCCAAAAACTTATCTGAATTTTTTAAAAGATTTATAGTTTATTATATATGATATTAGGTAGAATAGATTTTGTCACATACATGAACAAATAAAGTCAATACCCCAATGACTGAATATGACAAGAATTTTTTCTTACTTTGCAACTAGGTGCACAGCACATGGTGTCTAGGACAGTTTTGGTCCTTCTCAACATGTTCACTCAAACACCCAACCCAATGGGAACTTCATCTCCTGGAGTTCTTCCCTCGGGAGCAAAGACTCCTCAGCTATTCTGGTGGAATGAAAGACAACAGATGGGCTGTGCACAGATTTCACTACACCTCAACTCAGGAATGACACACACTGGTGATTCCCTTGTCCACTTGATAGAGAGGGTTGATGACTCTGTCAACTTCAAAGATTCAGAGAAATGTAGGAAGTAGATGTAGTATTTCAGCACTACTATTTTTCTTCCACTTCCAAAATCAGTTTTAATAGGTGATAAAGTGGTAACACTTAAGCTTCTTCCCTTCTTCATACATGTTACATATCATGCTTAGATTTCTATATCTCATTTCATCTGCATGCTTCTCTTGTGAGAGATAAAGAATATTATTACTATATTTTCCCAGTTGATATACTCAAGTTTCTTAACACTAATTAATTGGCCAAGTTCAAAAAGTGCAATAGGTGATAGAAGTAGAATTTGAGTTAATACTCATGGCCACAAAATTCTAAATCACAAAACTACACTTGACTGCATTGATGAAAGAGAGAATTCTACCTCAAGCAGTGGGATTAGAGGTGGAAAAAAATGGAGAGGAAAAGATGGATACATTCTTAAATTTTAAAAAGAGGGATTAACTTATTCCTCCTATCTATCATAACACAATTGCACAGTAGAGTTACTATTAACTAATATAACACATTGCATGTATTAAATCACCAAAATGCATTTTGAATGATCCCACAATAATGAAAAAAGATAAATATTTAAGATGAGGGATATGCTCTTACTCTGATTTGCATGATGGTGGTCTTTATGCATATATAGTATGTGTATGTAAATATATATAAATATGCCATAAATGGGACTATTACATACTTACAAAAAATTGTTTTAAAATGAGGGCAAAAATAGCCCCATACTACCTCTACAGTGGAAAGACAAATAGATATTTTGTTTAAAAAATAGACTAAATCAAAGAAAAATTATACCAGGAAGATTCTAGACCTTTGAGAAAAAGCTAGAGGTGAGAAAGATTGCATGAGATCCTCACTTCACTGAAGCCAGAGACTTTATCAACAATTTTATTTTATAGCCTAATATGACTGTGGCACAGCTCATTGACTGATCGGGCCTTTGTTCCTCTAAGATTCTATCCACTGTGTCCTCACAAGCACTTTCAGCGAAAATGCACACACCACCCTCTGCTAGCTCCAGACAGGGTCAAGGGGGAGTAGAAGTCTCCAGAGAACTCTGCTCTCGTGGCACTGTTTTCCCTGAGACTCCTGTGGAAAGGTGCATCTCTGCTTGATATCTGCAAGAGCACAGCCCACATTCTGTGCCATAGCACAGAGCTCCACGGTGGGGAAAGAGACTCTCCTGCTTTTGCAGATGTGGACTTTGACACAATGGTCTAGATACCTTTTCATCTGTTCCCAAACAAAAGTAAGTATTATGAAAACTGACAATCATTTCTCGGTAGAAGTGTAAGGGCAATAAAATGCCTATCCATTTTTTTAAAAAATGGAAACAAATGGGAAATAACACCAGGTGTGGTAAACAGCAGAAGCACAGGCACTTATTGTTGGTCTCCTTACTCCTAGTCTCCTGCTCTCTTCCCTGTCGTGCTGCTCGGTGGCATCCAGGTATTCACACCCACTGCCTTGCCTTGTACTAATAGTTGGGGTGATGGGGTCAGACTCAAGGGGAAAACACACTCCTCAGTTTCTTGCATTTTGAATGTGCTATAGGAGTACTGGTGCAGCAATTACAGCTGCATTTGTGAACTTCAGGGGTTGTGGCTCTTGAAACATCTCCTGGACCAGCTGGATGGTTAGACTGCTTTCATTAAGAATGTCAAAGTACAGACATTCAATATGGTTAGCTGAATATTCTGTCATAGTTGAGAAAAGCTGAGATAAGCTAAGTAATGCCTCCAATGGCTTCTTTTGAAAATGTTATAGTGTCGCTCTGCCCTCTTCCTCTTCTCTCTCTCTTCTCTCTCTGCTCTCTTTCTCTTTCTCTCTGCTTTCTTCCTCTCCTCCCTCCTCCTCTCCTCTCTCTGCTCTCTGCCTCTCCTTTTCTTCCCCTTCAGGCAGCCCCCCCAATAAATCTCTTGGTTGAAAATAAAGAAGAAAATGTTAGTGTCATGTTTTCAAAGAACTTTCATGTTTATTATCACATAAGAGCCTGGAGGGAGGGACACATTACATTCACCATAGCTATCCTCAGCAACAAGGGCTACATCATCCCTGCCTTGAATGTGGCAGTTTGTTAGTCCAGAGGAGATTAGGATCACTCAGTTTTTCAGTCAGATGTGTCTCCTGGGCTGAGAGGACCTCTCATGCTATAATCACAGCAGCACTATGAGCTGGCACCTGAGCAGCCCAGGGTCTGTACAACAAGATGCACCACAAAAGATGGCTTGGTAGAGGACACAGAGTTTCTAGGACAGAGCAAATGGAACTCTACTGCCTTCTCTGTTCTACCTGCCCAGAATTAAAGCAAAGATATGGGCAATGGCAGGAAATGGAAAACATCAGTATACAAGAAAACAATGACTGCCACATAAAAAAAGAAAGCAATAAATATTTGCTTCAACATTTTGAAAAATTTTTCCACCCATTTTGAGGCACCAGAAGACATGAAGACTTTACTAAGCAGGTGTGGATACATTACAAACACTCTATGGGGAGCTTTGTTTACAAGGAAATTCCAATTTAGGAGGCTCATGAATTAGAGATAAAAGCATGAGTGTCCCTAGAGCAGGGCCTCAAGTCATTGCATATTTTCAGCTTATTATAAACAAGTTGGGGAGAGACCTGTCAGACACTGAATATGCATTTGACAGATTTTGCTAGCATCATACACCAAAGAGTAACCAAATATTGTCCAGATTGGACTTTCTGCTGATTAACTGTTTTTGTATATATTTTAGAAAAGAGTATTATCAACATATTCCAAGTAGTGAAAAGGACTTCTAGATGCTTTATTATCATGAAGAATGCCAGACATCAGAAAAGCTAAATTGAGCCCTGTAGTTGAAATGAGGACCTCCAGGATAACCTCAGTCAGCAATGACCTTCCAAACCCATTTATAACACTTGCCGTGAAAGGAAGGACCTCCTTCAACCAGCCAGAGCCCAGCCTTCAGTCCAGCTGCTTTCACAGACACCTGCATGGACAAGAAGCTACATATGAGTAGGAGTCCCTGGTGACACTTCAGCTCTCATGGTAGTGCACAACTTGAAAGACTTGTTTGTTCATCTTGTCAAGCCTTTCTCATGATCATTCCCAACAGCTTTCATGGAAAATATCTCAGAGGTGACTGAATTTATTCTGGTGGGGTTAACAGATGCCCTCCAGCTACAGGTCCCCTTATTTATGGTCTTCACCCTCATCTACCTCATCACTCTGGCAGGGAACCTGGGCATGATCCTGTTGATCCTGCTGGACTCCCGTCTCCACTCTCCCATGTACTTCCTCCTCAGTCACCTGTCTCTGGTGGACTGCGTTTATTCTTCAGCTGTCACTCCCAAGGTCATGGTGGGGTTTCTCACAGGAGATAAGATCATTTCCTACAATGCTTGTGCAGCCCAGATGTTCTTCTCTGCAGGCTTTGTCACTGTTGAGAGTTTCCTGCTGGCCTCGATGGCCTTGGATCGCCATGCAGCCGTGTGTAAGCCCCTGCACTACACCACCACCATGACGAGCGCTGTGTGTGTCCTGATGGTCACCGCCTCCTATGCCTGTGGGCTTCTGCAGGCTTCTGTCCATGTAGCCTTCACATTCCATCTCTCCTTCTGTCTTTCCAATGTGGTCAATCACTTTTTCTGTGACATTCCCCCAATTCTGGCCCTTTCTTGCTCTAATATCTACACAAACGAGATTGTGCTTTTCTCGTTGGCAGCATTTGATATTTTTTTCACTCTCTTGGTCATCTTGAGCTCTTACCTGTTCATTTTGGTTGCTATCCTGAGGATGCATTCGTCTGAGGGACAGAAGAAGGCCTTCTCCACCTGTGGGTCCCACCTCACAGCTGTTTCCATCTTCTATGGAACCATCGCCTTCATGTACTTACAGCCAAATTCCAGCCATTCCATGAACACAGATAAGATGGCATCTGTGTTCTACACAATGATCATCCCCATGCTGAACGCCCTGGTCTACAGCTTGAGGAACAAAGAGGTCAACAGTGCATTCAGGAAGGCTGTTGGAAAAGCAAAATCCTCACTAGGCTTAGTCTGTTAATTGTGTATTGCTTGCAAAAAAAATTTAAAACATTTATTGGGCATCTAGTGTTTAATAATATTATGTAATTACAATTATTCCTTTTCTTTTATTTCTCCGAATTGTTCTTTTACAATGTGAATTTTTCTCTTCATGGTTTGGAAATATAATTAGGTTTTAGGAAACGTTGCATGTCTTTTTTTCAGAGATAAGATACCACTCCCAGTTTAAAAGCCAGATTCTAATCCTAGATACAATAGGATCCGACATTGTAACACACCATTAGAATGAATTTCTTTGCAGGTAATACTAATATGTATATGATATCAGGCTTATATTTTCAATTCTTAGAGTGCAAAATAACAACATGATTCACATATACAGCATAGAGCCACAGTTCTCATATGTCCATGCCTTTAAGAATCACTTGAAAGATTGTCATAGTGCAGAACACCAAATCTAATTCAAATCATATTACTCTAAATTTGTGTTAAATCCATAAATCCATAGTATGATTGCTCATTATCTACATCTGCTTGACTCTGGAGCTTCAATATAAAAGGAGGTCCAATGATATTTAACCATGTAATCAAATCTATCTCCTCTGTCAATTTCAGATATCAGAGACAAAGTTCAGAGCAAGAATTACTTCCAAATATACCAATATTTAATTCTTACCTGACTTCTAAAAGCAATCGTGTCTAAAAAACGTATTGTATAGCAACATGTCCTGTCATACACTCCTCTATATGTTTTCTTAATAAAAATAACCAGAAATTTGTAAAACTGGAAGTTTATGTCTGCATTATTTCCAGGAGTAGAATTAGGAGAAAGAAAATTAGGGCAAATTCTTCCCCACACTATCAGCTATAATATTGTCTTCTAACATGATGCTGAGGTCAAGATTGACAAAGACAGGAAGCTTTTTCAGGTGTGTTCAAAGGAATGAAAGAATATCGTTGGGCACTTAGGGACATGCAATCACGCACAATCAAAATCACAGACAAAACTGAGTTTCCTATTTTAAAATGAATACGCTGGGACTGTCATGGAAAGGGACTGGTGTATGTGAGGAGCACAGGCATCAGTTCATACTTTAGAATTCCTATCTTCCACTGGGCTATTTACCGTAGGAATCCTTAAATGCTTGCTCCATTATATAAAGTAAATGCAGAAAGAAATTAGACAATGAGATAATGTGTGACTGGTAGCTACGCTAGTGAAGAAATGAGTGAATGAGTGGGAGAAAGGGAACTGAGTCTGAATACCTGAATCAGCACCAAATGGGATCTATAATGTTGGATAATAGGATTCAAGGGCTCCTTAATATATGTGCCTAGGGAAAAGATATCTGTAAATCTATCCCACAGTATTCTCTCTTTGTTTGCCCATTGGTATAAATACCAAGTATGTTTTCACTAACTAAACCCAAACCCATATGTAAAGATGTAGCCCATATGGCAACCTGCAGGCTTATGGACTATTATGAAATTCAAAAAATAGAAAAGGATCTGTGTGAATCAAACCAACTAGAAGGATTAAGATCAGGATGGTCAATCCTCGTAGGTAAACTTGTAATTGTGAAAGTGGAGTAAAACGAAATGGACCCCACTCTTCTGTCTCCATTGGGTCAGTAGCCAGATGGGAGCTGAGGACATGGGGACTGACATCCTTCTAAAGTGTTACCATGTGTCACACATAGTTCTAGATGCTGACAATGAGAGTATTTATTTCTCAAGAAGACCTCACAAATCCAGATGTCAGTCCATGCAAAGACAGATCAAAGAACAAACGGTTTCTCTGAGGAATTCTCAAGGGGAAGACAAATATCCAGAAAGAGATCACCAGCTGCCTTACAAACATAAGAGTATTGATTCATGAGTTCTCTTTAAAGAAGTCCCTTTAAATTGTACTTATGCAATAATGAAGATCAAAATCCCCAATATGAGACAAGGTGTACAAATTGAATATTTACTTTGTGTCTCTGTTTTAATATGTGCATAATAATGCTACCTGCTCCATGGAGTTGGGTGATGTTTAGTGAATAGGTCATATCAGGTATTTAGTATAAAGCCTCGCCTTCTGTAAAGAAATAAATGTAACATATGGTTATTACAACTTTAGCAACAAATGAAGAATTGTACCATGTCATGCCTTTGTCACAAAATAATGATAATGAGACTGACAGCATACTTTCCATCAAAAACCACAAAGTCATCAGACAGTGGAATCACATCTTCCCAAATGATGAGTGAAATTAAACACCAATCCAGATTTCTATACCCAGATGAACAGTCACACCATCATGAGGACAAAATAAGGGCATCTTCAGATATGCAAAAATTATAAGTTAATTTACTATTCATCAGTGCTGAACACAGGAACATATTTAAGTAAAGGTGAAGATTCTTTGGAAAGCTGATAAGAAAATAACACATTGTTCTTGGTTCATAGGCTGCTTTCTCTTTCTCTTTTGCTCTCCAAAGTGTCCACAAGGAGATTTTTTGCTATAATAAATTTATTTTTTATTGGAACATTTTAACTGAGTATCAGAACTATTCATTCTGCATACTCATAAATGCACATAACATAATTTGGTTGATGGCATTCCACAGTACCTCCTTTTTTACCTCCCCTTCTCCCTAATCCAATTCCCTTCTTCTAATCTACTGGTCATCTTTTCAGTTTTGCAAACTCCCTCTTTTATTCCTTTTTCTCTCTAACTTTTAAATATGAGGCAAAATATACATCCCTTAACTTTTGGAATCTACTTTACTTCACTTAGCATGATGTTCTACAGTTCCAGCCATTTACCAGCATGTGACAAAATTTCATTATTCTTCATCAATGAGCAAAACTCTCCTGTGTACACTTACATATTTTCTTTATCTATCCATCTGTTGATGTGCACTGAGGCTGGTTTCATAACTTGGAAATTGTTAATTGTGCTGATGTATACATGGGTATATATTTATTTCTATAATATGCTGACTTTAGTTCTTTAGCATAAATTCTGAATGTAGAATAGCTGAGACATATGCTGGTTCCATGCCTAGTCATTTTAGGAATCTCCAGACTGACTTCCATAGTAGTTGTACTAAATTGCAGTCACACCAACAAAGTATAAGAGTTCCTTTCTCCCTATATCCTCACCAGCATTTATTATTCTTTGTATTCTTGATGGTTGCCATTCTAACTGGAATGTGATGAAATCTCAGTGTCCCTTTGAATTGCATTTCCCTGATTAATAAGGATGTTGAATAATTTTCTCATATGTTTGTTGCCCTTTTGTATTTCTTTTGAGGAATATGTGTTTAGGTCACTTGCCCATTTATAGCCTGGGTTTCCTTGAGTGATGGTGTGTGTGTGTTTGTGTGTGTGTGTGTGTGTATTCACATGCGTGTACATGAGTATGTTAAATTTGTGAGTTCTTTATATATTCTGGATATGAATACCCTACCAGAACAGTAGCTGGCAAAGATTTTCTCCTGTGGAGAGTGATGATTTGAATCATGGTCTGACCCTTTAGTGGCTGTGTTGTGCTGAGAACTACATGTATGAAGGTGCAGGCCAAAATGGCCAGTTACTATGGTGTCACTGGCCCAAAAAAAAACTCTGTGCAAAGGCTCAGAGATACCACTCGAGGCCTTGAGTTCAGCTCCCAACTCTCAGGAATAGAGAATTCTTAGCATAACAAGATAATCCTAATGTCTCGCCAGTCCTCTGTCCTTCAGATTGCCTACTTTGCTGAAACTTTTCCACAAGTAATCTTTTGATGAAACCTATATAATAAATGTGCTGAGCTCTCTCAGTCATCCTCCATCAGGGATTGGCTGCCAACCCTGGCCCCTCTTGTGTGTCTGTGTTTTCTTCGTTCCCCTGTCACCCTTCATCTGGTATCTCTTTAATTAAAGGCCATGGCTGAGAGAGATGAGAGGGCCACAGCATTCTCCCATTGCATATGCCCTCTCTTCATACTCTTTATTGTTTCTTTTTCAATGCAGAAACTTTTTAATTTAATGCCCTCCCATTTATTGCTTATTGGTTTATTTCTTGAGCTTCAGGGGGCTTATTAAGAAAACCAATGTATATACCTATATTTTTGAGTATTGACTCTATATTTTCTTCCTACATTTGCAAAGTTCCTGTTCTAATTCCTAGGTCTTTGATCTACTTTAAGGTCACTTTTATTGAAGGTGGCTCAGAGGGATCTAGCTTCTTTCTTCTACTCATGGATGTCCAGTTTTTCCAATATAATTTGTTAACAAGACTATTTTTTTTCAACATGTTTTAGTGCCTTCAGTGAAGGATCAGATGAATATATCTATTTGGACGTATCTTACTGTCTTCTATTGTTTTGGTCTATATGTTTAATTCTATGTTGTTGCTATGCTGTTTTTGTTACTATAACTCTTTAGAATTATCTGAGATTGGGTACTCTGATGTTTCCAGGATTGCTCTTAGTGCTAAAAAGTGCTTTTGTTATTCTAGGTCTTTATTCTTCCATATGAATTTCAGCAGTGTTTTCTATTTCTTCGCAGAATGTCATTAGTGTTTTGATGGGATTTTATTGAATCTGAATAAAACTTTTGGTAATAAATCCATTTTAACAAAATTATTTCTGTCCTGTCCAGGAACATGAGGAGTCTCTCCCTTTTCAAATATCTCCTTCAATTTCTTTCCTAAGTGATATGGAATTTTCATTATATAAGTTTTTTGCCTCCTTGGTCAGCTTTATTTGTAGTCATTTTATTTTTTTACAGGGTATTGTGAAAGTAGTTGTTTTCCCTGTTTCTTTTTCACGAGATTTGTGATTGATGTTCAAAGAAACTACTGATATTTGTAGGTTGATATGATATTCTGTAACTTTGCTGTGTTGTCACCATCTTCTGGTAGAGTTTTGACCTTCTAAATGTTGGATAGTATCATCTGTAAACAGAGGTCATTTCAGTTCTTCTTTTTCTATTAGTATCTCTTTAATTTCCTTCTCTTGCCTGACTGCCTTGGCTAAAACTTCAAGTACTATATTGAATAGGAGTGTTGAAAATGACATCCTAGCCTTGGTCTTGAATCCAGAGGAATTACTTTTGATTTGTGCCTGTTCAGTATAATGTTGATTTTGTGTTTTTGTCATACCTAACCTTTAGGATGTAAAAGTGGGTTTCTTCTCTTCCTAGTTTCTTCAGTATTTTTAATGTGAACAGGTACTAAATTTTGTTGAATTATTGCTCTGCATTTATTGAGATGATTCTGTGATATTTGCTCTTAGTCTATTTGTGAAACCATCACAGGTATTGATTTGCACGTGTTGAACCAACCACATATCCCTAGGATGAAGCAATTTTTATCATGGTATACAAAATTCTTAATGCATTTTTACTATGAATCATTGCTATTTTATTCATTTTTTGCATTTATGTTTGTCAGAGACATTGGTCTGTAGTATTCGTTTCTTAATATGTCCTTATCTGTTTTGGGTATCAGGGTGATACTGGATTTATAGAATAAAATTTGGGAGTATTTTTCCCTTTCTAGTTCATGGATTCATTTGAGAAGTATTGGCATCTTTGTAGAGAATCAGGTGACTTTATCTGTGTGGGTGCATCTCTATATCTTCTCCTCAATGCTGATTTGTTGTGAGAGCATAATTTGAAATCTAGTAATTGATTCATTCAGCAGTGTTCTTAATGCTTAGAATTGTATGGACTGTGCTAGGTTCATTGTTTCTCCATATAAATTTTAAGAGTTTATTCCTAGCTTCATGAAAAATTTCATTAGCTTTTTGGTGGGTGTTACATTAAATATGTGAAGTATTATATATATATATATATATATATATATATATATATATATATATATATATATCTCATTGGCCTTTCTTAAAAGTGAGCAAAAGTTACTTATATCTAGTAGTGAACAAACTCTGTATTCACATGGCAAAAGATCAGAAGACAGACAACCTACTCTTGCAAGTCTATTCTCTAGCTGTCTTAATCCATCCATGAGGGCAAAGCCCTCATCACCTAAAAACCTCCCCTAAAGTCCTACTTTTCAAACACCATGGCATTTGGGGTTATGTTGCCAGCTCTGGGATTTGGATTGAAAATTCAAACCTTACCAGTTGTCATTTGACCCAGCAGTCCAACACTGAAATGTGTACCCAAGAGAAACGAAAACAGGCCCACACAAACATCATACACAAATGGTATCATTTTAAGAAATCAATGGTAGAAACAATGCTCATCTACTGATGAAAGGAACAAATAAAATATGATAAATCCTTATAATACAATATTCAGCAATAATAGGGAACAGAATACAAATACTTAGACAAAATGGACATGCATGAAAACACTCTAAATGAAAAAAGCCAGTATAAAATGACCATGACCACATGTTATATGATTTTATTCATATCTCATGTTCATTCTAAGCCACTCTATAAAAACAAAACCTAGATGAGTGGTTTCCTAGGGTTTAGGTAGAAATGGAAGGAAACAGGAATCCTTGCTAACAAGTTCAGGGTCTCTTTTTCAGGTGTTGATAATGTTCTTAAATTATTGTGCAACTGTCACACAACTGTATGCATTTGAAATTGGCAAGTGTTGTGATCTTTTAATGACATCACCACAAAATTGCCGTATAAAAAACAATGAGTGAGGCTGTGCCACCATCTGGAGGTCTTTCCTCAGGGTACTGCCGCTTCCAGCAGCCACCACCAACCCACTGCTGCCACAGCCGCTGACCCACCACCGCCATACAACGTTCTATTCCAGAGGCCTGCAGGTTTGGCCTCTTCCTTCTTGGGACACCAGCCAGGCTTGCAGGTTCAGTGTTAGAGTAGTACCTGTGGGTGAGGTCTTCCTGCTGGGTGTACTAGTGGCCACCATCTTACTACTTCTTTTCAGGGTTGCTCCTCTGTGTGACACATCCCTGGTGATCTCTGCAACTTGAAATGGCATTGAGACCTTCAGACTGTAACTGTGGCTGTGCCTTGGGTAACTGAAGCCCATATCTGTCAGATAATGACTCGGTCTGTGTGGGCTGGTCTGGGCCTCTCAATTCTGTGAAAATTCAGAGACTGGGGACTTTTTGCCCAGGGGGAGCATGGGTTGGAGAGGCTGGAGAGAGCACGGCCATCCCTAGCTCCACGAGTCCTGAAGTGCAAGGGGATAAATGGGCTGCTATATCAGGTCTGAAGGTGGCAAGAGGGCGTGAGGGCCTCTTGCTATCAGCTCACCTGGCCAGGCCAGTGCAGCACCCACCGGATTGGGGATAACATCAAACTCCAGACATCCCCACCTGTCAGCAAAGAAGGAAAGCTGAGAAACTTTTAATGCCAACAGAAACAATTGCTCAATTTGCCATTGAGATCTTTTCTCCCTCTCTAACATATCTACCATATTTGAAACCAATTTTCTTCCTTTATCAGTTTATAGAGGACTCTGATATATGAATAGTATTTTACAATTTTGTTGTGTATGCCTATACTTCTTTTTTTACTTTTTTTTTCCTTTGAGTATATTTTTCCTCTCACTTATATGTTTCCCTGGGTTCTCTTTCTCTCTTTTCTCCTATTACAGACATTCTCAATCAATTCCTCTTCTACTATTCCCATAAATTTTTACTTCTATCTTCTCTCTTCCTCCCTCATAAATATCACAGCCTATGCCATTTCTGTTCTCTCTTTATTTAGCATTTGAAATTGTAAACCCTTTTAAGCAATTTTACTGTTGATATTACAGACAATAATTGTAAACATCATTTCTCTTTTTTGAGACAAAACTGTAGAAATCTTAATAGGAGCAATTAGGTTTAAATCTGGATGTTGCTTGCATCATCGAGTGCTGTTAATATTGGTCTTCCCCTTAAAGGTGAGGTACTGGAAATCTTCAGAGATGCTATAAGTCTACAGGATAAAATCTGTACTGCCTCAGATCCATACTGCTAGATGGGAAAACACACAAACAACATGGAAAAACAAGGGAACAATGCACCCCAAACAAACTGAGACACTCCAATAATAGAATATATTGTCAGCACAGTAGAAGAGATGTCAGAGAAGGAGTTCACAATATATGGTTAAATTGATCTGTGAAGTAAAGGGTGGTATAAGGAGTGAAATCAGAGAGAAAATACACGAAGTGAAAGATCGCTTGAATAAAGAGTCAGAGATTCTGGGGGGGAAAAACAAGCAGAACTTCTCAAAATGAAAAAATCAATAAGCAAAATTAAAAATTCAATAGAAAGCATCACCATGAAACTAGACTACTTGGAAGACAGAACCTCAGGCAATAAAGGCAAAATGTATAATCTTGAAAATAAAGTTGATAGTATAGAGAAGATGGTAAGAACCATGAACAGAACTTCCAAGAATTATGGAATAACATGAAAAGACCAAATTTAAGATTTATCAGGATAGATGAAGGAGTGGAGATACAAACCAAACTAATGCACAATCTTTTTAAAGTCATAATATCAGAAAATTTCACAAACTTAAAGAATGAAATGTAAAAATCAAATACAAGAAGACCCAAATGCAGAAAATTACAGCAGACCCACACCAAGACACATTAGAATGAGAATGACTAACATACAGAGTAAAGATAAAATCTTAAAGGCTGTGAGAGGAAAAAAAATCACATTACATAAAGGGAACACTAATTCAGATCTCAGCCAACTTCTCAACCAAGACCCTCAAAGGTAGGAGGTCCTGGAACAATATATTTCAAGCTCTGAAAGAAAATTGATGCCAACCAAGAGTTTTATATCCATCAAAATTTTGCTTCAGATTCGAAGATGAAATAAAAACCTTCTGTGATAAACAGAAGTTAAAAGAATTCACAACTAGAAAGCCCACACTACAGAACATACTCAACAAAATGTGAGGATGAAATCAAAAAGAAAAAAGTAAAAACCAGCAAAGGGAGGAACTGAACTAAGGGAATAGTCAAGCAATGGAGAAACTAAGTCAAATAAAAACCAGAAATAAACTAAAGTGACAGGAATACAAATCACATATCAATAATAACCTTGAATGTTAATGGCTTAAACTCATCAATCAAAAGACCTAGACTGGCAGATTGGATCAAAAACAAGACCCAACAATATGTTGTCTCCAAGAGACTCACCTGATAGACCAAGACATCCACAGACTGAAGGTGAATGGATGGGAAAAGACATATCATTCATATTGATATGTAAACAAGCAGGGGTTTCCAATCTCATATCAGATAAAGTGACTTCCAGGCAAAATTAATCAGAAGAGACAAAGAAGGACATTTCATACTGCTTAAGGGAATTATACATAAAAGACATAAAAATTATAAATATTCATGCCCCAAATAATGATGCATCTATGTATATCAAACAAATGCTTCTCAATTTTGAGAATCAAATAAACAAATACAATAATGCTGAATGAATTTAACACACCTCCTTCACTTTTTGTATCATCTTCTTTTATTTGGACAGATCTCTCAAAAACTAAATAAAGAAACAATAGAAGTGAATAATACAATCAATAATTTAGACTTAACAGACAGTAGGGATTCTGACTGTGGAAATATACAGGGAAGCATACCTCTGGTGAGCAAACTCCCAGCGGGTAACAGGCACCTTCTCTTTCCCACACTTAGAATGTGCTGCAGTTTCTCCTAGGAACTAGTAAGATAATTAATACGTGGGCAATGTCTGGCTATTGTGGCAGTTCCCTGCATGAGGAGGCTCTGTGCTAGAGTCTTATCAGCCTTGACCTTGATCTCAGGCACATATAGGTCCTGGGAATAAATGAAGTTGCTTGCCAGATAACTACAATGTTTTACCAACCTCAGGTGCTCCTGGACCTGCCCACCTAACAGTAACTTCAGACAGTGGACTTTCTTGAGAGCTACACCAAGCTCCTAACATTGCATATTGTAACTGTAGAATGTAACTGCAGAATAAGCAACCTTACTGATACAATAAATAATAGCGAAGTTATGGTCCTAATGACCTAATTTAGTCTATTGGTATAAATAAATGTGGCCACTCTGATAAGCAGCCATCTTTCCTGCCTCTGCATCTTGTCCCTGTGTCTCTTTTTATTTTCCTTACAACAGACATATATAGAATATTTCATCCATCAGTGATCAAACACACTTTCTTCTCAGCTGCACACAGATCCTTCTCTAAAACAGACCATATCTTATGCCACAAAGCAACTCTTAGTAAACATTTTAAAAATGAAGATAATACCCTGCATTCTATCAGATCATAATGTAATGAATTTAGAAATCAAGGATGAAATTAAAAAAATACTTAAGGGTAAATGAGAATACCAATGCAATATATCAGTATCTCTGGGACACTATAAAGGCAACACTATGAATTTCCCAGCACTAAGAAGAAAATTCATTGCATTGAGCTCACATTAAAAGAATAAAAAGTCAACAAATAAATGACTCAACATTACATCTCAAAACCCTAGAAAAAGAAAAACAAATCAATACCAAATGCAGTAGAATACAGGAAATAATTAAAATCATAGCTGAAATCAATGAAATTGAAACAAAAGAAAAATTGACAAAACAAAAAGTTGATTCTTTGAAAATAAATAAAATTGATAAACACCAGCCATGCAAATGAAGAGAAATAAAACTCAAATTACTAAAAAATTTTATGAACAAGGAAATATCACAATGGTCACTACTGAAATAGAAGATAATTAGAAACTATTTTGAAAATTTATACTCCAATAAAATAGAAAATCTTGTAGACTTACACAAATTTCTAGAGACATATGATTCTTCATACATGTTACACATCATGCTTAGCTTTCTACATATCTCATTTCATCTGCAAGATTCTCCTGTGAGAGATAAAAAATATTATTACTATATTTTCCCAAGTGATATACTCAAGTTTGTTGAAATTAATTAACTTGGCCAAGATCACAAAGTGAAATAGGTGGCAGAAGAAGAATTTAAGCCAATCCACATGGCCACACAATTCTAACACAAATCTATACTTGGCTACTTAATTCTACCTTAAGCAATGGGATTAGAGGTAGAAAACATGGAAAGGAAAATTATGGATACATTCTTGAATTTTAAAGGAAAGAAAGAATTTATTCCTCCTATCTACCATAACTCAATTGGACAATAATGTTAGCATTACTGAATCTAATGCATTGCATATTTCAAATCACCAAAATACAGGATTTTGAATGTTCTCACAATAACCAAAAAAAGACATATGTTAAAAATGAAGGACATAATCTTACTCTGATTTGCACAATGATCTTTACATAGTATCTACATGTGTTGAGATTCCATTGCATCCCATAAATGGGAATGTTACATGTTTACAAAAAAATTGTTTAAAAATGAGAGCAAAAAAATAGCCCCATACCAACCTCTTCAGTGGAAAGACAATTAGATATTTTGTTTTAAAAAAAATAGAATAAATGAAAGAAAAAATGTACCTGGAAGATTCTAGACCTTTAAGAAAAAGCTAAGGTGAGAAAGATTGCATCAGTTCCTCACTTCATTGAAGCCAGAGTTTTTAACAAGATTTTTATTTTATTGCCTAATGACTGTGGCACAGCTCATTGACTGATTGGGTCCTTGTTCCTTTCAGATTCTATCCCCTGTGTCCGCACAAGCACTCTCAGCCAAAAGGCACACACCACCCTCTGCTATCTCCAGACAGGGTCACGTTAGGGGGCCAGTGTGGGATTGGAGGTCCCCAGAGATCTCTGCTCTCTCGGCACTGCTTCCCCTGAGAGTCCTGTGGAAAGCTGCCATCTCTGGCTTGATATTTGCACAAGCACAGCCCACATTCTCTGCCACAGCACAGAGGTCCACGGTGGGGAAGGAGACTCTTCTGCAGGATGATTTTGCAGATGTGGATTTGGGGACAATGGTCTGGATATCACTTGATTTGTTCTAACCTATATCTGTTCCCAGGACGAAAGTAAGTATTATGAAAACAGACAATCATAGAAGACTAAGGGCAATAGAAAGCTGAACCCTTTTTATTTCACAAATGAAAACAAAATAAAAAGGAAATAATGCCCAGGCAGCGTAAACAGCAGCAGCACAGGCATTTATTGCTGTTCTTCTCACTCCTAGTTCCCTGCTCCCTCCTCCCTACAGTGCTGCTCTGCAGCAGGCAGATGTGCAGGCTCACTGCTTTGCCTTACATGAATGGCTGGGAAGATGGTTAGACTAAGGAGGAGAACACACTCCTCATCTTCTTACATCATGAAGGTGCTGTAGGAGTACGGGTGCAGCAATTACAACTCCATTTCTCAATTTCAGGGGTTGTGGCTCTTGAAACGTCTCCTTGACCATCTATATTGTTAGCCTGTTTTCCTCAGGAATGTCAAAGTCTGGACATTCAATATAGTTAGCTGAACATTCTGCAATAGCTGAGAAAAGCTGAATAATGGCTCCAATGGCTTCATTTGAAAATGTTAGTGTCATGATTCTCAAAGAACTTTCATGTTCATTATCACATAAGGGCCTAGGAGGGAGGGACACATTACATTCACCATAGCTATCCTTAGCAACAGGGACTACATCATCCCTGCCTTGAATGTGGCAGTTTTTTTAGTCCAGAAGAGATTAGGATCACTCAATTTTTCAGTCAGACGTGTCTCTTGGGCTGAGAGGACCTCTCATGCTATAACCACAGCAGCACCGTGAGCTGGCACCTGAGCAGCCCAAGGTCAGTACAACCAGATGCACCATGAAGGATGGCTTGGTAGATTACACAGAGTTTCTAGGACAGAACAAAAGGAACTCTTCTGTCTTCTCTGCTCTACTTGCCGAGAATTAAAGCAAAGATATGGGCAATGGCAGGAAATGGAAAACATCAGTATACAGGAAAATAATGATTGTGACATTAAAAGAAATCAGCAAATATTTGCTTCAACAATTTTAAAATCTGTTCCTTCCATTTAAAGAAATACAATGAGACATCACCAAGGATGTATCCATACATAATGAAGGCTCCTATACAGACCAATGTTTGAAAGGAGGCTTCCAATTTAGGACTCTCATGAATTAAAGATAAAAGTATGCGTGTCCCTAGAGCAGGGCCTCTAGTCATTGTATATCTTCAGCTATTATGAGCAAGTTGGTGAGGGACCTATCAGAGATGGGAAAGGAGTTTGGCTGGTTTTTCTAGGATCATATCCCAAAGCGTAACCAACTCTTTCCTAGATTGGACTTTCTGCTGATTAAGCTTCCTGTATATATTTTATACAACAGTCCTTGAAAGATATTCCTTGTATGGTGGGGGTTTAGGAAGCTGACCCAGAAGGATCACAAGTTCAAAGCCAGACTCAGCAACCTAGTAAGTACCTAAGCAACTTAGCAAAAACCTTTCTCTCAATAAAATATAAAAGGGTCTTGGGACGTTGCTCAGTGGCTAAGCACCTCTGAGTTAAATCCCCAGTACCAAATAATAATAATAATAATAATAATAATAATAATAATAATAGTAATTCCAAGTAGTGAAAAAGACTCCTATATGCTTTAATATAATGAAGAATGCCAGGCACCAGAAGAACTGAAAGGAGCCCTATTGTCAAAACAAAGACCACCAGGATAGCCACAGTCAGCAATGACCCTTGCAAACCCATCTGTACCACTCTCCATGAAGAGATGAAGGACCTCCCTCAACCCACCTGGGCCCAGATCTCAGTCCAGCTTCTTTAACCGAATCCTCCAGGAACAAGAAGCTACACACGAGCAGGAGTCCCTGGCCACGCTTAGCTCTCATGGTAGCACCCAATTTAAATGATTTGATTTCTCATCTTGTTACATCCTTCTCATGATCATTCCCAACTGACTTTGATGGAGAATATCTCAGAGGTGACTGAATTTATTCTGGTGGGGTTAACAGATGCCCTCCAGCTACAGGTCCCCTTATTTATGGTCTTCACCCTCATCTACCTCATCACTCTGGTGGGGAACCTGGGCATGATCCTGTTGATCCTGCTGGACTCCCGTCTCCACACTCCCATGTACTTCCTCCTCAGTCACCTGTCTCTGGTGGACTGCGTTTATTCTTCAGCTGTCACTCCCAAGGTCATGGCAGGGTTTCTCACAGGAGATAAGATCATTTCCTACAATGCTTGTGCAGCCCAGATGTTCTTCTTTGCAGCTTTTGTCACTGTTGAGAGTTTCCTGCTGGCCTCGATGGCCTTGGATCGCCATGCAGCCGTGTGTAAGCCCCTGCGCTACACCACCACCATGACGAGCGCTGTGTGTGTCCTGATGGTCACCGCCTCCTATGCCTGTGGACTTCTGCAGGCTTCTGTCCATGTAGCCTTCACATTCCATCTCTCCTTCTGTCGTTCCAATGTGGTCAATCACTTTTTCTGTGACATTCCCCCACTTTTGGCCCTTTCTTGCTCTAATATCTACACAAATGAGATAGTGCTCTTTGTGCTGGCAGCTTTCAATATTTTTTTCACTCTCTTGGTCATCTTGAGCTCTTACCTGTTCATTTTAGTTGCTATCCTGAGGATGCATTCGTCTGAGGGACAGAAGAAGGCCTTCTCCACCTGTGGGTCCCACCTCACAGCTGTTTCCATCTTCTATGGAACCATCGCCTTCATGTACTTACAGCCAAATTCTAGACACTCCATGGACACAGATAAAATCGCATCTGTGTTCTACATGATGATCATCCCCATGCTGAACCCCCTGGTCTACAGCTTGAGGAACAAAGAGGTCAACAGTGCATTCAGGAAGGCTGTTGGAAAAGCAAAGTCCTCACTGGGATTCGTCTATTAATTAATAAATTATTTGCAAGTCGTGTGAAACATTCATTGGACCTGTCGTGTCTAGGAATGTTTTTAATTATAATTCTTTCTTGTTCTTTATTTCTCTGAACAGTTCTAATACATGAGATTTCTTCTCTTCATGGTCTGGGAATATGTAAGTCAGCATACAGTAATGACTATAATGACGACTTATAACCCTTTTCCACGTTGCCATGTGATAGTATGATCTCAAATGTAAAGCAGTTTTCAACTTGTACTGTGCTGTGAAGCACAATGTTCACCTATACTGGCCTTTATTCTTTAAAGACAGAAGTAGTACACTCACCAACGTAATGATTAAAAGGCCTTAGGTAGTTACTCCAAAATATTTTCCTATTTGTATAGCTGATCTTTCAGAATATACTTTTGAAATTTAGTCAATAATATAATTCTTGATAATTGCATAGTGTTGTACTAGCTATGTTTTGGGAAACGCTGATGAAAGAAAAATATGTTCCTCATAGTACCATTATGTTTAAATTGCATACACATTTAACTAATGTCCTAATGTTCAGCAGCTGAACATAGATCAAAATGAAGGAAAAATACTTTGCTGGCATAGTTTACTTTTTAAATTTGTCTTCCATATTATTAGATGGTTTCTGAATACATAAAAGTATGGTGCTGACTTTTTAGCCCACAGACTGACTCAATTCCAATTACCTCTAATGCAGTCACTAGCTTATGTACCAATAATTATATACAATGACTTTTAGCATTGACATCATAAAAATCCATAAAGCATGAATGTGTATAACCAAATATTAAATTTCTGCTTCTATCAGTTTTTTAATTTGGTATTCTTTTTTGTTTTGAAGTTATTTGTTCATGTGTTATTTGTTTTATGTCCAAATGTTGCTTGGTTTTATGGTTTTCTTGCTTCCTTAGCTAGTCTATGTGTGCAAATAACACTCGATAGTTTTCAGTACTTCACCATTAGTTATGGTCAAGAAATTGAACTTGGCATAGGAAAGATTACATCAATGCAAAAATACCATCAATTCTAGTCTTTATTTCTTCGGAATTACACTCATCGTCACATTTGTTTTCTACTTGTTTTGCCAGCTTTCCACCACTCTAACAAACATCAACTTATAAAGAGAAGAGTTTTGCTTTGGCTCACAGTTTTGAAGGGGGTTTCAGTCCATTCTTGGTTGGCCCTGCTGCTTTTGCTCTGTGGTAAAGCAGTACATCAGGGTTGGGAGTGCACGGTAGAGGAAAAGTGCTCACCACATGGCCTAGAAGTGAAAGAGGCAGAAACTGGGGTCCAAAGGACCTCAAGATCTCCCACTAGACCTGACTTCTTTAAAGTTACACCACCTCCCAAAAGCCTCATGCTGGAGATTAAATCTTTACCACATGGATCTTGGAGGGACACTTAGGAGCCTAACATAGCACTGCTATGAAACATTGGTAAAATGTATCTCTCTTTTTGACAAAAAATACAGCTCTTCTTTCCACTGGAAAGCTACATAAAATAAGTAATAAACCTCTGTTCTATTCTAGAAAGGCGAATTGTAGCTTGTACTTTTTAGTCTATGATCCAGCTTAGATTTTTGGACCTTAGATAGGTCCAATTTCTTTAATGTGGATACTTAGCTCTTCCCATGCTGCTATGGGTTGAAAAGGGTTTTCCTGCTGAGCTCATGCTAGAGTTTAGTCCCTCATTAGGCCATTAAGAAGTCAGAAGCAGTTTGATTAGTGTTTAGAGGGGCACCTTTGGGAAGTGACTGAAATTAGATGAGATCATTAGGATGTGGTCCCAGGATTGGATCCTGGTGTCTTTGTGAGACAGAGAGAAACCAGACACATACAGACGTATGCACAGACTCTGTCACTAACATGGGATGCGCTGCGGGATCTCAGAACTTTGTCAGCAAGACCATTATCAGATGGGACTTTTGGACCTACAGGTCTGGATCTAAATAAAGTCTTTTCTTTGTAACCCACCCAGTCTATTGTGTTATTGGCAACAGAATATAAGTTAAAACACATCATACATGATCACTAGTGTTTCCTCATTGTACTGTTTAGTTCTTTGCCATGAATTAAATGGCTGCATAACTGTTACTTGATTATCTGTCTCCTTATTGTCCTCTACTGATCTATCTTTAACCCAATAGCTCGCCATCTTGATTATGGTAGCTTCGTGGTCAACGTTAAATCAGGTGGAATAAATTCTCCAATATTGCTCTCTTCAATTCTGTTTGGCCAGTATAGGCATTTGGTATGTCCATATACATTTCAGAATTAGATAGCAAAACTCTAAAGATACAAACCAACAAATAACACCATATGGTTTGATTGAGAGATTAATTGAGAAAGAATTAAACTCTTAACAATATTGAACCTTCTCATTCATGACCATGGTATATATTTATTTATATGCAGGAGGCAAAGAAGGAAGACTTGCAAATGACCGATATTTCGATTAAAAAGTTCTCAACTTTTATGATGATTAGTCTTCAGGGAAATGAAAATTAGAACCACAATAAAATGTGATATAAAATGTGTATGATTTTAGGCTGAGACAGGAGGATTGCAAGTTCAAAGCCAGCCTCAGCAACTTAGCAAGACTCCATCTCAAAATAAAGTATAAAAAGGAGTGGGGAGGTGGCTCAGTCATTAAGTAGCCTTGGGTTCAATCACTGGTACAAGAGGGAAAAAGGTTAAAATTAAAAAAAAAAAAAACTAGAAACACCAAATGCTGGCAAGGATGTAGAGATATTGAATTCTCAGCCCAGTAGAAGAGGAGGAGTGAACATCCTTATTAGAAGCAGGAGATGGAAACTAGAAACCAAAAATTGACAATTGGATTTCTAACTTGGTCATGATAGAAGCTGAAAATTCTCTGACAACTTATTTGGGTTTTTGTCCAGAAACATCATACAAAATGCACTCGAACAAACAATATCTAACACAACCTCCTCACTTGCATGAAGCCTGAAATAACTATAAGCATAACATTCAATTATAAATACAATATTTATACACTATGGACTCCTGATGTAAGACGGGTTCTGCATTAGAATCAGCAAACCACAAAGCTATACACCAGTGAGGGGATATACTCCAGGAAGAAATAAAACCCACCACAAGGAAATCTAAAGTAATGAAAGTGAGTCAAAACCACTACAGAAGGAAAAGAATCTATGTTTGTGAAAATATAAAAAAAAATAGAACAATATGAAAGGAACTTTGAAGTAAGGATATGTTGAAACCTCAAAGGAGTAAAGAAAGGAATAGAGGTGCCTAGCCTTTCTTCAGTGCCTTCTTACACTGAGGAAGGTTGACCTGTGCAGTCATTAGCACACTGGGAAATAATGGTAAGTGAATACCAAGTGAAAGCCCCGAAAAATGTTGCAGTTTATGACTTACATCACTTGCTCTCAAGAAAACTAGATCCCACATCATGAGGACACTAATGCAGGACACCCACATCCTCCATGACAACCTGTAAGAACCTGAGTCCTCCTGAAAACAGCTGTTCCAATGAGCCATCAGAGATGCAGACCCTCCAGCCCCAGCCGCACCTTCAGAGCTGGCTGACATTTTGACAACATCTGCATTAGATTTGGTAAGGCAGAAACCCCCAGCTCGGCCACCTCTGAATATCTAACCCTCAGAATCCTGAGATAATAAAATACGTGTCGTCTTAACTGGCAAAATTTTAAGGTAACATATTTAGCAGAAAAATAACAATAAATAATAATAATAATAAGTATGGCCCCATTTTACAAACGAGGAAACAGAATCACAGACAGATTTAGGTGGTTTGGCCACACCACAAAGCCAGTAAAGTGGCAAAGACTGACCACTGTGAATTGCCACCAAGAAGATCTTGACACTTCAGGACAATCCAAAAAGGCAAGAGGGTAGGAAATGAGGGGAAAGAGGTAGACAAGATCTGATGACAGAGAGACTGTCAGGTCACAGGACAAATTTTGTATTATATTGTAAATGCCACAGCAAATCACTGAAAGGATGTGAACAGAGGAGAGATAAAAACTAATGGATATCACTAAAGAGTCACTCTGATTGTTGAGTTGAAAATAAGACAATAGGAGAGGAGTGAAAGACCAATTAGAAAAGGCTGCAGAGGTCCAAGGTGTAGTAGATGAGGGTACCATGGCCGGAAGCTTTGGACAGAGAAGCAGGAGAAGCAGTCACCGTCCAGCCCCGTGATGAATATTAATCTAGAAGGATTTGCCGATGGGTTGGATATAGAGGTGAAAAAATCATCAGCCTCAGAGAGAAAAAATTCAAAAGGTGCAGGAGAACCAAGAAAGTTAAGAGCTAACTTTGGCATGTCAAAGTAAAATTTGACTGAGGGGTAGAGTAGGCAGTGGAGATGCACTTGTGCACTTCAGGAGAAAGGTCTGGAAGAGGCTACATGATTGGGAGCAGTCATCACGTACACACATTTCTATCTGCACCCTCTTGGTTTTTACTTATGTCACTACTGTTCTCACTTCAGCCTCAACATCCTCCTGAACCTTAAATGTTGGTGTGGCCATGTAAGGTCTTGGTCATCTCTTTGGCTCTACCACCATTCCTGCCTTGGGGATTTCACCCAGTTTCATGGCTTTCTATTTATTTCTAGGGATAATATTGAATGTTTGACATAGAATAAATACTCCACATTCTGGGTCATTTCTATTAATTGCTATTATCATCACCATGGAATCACCAACTATCAACAGGTTTCAGGCTAGGAGAAAAAGACTATTAGGTCATTATAATTGCTAAAGAAACTAATTGTGTTGTTATAAAATTGTTGTGATTAATATGATATTGGATAAACTATGGTTCTATAAATGACTCCTGGTTAAAAAAAAATCATATTCTTAATTTAACTGTAGCTGGACATGGTGGCACACGCCTATAATCCCAGTGGCTTGTGAGGCTGAGACAGGAGATTCACAAGCTCAAAGTCAGCCTCAACAATTTAGTGAGGCCCTAAACAACCCAGTGAGACCCTGTCTTAAAGTTTAAAAAAAATTAAAAGGCTGGGGATATGTGGTTCACTGGTTAAGCACCCCTTGGTTCAATCCCTAGTACAAAAAAAAAATTCCTGTATTTCTGCACAGCCTACAGAAGATTCTCTTGACTGATTCTGTCTCAACAACAGCAACAAAGTTCCAGTTCATGTATATTTGGGGGGTTATTCCAATAATTCTGATATCCCAGATGTAGATAGAAGTTTGCAAGGACAGCATTTGACAGAGAGGTTGAAAATGGTAAAATAGTTAACAGAATCAAGAGGGAGATGAAGAGAGGAAGCTAAAGAGGTTAAACAAAGCAGATGCTGAGTGGCAGAAGAAATGTAGTCACAGTCACAGCAATGAGCCGGAATGGGGCAGGGCGGGACGGGTGCAGACAGAAAAATAGAAATATAAGTATAGAAGAAGTGAGGAAGCAAATAGGGATAGATGTGGCACAATTCTTCAGTCTATCTCCTATTACTTGAAAGGGAAGTAACAGAATTTCAAGGTTAGAAGACTTGAAGGTGAACATAATCTAGTCCAACCACTCTTAAGTTAGGAAACTCAAATGGAAGGTTTTCACAAAATGTTGAGGTCAGTCAGTACGTACGTGGAAAATCAGACCTAAAAGTCATCTCACCTATTACCTGGGCTAGGGTGATTTCAATGGATTCTACCTCTTCTGGGAACACTGAGCTGACCTGAACATTTCCCACCAATTGGATTTGCTACCCATATCCATGTGTCCCTACTGAGTGTAGATAGGATTGGGGAGACCATCCTGTGGCCCTTGGATGGCGACTGTCTGTGATCCCCACATGAAAATTGCCCATCAATCTTGCCATACTTGACAAACCCAGGAATTTTCTTCCAACTCTATGTTAGTTAAATTTGGTTTAGAAAAGCTACTGGAGAATTTATTCCTTTTTGAGACCTATTACTTTTTTAAAAAATAGACATCATATAGGTCATTAAATTTTTTGGCTAAATCAGGCAAGAAAGTCCTCTGAGCAAAGAGGAGAGTGCTATAAAGGAGGCTGGTTGTCCCTCTCAGAATCTGGCCTAGGATGATTTTATGTCACTCCTACGTTCCTGGTATCCCTCTTTATCTTGCCCTACCCCCAGCATAGCTTTCTAAGACCCAGCTCTTCCACTGACAGGATCCCCTTTTCCACCAGCATCTAGATGACATCAGTAGTCATTCCCAGGGGATTCTTCTCATCTGGAGCCCATATCCTTACTGCATTTCACTCTTTAACAGCAAGATATGTGGGGTTAGAAAGCATTCTGGGAAAGTGTCCTTCTTCATCTAGAACAGGAACTTTTAGCATCTTGGGGAAAAAAAGAAAAGAAACTTCTACGAATTTTCTCAAATGACTGATAAAGTGAATTGCCAAGAGATATGGTATGAGAACGCCTCCCAAAATTTTACTTTTAAATAATTAAGACTATTTTTCCTAAAATAATCTTAACTCACATAGTATATAATACTTTAGAACAGGAGTTGGCCAACTGGAGCTGAAGAACAAATTCAGCCTGCTTTTAGTTTTATCTTCAGTCCTTGAGTTAAGAATGTGTTTTACACTTTTAAGGGTATAAGGAAAGAAGGGAGGGAGGGAGGGAGGGAGGAAGGAAGGAAGGAAGGAAGGAAGGAAGGAAGGAAGGAAGGAAGGAAGGAAGGAAGGAATACTATTGGACAGAGACCATCTGTGGCCCACAGTGGCTAAATTAACTTACTATTTGTTTTATTAAGTGTGCTGATCTCTGCATCAGAGTGTAGGAAGAGCTTTCAGTTATCTCCAATAATGATTGAGCAATCAAATCACATAGTGGGTTGGATAAATTCATCCACATTTCCCAGATGAGGAAAAGGGGGCTTGGATTGTGGATTGTCCTACATGATGTAGCCAGGAAGCAGGGACACCAGGAACCCAGGTCTTTGTAGTTTAGCTCCAAACTGTTGGGGCTTTAATCCCGATTCTATCACTGCTTAATCTTTTTTTTTTTAAATCTCAGACTGGCTACTGAATCCCTTGAGACTTCCATCTTTATCTATAAAATAAACATTAAAATATTACCTCCCTTAGCATTGCTCTGAAGTATAACTGAAGTAACATGTAAGAAGAGCTAGAACTGTGCCTGAACAATGTGGCTTAACTCATTCTTGTTATACTTGGATATGATTTCCACAGCATCCAAAGAGGCTTTGATGAAGCACTAGTTCCACCAGCTCTTAATAGGTACAAGATATAGGTAAAGCATTCCACAGAGAAAGAAGCTTTTCAAAAACACAGTAAATTTATACATGCTATTTCACCAGGATTTTCAGAATCCTTTGATGCTAATATACATTTTAAGTCACAAAAATATAGAGCATTTAGTGCTTCCCAAATATTCTTGACTATGTATGTATGAATCTGTCTATGCTTCTGTTTCTGAATCTATTCATGCATATATGTATATGCATATGTATGTATATATGTACATATCCATCTCAGGGAAGAGAGTATTTTTAGTTACCATGTTCGAAAAAGATAATTTAGATAGTCTAAAATAATTTTGAAAATCTTCACTTAGAAGGTTTTTTCCTAAATTCTATTAAATGTTAAATCTTACATGATTGAAATCAAGGACCATTATATATTTTCTCATATTTTCCAGAGAGCTGAAATTGATTTTAACACAGAGTGGTGTTCAATAAATGCTAGTTAGCTTCCTAGCTTGTTCATTTGATTAATTGAATGGATGGATGGATGGATGGATGGATGGATGGATAACACATAGCCAGATGCAGGAATAAAAGTCTTGTAACAGATGATTCATGACTCTAAAATAGTTCATAAGAGGAATACCTTATTCAGAAAATGCAGAGAGAAAAAGATTCAGGCACAATTGTGGAAAGGTGATTCCTGGCTGAAATCTATACACACTAACTAAGATAATAAAAGGAAAAGTGTTCAGGCTGAGGGGGGTTCTGTGGTTTCAGGAAAGAGAGTACTTAAAGGACTACAGAGATTAATGAGTGGGAAGAGAAGACCTCATATTAAAATCCAATTGCAGGGGCCAGGATTGTAACTCAGGGGTAACTTGTCTATCATGTGTGAGGTGCTGGGTTCAATCCCCAGCACCAAATAAAAATAAAACAAAGGTATTGTGTCCATTACAATACCTTTTTTAAAAGAAGCCAATTGCAGTGCATGGATCTTTACATATATTTTTACTAATATCATACTAACTCTGCAAGTTCTTAGCTGAAAGAACTGAAATAAGTAAGTTTGCCTACTGAGTAAGTAAATTTCCCAAGGCCAGAGATTAGCCCTATGACTGAGTCAGAACTCGAATGCAGTTAGAAGGATCATAAAACCTCTACCTTTTCTCCTAGGAATAATTAACTCCATCATTTCTTGTGGTCAGTGTCCTATGGGGCACCATGTGAGGCAGGAGAGTTTCTAAACCTTCTCAGATCACTCTTCATCAAAGAGGGACTCCCTCTCCTCCAACTATAGATCCAGAGACTGAGTCCAACAAAAGTTTCCATCTCATCTATCTTTTCTGTATAGGTCTTTGCAATCTTTTCTAAGTTTCAAAACAATTGACAAAGATTTTAAAAACCAAAATCCAAGAACACACATGCCTAATAACTCAACTGGCTGAGCTGAGGTCTTCGTTTTGCCCTTAACTATACAGACTTCTAATTCCTTTATGAATCCGCTTGGTGAGAATAAAAATATTTTTCCATTTAAAATAAATTTAGAAAAATGAGTCAAAAGTGAATGCTGGTCATTATCCCAATCCTGTGGTGATTCAAAGAAATAGTAATGGTTAACATTTAGTAGACGTTAATAGGTGCTGGACATTTTTAAGTGTCTTTCCTTTATTTTTGCCTTATTGTCAAAGAAACCCTATGAGTTAAATACATATATTATCTTCCCTTGCCATAGATAAGTGGAGGTGCAGAGATTTCATATAAAGCTCCCAAGATTACTTTGAATCTAAGCAGTCTGATGCAGAAAGCGTGCTCTTAAGCACTCTGGTACACTGTCTAAACTTCATTATGTTCTAAACTCACACATTCATAAATCTGCTTAGGCTTTGTTGCACTCTCTATTTCTGTCCTTATTTTGATTTCTAAAATAATTTTTTAATACATTTATAACATTATAAGTTATGGTATATTTTTCATTTTAGTGCATATCTTATCTTTATCTTTTTGAATATTTTCTTAGTCTCACTTGATTATTCTTCCAATAAACTATATAATCACATTATGAAAAACATATGAACAAGCATGCCCAAAGGCACCTGCCCTCTAACCCCATCATAAATCCTTTGGAGACTTTATTACATTTGTGCCAAACTCATGCATTATTTTAGAGCAACTTACCCCTAAAATATTACATTCAGGAAAAAAAATAATTGCCTTAAATTTTATTTAAATATTACATACTATATTTGTCAATGTATCCTATTTGCCTTTCTATGGGGAACAAAAGTTTCTAGCTGATTACAGTTGGTATGAGCAAAAATTTGGAGATTTTATGTAAAAATCAGATCCCACACAAATGGGAAGTTAGACTTTTGATAAGATGATGAGTGCTAACGACAGTCTTTATACATGAATCACACTCACAAATCCTTGACTATAATTTGAAGTATGTGGATATTTAATTTTTATCAAATAATTTTAAAACATTCTAATTGATCTCCATTGAAAGAATCCTCTGTCACATTCACAGTTCAATTTTGCACGCAATATTTCATATGCTATTTTATTAACTTTTATAATGTCAAGTGCACTTGCCTTATTTGAAATTGGAACAAACACAGTTGACTTAAAAAGCAAAAGCTCAAGTGGAGGGATTAGAAGCTCTCATATGCTCTCAGGTCAAGTCCACTTGCCCAGAGCTGTGTACTGTGGACACCAACAGATTATAGCAGGAAAAAAGAACAAGGTTACTAAAAAGAAATTGGTCAGCTTAAGTAATTTCCGTATCAGTACTAAAACTTTCTCTGTTAGTTGCTTTAGGGTTTTCTTGGGGAAAATCAAGTTCTAACAATTTCTCAGTTACTTTGGGGCTCTCGTGGAACCAATCGTGTCAAGCATCATTTCTGGTTCTTGTGACTTATTTCATCTCTTAGAGCTTCCAAAACTCTTTTGAATAAAAACAATGACAGGATTATTGGGCTGGGAGGGCTGGAAGATGGCCGCTGCGCACGGGGGTTGCTGAAGTGCTGAGCGTGGTGCTCAGAGCAGCGGCTTTAATCGAGATTTCGCACAGTGTGTAAGAACCCCTTTCACCGTTAATCTGTAGCGGACCACTTTGCCAAGCAGCAGGAAGAACAAAGAGATGGAAAAAGAGACGCTTGGCTCCTGGACGCTTTGCCGCCCAAAGCCGTGGGCGCTTTGCTCCCATCTGCTTCCTCTTTCACTTCGCTCCAGGCAGAAAAGGTGAATGTGTAATCAGCAGTTGATTGTAAGTACCCTAGGCAAAGAAAGCTCAGTGCGCCCCGCCCTTTTTTTTTTTTTTTTTTTGAATATTTTTTATACAGGGAGAGTTTGTGGATTGGGATCGTTGGCTGGGCTGCGGTTTCTGTGCCGAAAATCCACTCCGCGGGAGCCGCCATTTGCTTTCTGCCGGCTGTCTTGATGGCTATGGCTACATTGTC
>NW_026000174.1:60810241-60906701 GCF_001458135.2 Marmota marmota marmota | reverse complement strand
AAACAAGGAGAGAAATGAATTACAGTAGATGGGGTAGAGAGAGAAGATGGGAGGGGAGGGGAGGGGAGATAGTAGAGGATAGGAAAGGTAGCAGAATACAACAGTTACTAATAGGGCATTATGTAAAAATGTAGATGTGTAACCGACGTGATTCTGCAATCTGTATTTGGGGTAAAATTGGGAGTTCAAAACCCACCTGAATCAAATGTATGAAATATGATATGTCAAGAGCTTTGTAATGTTTTGAACAACCAATAAAAAATAAATAAAAATAAATAAATAAAAACAATGACAGCTTTTCTATGAGACCTATTTTTTGCTCTAGAGAAATATTTTTATTTCTTAAATCAATCTAATATCTTTATATTTTAACAGAGCTGTATGCGTACCAACATTTTTTGCCCTGATTAATATGCATCATCTTGATTGTTTCAACTTTCAGTGTATTATAACTAATTTTGTCTCTATTTCATCTTTAATTATAGCTTTCTTACTTAGTTTTCATTTAATTATTTAGGGAAGAGATATTTAACTTATAGTTATGTAAAAAATTAATACTGTATTTAAAATACAACTATAATTAACTTCTCCCAATAATACATGTCAAATAATAATGTGTTCTCTACTGTACTGCACCATATACAATAGTTGGAAGAAATTAGTACAATTTTAACACCTGTTCTTTCCCCTTCCAGTCTTTATTTCATTGCAACATTACCTTAGAGTGGCCAAGATATGACCCATATGTCCATCAGTAGATGAATAGATAAAGAAAATGTGATATATATATATGTATGTATATATATATTGGAATATTATTCAGCCTTAAAATTAGAATACTGCAACATGAACCAATATGGTGAAACATTGTTTTAGTTAATAATATAGTTATTATACTTATCAAAACTGTATTATTAATGATATTTTATGAGGTTAGGTCTCATGTTATATTCTCCTTACCACAATAAAGTAAAATAAAATAAGTCCCGAAAAATGTACACAGGTGTGGACAGAGTTGGTTCTGGGAAGGAGAGAAGACTCTGATCCTTTGATCTATTTCTTGGTGACACCCATTCTCATGCTGATCTGACATTCCCTGCCTTTTCTCTGTGTAGAGGGGGCAAGATGAAACCAATATAGTCTGGGGAAAACCAGTTGATACTCAGGGAATTTGTTTCTAGCCCATCTGATCAGCCCAGTGACACACGTTCGGTTCTCCTGGAAATCACACTGGTCAGTACCATGATCCTGGCTGAGTCAGCATCCCTCTATTTTATGGCCATCCAGACGATGACTTGCACACACCCATGCTTCACTCAGGGGCAGCTTCTCCATGAAAGAGGACTGCTTCATCAGTGGTGGCATCCCAAGTAATGTCCATCAGGAGGAGAGAGCTGTCTCCTTCTTGGGATGTCCTGAACACATGGCACACTTAATGAGACCTGGAAGTGTTGTGTGAGTGCTATTTTGTTTTGTTTCTGGTATTATGGTTTCTAATTAAGATGAGGTCATTTGCTGTGTCCAGTACCTCCTCATCATGACTTAGAAGTTTTGTGCCTACCTAGTGGTAGCCTGTGTGATCACTGGTTTTTTCCCCCATCTACACAGTTGATGGCCCATGTCTTCTGCATGCCCTTCTATCCAACCAAGTCGCCTACTGCTTCACCCACAATGTGCCATTGCTAATGTACCTGTCTGTGCAAAAGTCCATCGCACAAACTGCCAGTGCTGGCAGCAGGAACACTGACCACAGCTGCTTTCTTCCTTTCATTGTCTTCTCCTCTGTCTTCGTAGCTGATGCTGCACTAAAGTTTAGCTCCACTTCCATCCACTAGCAAACCTTCTCCACCTGTTCCTTCCACCTCGCCATGGTCTCAAGCCAGTGTGGTACTGTGAATTCATGTGCCTGTTCTAGGGCCACTTCTCCCCTGAGCTGGACCCAGCATCACAGGAACATCACCCCCAGTCAACCCTATGCTCAACCTGCTCTTCTACATCTAGAAGAACAGCGTGATGAAAGGATCCTCAAGGTCGCTTCTCCCAGAAATGTCTTCTCCTGGCGGAAGGAAAAGCAGAAGCCCAGTGCTTTCTGAGAAATTTACAAACCAAAGATTCTAGCTAAATTCATAAGTGTGGTCATTATCCCAGCAGCTAAATCACTTGTTTAATGTTATTAAGCACCTGCTGTATCCTGATGCTCCTCTGGTTATTATGGATACAGGGATGAGTAAAACAAACTTTTGGAGTGATACGGACAAATTTCAATATAGCAAGATTATTGCATGGAAAGGGTTAATGTACAGAATGGATAATATATCCTATAAATTAATATGTGTATTATAAATTAGCAGCTGTGGTGTTATCATCCTGCTATGTGGAAAGACAGAATTTACTGACAGTGCATTTTAGTTAGAGAATTCCTAGCAATCAAATTCTGTCAAACTCGAGCCATTTCCATGGGCAATATCTAAGTACAGAGCTTTCCTTGGGGATTGAATAGCTGTCCATTCTCTTTGCACATTGCTTTAATCTTAGTGATGATCTTGCCTATTCTCTGTATCACAAAGATACACTAGCAGAGCAGAGAAATAGGAAACAGAATATATTGAACTCCTAACAATGGATGTCTTCTCAATGTAAATGATTTTTCATTTGAATGATTTATGAAGTTCCAAACCATTGAGTTTTTCATACTCACCCACAATCTAAACATAGATAAGATCTTATTCTAGAGGTAAACACTGGGCCTTTTCAATTTTCTTATAAAACTTTAAAAAATGTCTGTTTGTGAACTGAATCTGACTTGCTGCTGCTGCTGCTGCTGTGTGTGTGTGTGTGTGTGTGTGCATGATCTAGTACAGTATTTTGTTATTGTTGTTGTTGTTATTCTTATTTTGCCTTGTTTTTCTTTCCAATGAAATTTAAATGCATGTGGGAATCTCATGGACAAACTTCCAAGAAGATGTTTCTGAGGCCCCTCCCCAATCACTCTCCTTTAGTCACTCTCCAGCCTGTTAACTCATTATATGTCATTCATGGAAGTTTCCAGTGTCCCTTTCCTCTCCACTTAATGCTTGCCTTCTGGGGCACAGACTGCTTGTACACTGAAGCAACTTCAGTTTAGAACTTCTTCCTGGGTCCTCACATTCGTTTGACAACTAATAATAGACAGATCCATATGGTTATGAGCCTGACTTAGGACAGCAGTTCCAGTGACATGACGGAACAAAGGACGAAGAATCTGGTAGCCTCTGGAATCATAATGGCATTTTGTTTTGATCACACCAAATTGTGACAGAAGTCTTTTAACAGTATTTAACCTAACTAGAAATTCTTCATCAAGAGTATTGCTTCAAAACACAGTTGCCATATGAATATTAGAAATAAATGCAGTTTCAAAAAAAATCTCATTAGTTAAGAAGTTCTGCACTAATTACACAAGTTTTACTAATTAGCTGTCACATTTAGAAAAAGATGAAATCCTCAGTCTCATTAGTTTTTAAAATCAATGAGACTGACATTCTCCCCAAAAAACAGACATTTATTCTCACTCTGAGGACCTAAGAGTCGCTCAGTTCTGTTGCTGCCCATGAGAGGGCAGTATTGGATGAGATCAGAGCTGAGCTGCCACTATTTCTGCAGACTTGGTAGGAACTTTCACATAAATCAACTTCTCTGGATGTCAGTTTCTTCATGAAAGTCTCTGACAGCAGAAATAAGATTCCCCCTGATTGGAAGTGCTTAAGTTTTATGATTTTTGTTGCATGAGACACACTGATTTTTGTTTGCTTGTTCCAGCTTCAAGTTTTTGCTAGTTCTATCACCTTTTCTCTCTGTTTGAACGGCTCTTACCCCACGTGGGGAATTTTATGATGGGGTTCTTCTTACTTTACAGGTCAAATGTCAGCTTTTCAAAGAAGATGTTTCTGAGGACCCTCCCCAGTCACTCTCCCTTTAGTCACTCCCTAGCCTATTAACTCATTATATGTTATTCTTGGAAATTCTCTTATACTATCTGGTAATATCTCACTTATTTCATATGTTCATTGTCTGTTGCATCAGCTTCAAAGCAATTTTCATGAAGGTAGGCATCCTGCCTTGTTCGTTTTTGTATCCCCAAAACTTAGAGATGAGTATGTCTTATTACATACCTACTTGTTTAATCAGTCAATCAATTATGAGCCAAACTCCAAATGAGTGAACTCGAAGATTGAATAATTATCACCTACAATAACTATCACATCTCAAAGAGAACACAGGAAAGTTATTTTCATATAAAACAACTAATATTCTAAGGAAAAGAGAAATACAATGAAGCTGTTTTTAATTATCAAGTTTTCATAGGACAAGATAATATCTAAGCAGGGCTGGGGGCATGGTGGTGCAAACCTGTTATCCCAGTGGTTGGGGAGGCTGAGGCAGGAGGATTGCAAGTTCAAAGCCAGCCTTAGCAAAAGTTCAATCCCCAGGACCCCCCCCAAAAAAAAAGATAATATCTAAACAGGAATATGATCAAAACCCACAAAACCTGCAAAGTATATGGAGTGAAATATCTATACTGTCTTTAAATTCTGGAAGACCACAGTAAGGAAGTCATTTTAATAGTAACAGGAGAGTTAAATGTCTGCCAAGTACTCTCTTCCAATTGTTCTTTTCTCCATAGCCAGATCTCCCAGAGCCTCCATTTTCACATTCGACATTTCTGTAGCTGCAGTATTGTCACCACCTTCTCCCACACACGGCGAACATAGAAAATCAATCACTGTGTATACGCTCCCAATCCACAAGTCCAAATGTATAAAACACCTCTACAAACAACTGCTTCTGGTCTAGCATGTGTACCCTTGAGACACACTGACCTGGAGAAGAGACCCATCCCAGTCATGTGAACTCAGAGTCCCAGAACCCTGGACTATGGTGTTGAAGTGAGAGGTGGGACCTTTGCAGATATGAAGGGGGCATGTTATCTTGGCTTTATAAGATTCTTACCTGTGAGTAGTGTCTCCTGACACTTGCTCCTCAGTCCTCCTGGATTTGAAATCTTGTCCCAGCACCAGCACTGTGACAGCCATCCTCCTGCTTGCTGAAAGCTTTCCTGATGTCAGCTACCTGCCCACCAGGATCCCTGCATCTGCCCTGATTACCCTAACGCATTTTCTCTCAATCATCTATACAGGATAGACTATGCATAATTGGCTTTTGCTTCCGTTTCCATCCCTACTCTTTAATTCTTCACTGAGAATAGAACTTTTCCCTTTATTATAAGTCACCCAAGGAGCTCTAACACCAACAAAACTCTTGCTGTTTCCTCTGATCTCTGAGAGAGGAAGTTAAAATCTGATCTCTAAATTTGTTCTTGCTGAAGTCTTAAATAAGGAACTGGTTAGACATACAATTAATTTACATCTTGTTAGTACAAGAGAATCTTTACACAGCCCTATCTCCACTACCCTAGTCCAGTCCACCATGGGCTTGCATTTGAATTGCATCAGTTACCTGTGAAGCACCTCCCTGTCTCCAGATTTAATTCATTATGATCTGTTAGCCCTCCAAAATATGGCCTCCCATCACTGGAAGAGAATGCGTGATTTTCCAAGACACGTTACTTCCATAATTTTCCCTCCACTTAAACAATCAGAGTCTCCACTTGTCTAACCTATACAATATTTGGCATGAAGCTGTTCAAGAGGAAAATTGCCTGGCTCCTACCATTCCCCAACGTGGAGTTAAGAAGTCACATGCAGGGAGTGTCAGGGCAGTTATGTTTGTCTAATCAGATTGTCACTCTCTTTTTAAAGTTCTTTTTTGCACAACATAGAAATAAATATAGATAGTAAACACTCACAGATATCATAATCCTCATCACCAACACCAATACCTTTCCCAGATTCATAAGGATAAGAAAATGTCAACTCAGGGTTTAGTGAAAGAAAGTCTTCTACTTAGAGTTATTGTGATAAGAACTTGGAATGTCATTTCTGTAAATTCAGGTCAAAGTCCACAGTAAGAACTTTCGAAAAATGGGAAGTTATGATCTCCCTACAGAACAACAGTGGGTATGGTGCAAGAGAAGGACAAGAAGAAACAGCAAAACAGAATAGTGCTATTATCCTTAGTACCAGTTTCTTAATGAGATGTTAATAAGAATCTACCACTTGAATCTACAGCTCCTCTGTTTCTGGAGGCATAACTGATGGATTCTGAGTTGAACCCACTCTGGCCAGAGACACTCTTCCCATGCACAGCTCTCTGCCAATGGGTGCATGAGAGATAAGAAGGCAAACCCTTCCTGCAAGATGCAGGACTCCTGTGACTGGAGACTCTAGCCGAGGAAGCCCCATCAGCCCTGCTGAAACTCTCTGAGAATGATGCTGTGCTCTGAAACTCTGCCTGTCAGTCCTCTCTCCCATCAGAGCAGATCCTGATCACAGTCCAGCAGCTCATCCTGCCTGCTCTGACTTCTCCCCTTCTTTCTGATAGGTTTTTGCCCCAATATCTCTTACATGTCTCATCCTGATGTGGCATCTGCTTCTCAGAGTATCCAAATCAATGTACTTAGTAACAAAGAACCGGTGGCTTATATCAGATTCTCTAGTAAGTCATTTTATTGTGGTTTTAATAGATATAGAATAGCTCTTCAGCAAAGTGGGTACAGCACTCACTAGAATGTGGATTCAATACATTCTAATTAGACTCTTTTCTCAATAAAATTATTTGACAAATAACCTCTTCAACTATATGCATGTACATGTGTGCACACATACATACACACAAACCCCCTCCATATATAAAGATATATCTAAATATGGAAACAGATTGTCTATGTATTAAACATTGGCATACAGATGGATATGGTCTATAGATCAAAGTGTGGAGAGAAGTTGTGCCTAAACGTGAATTACTCCATTTTTACAAAGCAGATTGCCATGACCTTCACTTTGAACAAGTTCTGCACCCTAAAACACCCTGTCCCCTGAAAAAGTCCTTCAGCTAGCTCAGTAATCTCATCTGGCCACCTGCAGTGACCCTTTTGCTTTTGCATCTGCTCTCTGCCTTTGCTCTTGGCAGGGCCTCTTGAAATCCTGTGACCACCTTAATCCTTTCTTAGCCATCTGTAACCTCTATATTATGATGTAAAGTATGACATGTGACTTGAGAGTTAGAGATACTAGTAATTAAAATTGGAATGGAATAAAAAGAGACCGTGATGACCCTGCACATGGCTATCAAGGGAACCACTGGTTGTCAGTGAATTAAAGCTGATGAACGTGCTGTAGCTGGTGAATTTATTGTTATTCAATAAATTCTGACACTGTGGAAAGACAAAAATGTGCCTGCTCTATGTTAATGTTGATGGCACAGCTTGCTCACAACAACTGGAAAAGTCAGCAGGATTCCAGTCATCAAAGAAGGAATCTGGTGAATAAATAGACCACTGGCAAAGTAACACAAAATACATGAACCTTTTTTTTCAAACAAGTTACACTATTTGGTGACAGCGATAAGATTCAGATCCTGCCCCAGGAACTCATGAACTAAAGGTCATTCTGCCAACCCAAAGGCTGGCTTGCACCATGGTGCAAACTATTTAGGGTAAAATCCAGTGAAGGTACAACTCTGTTCAATGCAGATCAAAGATGGGAGAGCTGAGAAGGAAAATTACCTACACTCTATGGGGTCTCATCTCATGAGGAAATGGTGGGGAAAAGAAATATACAAATCAGCAGGAAGAAGAGAAGCAAACCTCAGGTCACCTGGCTATGATTACTCCCTGTGAGGTGGACTGTGGAGTTGTATCACATCAAGAAAGTATTTCAGTGGGCAAGAAAATTAAGTAGGAAAAAAGTATTAGCTCTGGGAAGAGAGATAAGGGACAGAGTACAAAAGAAATGCCCTAAAACAGTGCTGGGCTCTGGGGATCCATGACACCCTACAGAGAAGGAGGTCGGAAGCAAATCATCAATAGCAGTCCCAGAGGGTATGAAATCAGGCTTAAAGAATCTAACTAATGTAACCCACTAATAGAGAGATCATGAAGAGAAGAGTTACCTGCAATGTTGTTAGAAAGCCCTCTCAGGTCAATTAGGATAGGCCCAAGGGTAAACAATTTAGCACTGAAAGAACTTAAAAGACATAAATCTGCAGATGATACAATGACAGACAGATAATAGATGACTCCCAGAACCACGTGATCCCTATACTAGGGCCTCAGAAGACTTTAATAACAATCCTTGCGAGAGGAAAAACAGTAATAAGTTATAACCACAGACGAGAAAAGACCCAAAAACATAACAGAAGATATGTTAGCAGAGATAGTTAGTTAGATTTGAACAAGAATGGAAGGAAATGTCAGGAGAGGGGAGCAATAATAAAAGGGCTCCCCAACTGGGAACTGATCCAGACTTCCCAGTCTCCTACGTGGAGAGCGGTGACAGTGATTGGGAGGCCAGTATCTGAGATTGGGGTCCCTGATGATTTCACGGCTGTGGCATGCTTGGTGCCTGGAAAAGTTTCTGGGCAAAGGTGCAGGATGCCTGGTTGCTATGGTAATGCCCTTCATAGGGAGGCTCTGTGCTAGAGTCTTATCAGCCTCAACCTTGCTCTCAGCCACACAGCTCCTGGGAATGAAGGAATTATTTTGCTGAGACAGCCATAATGTTTCACCAGCTCAGCTGCTCCTGAATCTGCATGCATAACAGTAACTTTAAACAATGGACTTTCTTGAGAGCTACACAGTGCTCCTAACATTGCACATTGCAAACTGTAGAATGTAACTGAGGAATAAGCTGCATAATGTTGCTAACTCTGTAACTTTCATGAATACAAAGAATAATGCTTGTATAGTCTTTAATCTAATTAACGAGACATATATAATAAAAATTGCTGGTGTAATTCTTTAGAACTGCTTCTCCATCAGAGAGCAGTGCTCCACTGAATCCCAGCTGTTAGTTTCACAGTCTGAGTTTGTGAATCTTATTTCTTCCAATCTCCCACCACCCTTCACTGGAACCTGCTAGCTTGGCCATGCTGGTGGCAGCATCCCTACCCCTATATTCCAGAAGGAGACACAGGACAGTCTCCCTAGATGTATGGGCACCCTCATGTTCCAGAGGTCATGCATGTGCCCACAAGTTGCTCCAAGAATCAGTAGACCATTGTATAACCTTCTGCCAGTGGCACTAAGCCAGAAAGAGCAAAGTGACCTGCATATACAGGTCCCTGCCCTCAATTTTCAACTGCACAGGCATATTCCTTCCTCAAATGGTCAGTGATGACACAAAGCATCAGAACCAAAGATGCCAAGGTCTCATGCCACTGTAATTTCCCATCCACTATCCTAAAACAAACAAACAAAAAATGTAATTATTTAGGGCATTGTGATCCCTAGTCAATCTGCCCACCCCTCTCTCCAGGTGTATCTTACTTTCTCTTGCCTTTCCCTCACCTTATAATAAACTTGCCCTAAACACCACCTGTCTCATTGTATAGTACTCTGTCTGCAGCAGACTAATCACCTAATCTTAGATAATTATACCCAAGGACTTAGAAGCAAATCACAATACTCCACAGTTAGTTCTCAGCCTAACAGAGAATACACCAGGGCAGAATTTCAAAAACAGGATAGACTTTATGCAAAAAGAAACCACAGAGGTTGGTTGGCTACCATTTACACTCAGGACAGAGTAGTTCATGGCATTTGTAAAATAGACTCACTCAGATTTATCCAGCATGGAGTCACTCAGACCAGGGCACAGACTGCTTTCCAGATGTATAGAGAGAGAAGTGAGAAAAATAGCTTAGAGTTTGAGCTGTAGGGATGACCCAGAAAATTGTATGGGAAACTAATTTAATAAGCATAATTTATGCAGGTACACTACAGGTTTAATTTGCAACAATGGCACTATTTGTACTAATTTGCCTGATACTTTGTATCCATTTCCCTGTGTGCTGTATAGGCATGGAATCCATAGATAAACAGGCTTGTCCTACAAAGTACTCACTGTATTATCTGCCTTGAGTTTTGAATTCCTAGTATAGGACTCGATTTGGGGCAATGGAAAAGCTTTGCAAAGTGCCCAGTGAAACATAGTAGGATGAACTAACACAAGTTCTAGTGCCAACCTGAGTTCCTATAAAGCATACATCTGGAAGGACAGTCCACTGGCAGTGTTTGGAGAAATTGCTGTCCTCAGGGTCCCACACTTAATACCACCCAATGGGAGCCTCTGTGAACAGGTCAGAAACACCCATTTGGAAAATATCCAGTGATTCTATGTAAATCAAACTCTATACATCAAACATTTGCAAATCACAACTTTTTTTCACATTGACCCACATTTAGATACCAAAGCTTATTTATCTTCATTTTTACTGATCTTTCTGGAACATTGCTGAAAATCCTTAGGTTTCCACTTCTGAGGTCACTTCCGCAGGGATCCTCTGCAAAGCCACTGGGTGACATCTTTGTTTTTGTTTTATGCTTTCTAAATTAGGACATGAACATTCCTGAGATGATGGCATTTGCAGGAACTCCACAAGGAGGCCGTCCACATTAATAATTTTTAAGCCTCCTCACATTTCTCAATTTATTCAATTTTTTTTTGTTTTTGTTAAGTTTGATCTTTCAAAATATCAGCTTTCTTACAGAAAAGTACGCCAGTAGACTCAACTTCTTCCACCCAAATTCCCTTTGGGATTAATTAAATCCAGTCCCTGCAAATCAAGGGAAAAAAGTAGAATTACTTTAGCAACAAATTATTCATTCCATGAAGGATCTGGTCCATCACTACAGTATATCCTAGTAGTTTCTTTATAAAATGTGGGAAATGAGAAAGAAATTCTTGGTAAATAGGTATCTGTTTCTTCATCTATTTTTCCAAGTGCTTTTGCCCCTGGGACATGATGACAGGGAGTGAGGGTATTTGTGAAATGGGGGGCAATGGCTCAATAGCATACACATGGAGGTACAGGTGACACTGTCTGAAGCAAGATGCAAAACCAGATTAAGGCCATCCCAAGGCCCCATCATTTTATATTTTTCTGTGGTCTGGTATTTTGCTCTGGTGAGTGGCTTTTGCAATTATGCCATGCAATTTCCTGTTCCATAATAAATTCTCCAGGCACTTACTTGAAGTCAGGAAGGAGCATGCTAAGATTTAACATCATTGTTGCTGTATAATGCCTTGCTTTGCTCGTGGACATATCAGACCACAGTGAGAAATTATTGGAGAAAGTAAAAGGAGCCCTATATATTTTCATAGTTATAAATTCTCTGCCCTCACCACCATATCCCCCAAGTTGTAGGACCGTTCACTTGTCCCCCATGCCCCCAAGCAAGGACTCACACAGGCAACTTGCTTCTGAATAAAATTTCCATATAGACAGGAGTTAATCTATATTATTAAAAAGAGATATATGGTAAGGAAGAATTGGTGTTTACTTGGACTCAATCAGGAAAAAGGGTGCTCTGATTCCAGATGAACATTTTTAATTAATTTAACTAAAATATCTGTACAACAGAGAAGAAAACACAGCAGGCTGCCAGAGGAGAATGGAAAGACTTGCAAGTACATAATATGGTCAGCTGAAATTCTGCGTTCTCCTGCCAACCTCCTTATCTTTATCTTCACATGTAAGATTCATTCCTTATTACAGTTCCTGACCTGAATCTTACGTCATTTGCATACCTTCTATATGCCTAGCTCCATGTTCTCAACTGGGATCAATTTTAACTTCCAGGGAAATATTTAGCAACGTCTGGAGATATTTTTGATCATCACAACTGAAGGGTAGGGACTGATGCTACCATCATCTAATGAGGAGAAACCATGATGATGTAACCCCTCCTACAGTGAACTGGACACTCCTGCCCCCCCACTCACCTACAACAAATATATATCCAAATCTAAACATCAATAGTACCCAGGTCAGGAATCCTAGGCTAGGCTTCTGTCATACAAAATGTATACAATGTACATACAAGTTAAGAAGAAGAAAACTTGGTCATTTCCTTTGCTGAACTTAGGCACCACTAAGAAAAATACAAGTGTCAGGAGGCTGAGGCAGGAGGATCGCAAGTTCAAAGCCAGCCTCAGCAAAAGCAAGGTGCTAAGCAACTCAGTGAAACCCTATATCTAAATAAAATATAAAATAGGGCTGAAGGTGTGGCTCAGTGGTAGAGTGCCCCTGAGTTCGCTCCCCAGTACCCCCTCCTCCCAAAAAAAATAAAAATACAAGTTCATTAAGTAGAACACAAATACATGTAAACTGAAGCAGAGATGGTGGCAATAAATGAAAGGTTGCAGGACACTTCAAAAGTACAAAACAATAAAGGAAAGGCAATAAATGAAAGATTGCAGGATATTTCAAAACTTTTGTTTGATCCTGATGAGGCTAAAAGTCAGGGAAGTTTTCCTTGGGGAAGCGGTAATACAATTGGGGTGAAGAATAAGTAGGAACTACTTAGAAAAAAAAGGAAGTGTTTTCCAAGGAGAGTGGACAGCAAAGTCTTGATGGTAGGAGAAAGGTTGGTGAGAAGGGACTAGAATTAACACAGCTAGAGAAAAAAGTCAGCAAGAGGGGGAAAGTTAGTGAGAATTAGACCCATGTGGCCTTGAAAGCCTTATCATGGCTTATCTTTGCAATTCATGCTGATATGACTTTCACTGGGGCATGGATGAAGCTGAACCAAGAAGAATGGTAACGTGCTATAGGATGAGGCCAATTTCACGCCAGCCATTGCTGCATCTACTCTTGGGAAAATTGCTAAAATTCTATCAACCGTTTACCTTTGAATTTACCTGTAAGATAAGGGTAAAAGAGACTTTGCAGAGTTCACATGATAATTAAATGCTTTAATGTATAAATATAAACCAAAAGTTCCTTCTTTGTTAGAATTTGTAAGGATAATATGAGTTAATAGAAAATGTGTAGACTATAAAATAATAGTGTAAGATGTAGCAACTGTAACAATTTTAATGCTTTGGCATGTAATAGTCATAATACTTTTTTTCTTTTTTGTTGGTTTTCTTTTTTAGATATACATGACAGGAGAATTCATTTTGATATAATTGTACAAGCATGGAATATACCTTATTCTAATTAGCACCCCATTCTTATGGATGTCCACAATGGTGGGATTCACTATGATGAATACATTTTATATTCTACCTCTCCTGTATGCTCTCTCTTCCTTTATTGTCACTAAAGATACTTCAGAAATCTCTAAACATCTCATCTCAGCTCTGCCTGTTGTTGGGATCTGATTGCCTTCACACACATACACACAAAGACACACACACACACTACATTAATCATTCTGTCTGAGCAGAGGAAGTTTTAAATAAATAGGACACTTGGTATATATGTTTATACTCAGTCACCTAAACATTTATATACACATGACCAACCAACATTTTTTCAAAGCAATAAATCCAATTGCTAAAAACATTGGAAGTTTCTCTTCTACGTGGAAATTAAAGGATGATGCCCTGGAAAAGGTAAAATATTTGGTATTTGACTATTCATAACATGGCACTATGCTGGGCACCATGGAAAGCAGGCAACATATAAAATGTGGTCTCTGTTCTCCAGGGCAATAATAATTGGGACTATGGATGAACCAAGCAATGACAATTGGGTGGGAATAAGCTGTCTGAAACAAGAGGTTCAACTAACCAGAGTCTGTAAATTTTCTATTTCTCAGGAAATTATTTTAGGCACTGAGAAGACTGCTAAACAATGCAATGCTGGTCTTTACTTAGACAACGATACTGCAGAACTTCCATGCAAAACAAGGTCCCAAAAGGACAGACATTTCCAGTTTGAACTCATTATCTGGTAATAGGGGAGGAGGTTTATAACCTCAGTACCACCTTCTTCTGGGAGATGGAATTCATGAGACGAGATCCTAGATGACAACACAAATTACTCCTTCTGGCTTTTGCTTGGGAGTGTACATGAACTTATTTCCACTGGGGAGTCTCTCCAGGATAACTTCCCTCCCTTCTTGATCTACCAGAGCACCAACACATAACATGCCAGATCCTGTCTTCTATGAGCCTAACTGAGAAGCCCAGTTTAGTAGATCCCTCTCTCTTCTCACCTTAAAGGTAAAAAATAATCTTTCTGCCTTCTAGATTTTAAAATCTGAAATTCACTGGGAAGCCCAAATATTCTGACTAAAATGTTGATAGCTGATTTTCAAGAAATGTTGTGGAGTTGAATGATGTAAATATGGATGAATAATGTAAATTTGGATAAAACTAAAATGTTTATAAAGGCCCTGGACTCATATGGTACTTCACATAATCCTCCACCAGGAAGCAGATAATATTAATGAAGCAGATATTATTAATATCAAACCTATAACAGACATAAGGAAAGGAGACAAGAAAACATGTATTATGCAACTTAATAGGCTTCATACATCAAACCAAGTGTTCTAAATACTTTATCTCCTTTAATATCACCACAGCACCATTAGGTAAGTGTTGTTATTCACATCTTTTAAATATGAGGAAACAGAAATTAATGTGAGATGATCGGCCCAGGGGATTATGCTATTAATAGTAGGCTGAGCATGCAGCTTGGGCTTATTTAATGCCAAATCCACTATTTCCCTTTTTCACATAAAACCAACTAGATAATTGCTGCACAGTTTCAGCCTACACTGTCTGGATTTCCAACATGAAATCAGAGACAGAGACCATCTCTCTCATTGCAGTCTTGCCCTCTGGGGCTGGGCTACCCAGAGAAGGAAGAAGGAAAACCACAGTGTAAATGGAGATCTCCTAGATGCACTGAGACCCATGGAGATCTCTGGGCATGATGCTGAGTGCCCTTCTCTCACTTCTGTTCTGCACATCCTGCTCACAAACAACATGCAATTACAAGTGCCGCAGTCTGTCTGGGCACAATCAGGAGCCACTTGTCAAAAGAAACTAACTTTATTTTTAGAACCACACACGCCAAACAAAACAGCCTCTCAGGAAAAACCCTCAGAGCCTCTCAGGAAAAACCCTCAGAGCCTCAACTGCCACCACCGGCTTTCCACAAGCCTCTCTCTCCCACACAAGCTTCTCTCCACCTCCCACAATCCTCCTGCTCTTGAGGCCGATTGGCTGGGTCATGTGGGCGGAGCCAAAAAAGTCCCCCAATGAGCAGCTCCGTGGTCTGAAAAGGCAGGGAAACAGCCCAATGAGCATCACCGCAGAGGAGCCAATCAGCTAGATGTTGCTGGGGCCGCTGTGAGCCAATCATCAGCTGGCAGCTGGAAGTTTGCTGGCAGCTGGAAGTTTGCTGGGGCCCCTTTGGCTGTGGCTCTCAACAAGTTGATGACATGTTGACATAACTTTCATGCTCTTGGAATCACAGGCTTCACCATTTCATCTCTCCAAACAGTTTAAATGTGATCTGTCCCATGTAGCACAATTCAAAGAAGATATTTAAAATGAGACCCTTTTCAGAGCTTAAATTATGACATAAATCAATACCATGCCATTAAAAAAATAGTAAAAGGAAATTAGAAAGATAACTCAGGGCTGCAGGTTAAGAGCTCTGTAGTCCATACAGGGTTCAATGCAGAAATGGCCACAGTGTTTAGAACACATGTAGAAATTGCCAGGAGGAGGATTCAGTTGATGACAGGAAAGAGCAGTTGAAGAATTGTATCTTCCGGGGCTGGGGATGTGGCTCAAGCAGTAGCGCGCTTGCCTGGCATGCGCGCAGCCCAGGTTCAATCCTCAGCACCACATACAAACAAAGAAGTTGTGTCTGCCGAAAACTAAAAAATAAATATTAAAAAATTCTCTCTCTCTATCTGTCTCTCTCTCTCCCTTAAAAAAAGGGGTGGGGGGAGAAAAGCTTTATTTAAAAAAAAAAAGAATTGTATCTTCCAACACTGATGGAAGGAGGCCAGGAGACAATGGAAGCCCTGGGCACTGAAGGTTTTCTGATACTCTCTTGGAGACTCGACTATCTAAGAGGGACCAAACTAGACAATACTAAGAAGTCATGGACTGTGATAGCTCTGATGTCATTGTTTTATTACAGACTAAAGAGAACCATGAGGATGATATAAGTGGAATAAACATCAATAAAACTTTCAGCAGTCATACCACGACCCTAAGACCCTACATCTTCACAGGGGGATAGGCCACCCTTCAGATGTCTACCAGTTGTAGGCATTGAAAAGCTGGTTCTTAAGTGATAGGATTTTACCCCAGTGCAGTCTTATGTTAGATATTTTTTTTCTTATTTTCCACAAAACATCCTGAACAAATTACAAACTTCATTATGACATAATTTAAAAAGAGGAAATAGAAAATGAGTCATACTTTTCACAACATATTTATCCCTTCAATGTGTAATTATACAATATATCAAATTTATACATCAGGCTGGCAATAAAAGTGTAAATCAGGCAGGATGGTTGCCCCCAGATTTTGCAAATAATAATGATGGCTATTTTTATTAGCTTGCTATTACTATGGAAGAGGCAATGTGATAGACACCTGAATTACTATTTTATTTAAATTCACAACTCTTTGAAATAAGTATAATTATTTATAATTATTCTTTCTACTTTTCAAATAAAAAATCACTCAGAGGAATTTATGTATTGCCTAGCATCATGGATTCTGGAGTTGGAATTATTCAAAACAAAGCATCTAATTTCAGAGCTCACTTCACAGTGCTACAGTGCCCCCATACAACATGCGATAGTGAAATTTGTAATATGCTAAATGACTTTAGAAATAATCCAAGTTATTAATGAGTTCAGAAAAGGAAAAGAAAATGAATGAAACAGAGACAGCCATTGTTAGTTGGAGAACAGCAGAGAGCTATTTAGGTTCTAAATGCTCTGGATATTTGTGACACTGAGGTGGGTTTGTGTGAATGATTTTTACTGCAAGTAGTGATTCGTGGTAAAGATTTTCTTCAAAGATCACATTACATAGTAGGAAATATTAAAATTTGGCAAGTTTTAACAAGGTAACATTTCCTCTCTTTTCCACATTATCAAATATGAGTTGGCATAAGGGGGAAAAGAAGTGGAATGGATGTCCTCTGTGAGTTATGTCTTGTTCTTCAAAAGCTTTTCATGAAAGTTGGATGGCTCCTCCCAAATTTCACATTGGATCCTTATGAGGGAAATTAACACAGGGAAAGTAAGTGGATTGATCTTCCATATTCACATCCTAACTCACAGGAAGGATTCTTGGAGCTCCAACACCTTCTGGTCATGCATTTTTTTTCAGACTTGCACAAACCAGGACAAAGCTTTGCTACAACACCCTGTCTCCTTCAAGTCCACCACCTAACCAGATCGGAAAGACCTACAGGAACCAAGGGCAAAGAGGGCTTTGTTTTCTATGCCTTATTTCTAGCAATGTAATTCGGACCATTGCTTCCCCATGAGCATTTTGTTTTTCTTTCTTCATTTTCCATCACATCATCAACTTATAAATCCACATGTCTCTGACTTAATACATCAGGAGACATAGAAATATATCAATGAATAAATACTATATACAAATATATTAAAGAATGAATGACTTCCTTTCTCACCTCCAAGTCTCCTAGCCCCAACAATTTCATGATGCTTTCTTGTGAATTTACTGAGAGAATTTAACTTTCATTTTACTCCTTCTAAATATAGTTCCTGAATTCCACCCAATTCCACTTCCACTTTTCTTTGTAGTCTCTGACCCAACTCTGGGCAGTTAGAAATTGATACTTCTATGGAAGGATTTCATAAGGGTGCACAAAAACTAGTCCTAATCCTTCTTGTTTCCACTTCCAGCCTTGGAAATTACCTTCATGGCTCAGAGTGCAAACACATCACCAGGGTGATGATACATCACCAGGCTGATCCTTCCTTCTGTCCTGTGACCTCAGAGAGCAAGCTGTAGCTCAATGACCTGGGGGAACCACTCGGTGATGATGCAGTTTGTGTTCCTGGCCTACCCACCAGAAACGCTGAATCAAAATTAAATTATATTTGTATATATTTCTATGTGTTGCTTATTGATCCCTTCTTTGCCCTTTGATTTCTCCTTTCCATCTTCTTTCTCAATTTTTAAACTATTGTTATCTCCTCTGTCAACTTTCTAGTTATATCTTCCTAATTATATTTTGTGATTGCATGCTTATCACAACCTACCATGAAATCTTAGGATGCCAATTCAATAAATACGATGGAAACTTTCAAAAGTATGATGCCATTTTCTGTCCTTCCATGTTTCTGCTGTTATCGTACTAATTTTAAATAAATTCCATCATAGATTATCATTGTTTTTAATGGTTAATCATTCTTAAAAAAATTTTTTTAAGTAACCTATCTCTTAAAACTTTGATTGTAAGGAAAGTTGACTAGGTATAGGTACAAAAATTCCCTTTTCTTTCACTCTTTTCAAAGACGACATTCCATCATCTTCTGGTTCCCATTGTTTCTGATGAGAAATCACTTTTTTTTCCCCTATGTGAATGTAACACTTTACGCTTCTCTTTGGTTTCTAGCCATATTATATAATGCACCTAATAAAGAGGAGGTTTGTTGTATTTAATTACATATTTCAAATGTTAAATGTGTTCACCTTACCCCAATATCTTGAAAAATTCATTCCATTAGAGCATCAATGAGAGTCCCAAATCTCATCTAAATATCATCAGCTAAGTGTCCCTAATCTCATCATCTAAACCATGTCAATTGGGGTCTAGGTGAGACTCTGAATATGAATTATCCTAGGACAAAATTCTTCTCCATCTGTAGACTTGGAAACTATAAAATAAGGTAATGTGATGCTGGGACAGACATAGGAAAATGGTAACAGATATTCCTATTCCAAGGAATTTAGAATTTTTAAAAATGCTCCAAAGATTCTTTGATACCCAAAGATATCAAACAGCATAGATCATTTCAAGTTTTCAAGACCTGCGAATGATCCTGTGTGGGTCCTATCTCTACCACCTGGACCTGAAGCTCTCTGCCTTCTGGACCCAAGATTTTCTCAGTAGTCCAAGAAGTCACTCTCTAGGTCCCTGGATCTGTCTCTTAGCTCATCTTTCCTTTTCCATGGAGGGTGGTATGTTTTCATCTGAGTAATTTTATCAGCCTCTTTCTTATTTGTATAATTTAGGGAGTCTAACAGCTTTTCTTAATTTCTTTTTTTTTCTCTCTCCCTTTCAATACAAGCTATCAAGTTTTCTGCTCACATTACTTACTCATAAGCGTTTCCATGTATGTTATAGATGTTTACTCCATTATTGGGAGGGGTGTCCTCCATATAGATTTCCTGGACTATTCCATCTCTATTCCTGGAATTTGCTGAGGTGGTTGTGGGAATCCATTATTTAATGTACCTAATGCCTTCAAGAACCTTCTGTGAGATTGAAAAACCTGATCTGTTGATCCTTCCAAAACACTTGAGGTAAAAGATTTTCCAGCCACATCCTTGACTTTCTCTCCATAGCACACTTTCCTGACAGTGTGTCTCCTAATTTTAATATCTCTTGCTATCCAAACAGACTAGGAATCTCCTAATTCCTTTGGCTCAAAAGAACTTGAACCATGATGTCCTGGGTAAAGCTGGTTAGTTGGTGACTCTACCTCATAATGTGACCCCTTTGCATACCAGGCTAATATTGGGGAGTCACATGTTAGCCCCTAATTTGTGCATCTTTGGTCTTGGTTTATACTCTCTTTATTTCAGAAAATTCTCCAACCAAGCTTTATTCTCTGAAAGGGATAAAAGTGACTCCCATGCTTTTTATAAGTTATACTCTATTAACGGTTTTCATTCAGTTATATCCTACTAACAGTTGGAGATCTTGTCAGCTTTTCAGGGCTTTTAAGAATATGATTTTTAACCTTTCAAATATTCTCTGTCACCCAGAATTTTATTTATATTTTTATTTTTGGATTTTTTATTTGTTCTAATTAGTTATGCATGATAGGAGAGTATATTCTCATATATATGTATGGAGCATAACTTCTCATTCTTCTGGTTGTACATGATGTAGGACAGTAATGCCCAATTCATTCAACTATCTTTCATATTCCCATTCCACCCCCTTTCCACTTATTCCCCTTTATCTAATCCAAAGTATTTCTATTCTTTCTTAACCCCTACTTATTATGAATTACCATGTGCAGATTAGAGAAAATATTTGGCCTTTGGATTTTGGGGATTGGCTTATTTCACTTAGCATGATAGCCACCATTTACTGGAAAATGCCATAATTTTGTTTTTCTTTATGACTGAGTAATATTCCACTGTGTATATTACCACATTTTCTTTATCCATTCATCTGTTGAAGGGCACCTAGGTTGGTTCATTAGTTTATCCATTGTGAATTGAGCTACTATAAACATTGATGTGGCTGTGTCACTGCAGTGTGCTGATTTTAAGTCCTTTGGGTATAAATGGAGGAGTGGGATAACTGGGTCAAATTGTGGTTCCATTCCAAATTTTTTGAGGAATCTCCATAACTGCTTTTCATAATGGTTGCAACAATTTGCATTGTTACCAGCAATGTATAGTGTACCTTTTCCCCTACATCCTCACAAACACTTAATATTGCTTATATTCTTGATAATTGCCATTCTGACTAGAGTGAGAGGAAATCTTAGAGTGGTTTTGATTTGAATTTCTCTAACTGCTAGAGATGTTGAACATTTTTTCATATATTTATTGACTGATCACATTTCTTCTGTGAATTGTCTGTTCAATTCCTTAGCACATTTATTAATTGGGTTATTTGGGTTTCGTGTGTGTGTGTGTGTGTGTGTAAGTTTTTTTAGTTCTTTGTATATCCTAGAGATTAATGCTGTATCTGAGGTGCAGGTGGCAAACATTTTCTCCCATTCTGTAGGCTCTCTCTTCACATTTTTTATTGTTTCCTTTGCTGTGAAGAAGATTTTAAGTTTGGTTCCATCCCATTTATTGATTCTTGATTTTACTTATTGGTGCTTTAGGAGTCTTGTTAAGGAAGTTAGTTCCTAAGCTGACATGATGTAGATTTGGGCCTATTTTTTCTTCTATTAAGTGCAGGGTCTCTGTTCTAATGCCTAAGTGCTTGACCCACTTTGAGTTGAGTTTTGTCACCCAGCATTTTAAATGGTACTTAGCTTCTTAGTTACATACATCCATTTATCAATGGCATTCTAAAAGCAACAATCCATTATTGGTTGTATCATTAAATAAGTGGTTGTCATGAAGTTTACAGATAAGCAATAAAAAAGCTTTTCAGGATAGCATAGGCACTTGGAGTCAGCTTTCCTGGGTTCATATCCTGCCGCTGCCTCCTTATATCTGTGTGACAAAAGAAATTCACATAAACTCTTTGTGATTCAATTTGATTGGTGATCAAATGGAGATGACAATACACATGTTTGCTAGAGCCAACTAAAGGTTAGATAATACATGTCTCCTATTAAACCCTGCAAACATGAAATGCTAATATTATTGCTACTATTATTACAATTTACTGCATGAGAAGGAAAAGAAAAGAAGACAATTAGAGAGTGTCTTCTATGGAGGTGAGGTTATGAAAGTTTCTTCCAAACATTTCTTGGCTTCTATAAATCTGTTCCCTTAGAAATTTCTGCTGAGCTCTTCAAATAGATTTTAGTTGTTTAGGTGCAACAATGAAAAGGTAAACTTAACTGGGAGAATACCTTTCCTCTGATATTTGCCAAAAATGTAAATGCCTTGAGGTAGGAGAATAGTATTTCATACTATTAATATTTTAGTAAGAATGAATAGAATTATATTAAAAGAACTATGCCTCATGTTACTCCAAAGCCACATTGAAATGATTTACAAAATATGTTCTTTAAAGAAACATAGTTATGGCTAAAAACATTTTAAACTATATTAAGTTGTTCGTACACATGAAGCAGCAAAGATCTGTTATCTGTTAGCAAAGATTGAGACTGAGACTTGCTGGCAAATTGGGACATACATGCCAGTGACCTAAAGTGACACGTATATTAGTAAATTGTTACCAAAAATCAAAATTTTCCAAAATTTAGTGGTTTAAAACTGCAAGTAATTAGGAGAGGGGAAGATGGCAGTGAGTCTAAGCCCCTCCCTAGCACAGAACAGAAACAGTGAGAGACCAGAGAGGAGCTCATCAGAGGATATACTCTAAAACATGACAGTGGACAGTCTGAGACTTGGAGGCACTCAGAAACTGGTTACTGGAACAGAACATCCAGCCAACCTCCCATGCTCAGTGACCTGCATCAAACAGAGCAACTTCCAGTTGATCACTTTCACTAATCTATCATGAACATACGCTGACCAAGAGAGTCCAGTCACTAATAGAAGTCCTAGGAACCAGCAATGTAGCAGAGGCACCTGTGTCCCAGTGGCACCAAGAGATCCACAGTGGCCTGCAGATGGAGGTGGGTCAGCTGATAACCCCCGCGAAAGGTTGGAAGACCCCCATGATATGCAAGAGCAGGAGAAGTGGCTCTCATGCCATAACAGCACCCGAGGGCCCTTAGAAGGCTAACACACAAAGACCTCGCAACCACTGACAACCACCAAGTATCCATACATGGGTCACTGACAGCAGTCCCCAACAGTGACTGGAAGCTCAAGAGCTCAATGATTCACAGGAGCCAGGGAATTCCCTATGCCCAGTGCCCCGAGCACAACAGAAGTGGCTCACAGATGCCATCACCACTGAGCACCCACAGACAAGGGTCTGCAGTCCTGCTGACAATGAGTACCAGCAACTGTAGCAGAAGCAGCAGGAATCACAGCAATAGGAGACAGACTCTCCCATGCCCCAGCAGTGCCTCACATCTCTTGGAGGATCTGCAGACACAGGTCCAACATCTATCTACTGGTAACCACAAAATAGTTTACATGCAGGCTCGTAAATGGTTTTTCCCAAGGGCATCCAGAAACCAGCCTGAAACCCAGCAGCTTGCAGAGTCTCTCCCACATTGGCAGAAAAATGTTCCACACAGAGGGGACCTACAGAGCCCCACCCCACAGATTTCAGTCACAGACCAGTGTGCCCAGACATAGATCCACCAACTCCTGCCTCCCACCAGGGACAACAGTCCTAAACCCCAATGGGCCATCCAGAACCACCACAGATGAACCACCCCACCTCTGCCTTAGAGCACCATACCTCACACACCCCAAAATCCATGCAGGTGAGACCACATCAGATTTGACATCTGTGGATGCAGAAAGCGTTTCTACAGAAGAGCACAAAAGACTGGATCCCCAACCAGAGAGAAAAATCTGGTTGCTAAGGCAAGGAGAAATAGGGGTTTTCTCCTCTGGCCTGCCAGGAAATTAGTAGGTACCCAGAAACACCAAAGAAGCGGAGACCTACTAGAAATGTATTAGAAGTGTGCTGGTGAGATCCACTATATCCAAACACAGAGAAACTTAGAGAAAAATTCGTAGATCCATTGGCATTTACTGAAGCTCCTAAATCCTGATAAAATTTAAATCATGGAGTCCCAAAAGAAATCTCTCCAACCCAAAGAATTCAGTCTAACGACAATTTTGATCTCACAGATATTACTTTCTTGATTGAATCAATAGGTTTCCCCTTTTTATTTGATATTGTTTTCCTCAATCCAATTTGATCTGTTTTTAATGTATTAAAGCATGAGTTGAAATTATTCTGTCATTATTTTTCTCCTTGCTCATGTTTATTGCTTCTCTTTTGTCTATTTTTCTTTTTGCATTACTTGCTCCTATCTCCATTGCTTTTTGCTTTTTAATTTGTTTCCTTTCATTCTTTTTTCTAGTTCTTTTTTTTTCTTTTGTTTTTCTATCCTTTTTCTTTCCCCTTTTCAAACACTATATAGTAGTCTTACTTTCTTCATACCTGATTTGTCAACCCATGGAACAAGATTTCTCTTTTTCTTGTCGAATTCAGGGACTTCTGAAGAACATTTTAAATAAAAGTTTTAAAGGTTGATTACATTATGACACTATCTTGAAGTGGTCACAGTTATAAGGGGTTAGTATCTCCTTTTAAAACAGTGCTGTTGACTGGACATAGCAGCAGGTTCACATTGAGCAGGATTATTGACACTTAGGTATTTTCCTAGCCTGGGGCACTTGGTAAACAAATAGTAGCTCACTAAAAAGTTACTTGTACAACAACAGAAGGTAATCATCCCAACAGCTGCAAGGAAATGAGACTCCCCCAACAGTTCACAAAACTTCAACAAGTGACCAAATAGACACTACAGAGGGGGAATCCTGACAAAGAATTTTAAAAGTTGATAGTTATGATCAATTAATTTACAGAATATCTAAGAAATGAAGAAGGAAAATATAAAACATGAAACAGCATTTCAACAAAAAAGATAGATATTCTGAAAAAAATACAAATTCTGGAAATAAATTACTCAAAAATCAATTTTAAAATTCAGTTGAAAACATTGCCAATAGATTAGACAACATAGGAGATTTTCAGGCCACAAAAATAAGATGTATAACCCTGAAAATGTAGTCATCAATAAAAAAAAGACAATAAGAAACAATGACCAGAATACTCAGGAAATGTGGAAGAGAACAATTTGAGGACCTTTAACATCAAAAAGGGTACTGAGATATAGCCTAAGATATGAAGACATATGCTTTTCAGTAAAAATAATAGAGAATTTTCCAAACCATGAGTATGAGATGGAAATCCAAGTAAAGAATGCATTCACATCCCCAAATGAACAAGAACAAAAAAGATTCAATCCACAATATATTATAAATAAAATGTCTAAAATACAGAAGAAAGACAGAATTTTTAAATCCTCAAGTGGAAAAATGAAAGGTCACATTTAGAGATATGTCAATAAGAATTAGGTCTAATTTATAACCATAGACTCTAAAAGCCAGGAGAGCATAAAATAATATTAAACAAGCTCTGAATGAAAATAATTAGTAGCCAAGATTGCTATATATTCAGCAAAGCTGTCTTTTAAAATTTAAGAAGAAAAACTTTCCTAGATAAGAATAAACTAAAAGAATTTGTGATTTCTAAGCCAGAAATAAAGGAAATACTTGAAGAAATATTACATGCAGAATAATTTTTAAAAATACTCCAGAGCTAGTGTTTGGATAAATGTAATTGGAAGCAGAGCAAAGTGAAGGAGATTAGGACTGAATTAAACATTTGGTAAAGGGAACAATCCAACAAGAAAATATAACAATTGTAAGTATGTACACACTAAATGTCAGTGCACCTGCTTACATAAAGTGAATTTTACTCTACAGAAAGATTACAATAGTGCTCAATATAATAATACTGTAAGATTTCAACTCTCTATCTCACCAATAGGTATGTTATAGAGACATAAATTAAAGATTCTTCAGACATACAAAATATAATTAATCAAAAAGAAAACTAACAGAAATTTACAGATTTCATCAATCACCAAATAAATTCACTCTTTCTCTGAGGTTTAGGAAACTTCTACAAAACAGACTGCATTTTTAGGACATAACACAATTCTGAGCAAATACAAAATATCCGATACGATTCCATGCACCATATCAGATCATAATGAAATAAACTTAGAAATCAACAATAAGAAAAAACAGAAGCGATATTAACACATTAAATTCAAATAACACAAATTTGAGCAATAAATGTGTCAGGAACAAATTAGTTCTAAAAACAGTAGAATACAGAAAAAATAAAGATTAGAACCAAAATTAATAGAGAAATAGAGAATAAAAAGAATCAATTGTGATAGTGAGCTGGTTCTTTGAAAAGATAAAAATGTTGATAAACCTTTAACCAAACTAACCAAAAGAAAAACAGAAAAGGCCCAAACCAACAAAATTAGAGATGAAAAAGGAGATATCATCACAGACATTTCTAAAATCCAGATGCCCTTTTGTGACAATTTTGAAAACTATATTTCAAAAAATTGGGATATCTAGAAGATATTGGCAAATTTCTACACATATGACCTATCAAAATTGAACCAAGAGGACATATGCTGTGGTTTGGATGTGAGGTATCCCCCAAAAGCTCATGAGTAAGACAATGCAAGAAGGGTTGGAGGAGAAGTGATTGGGTTGTAAAAGCCTTAACCCAATCAGTGAATTAACCACCTGATAGGCCTGAGTAGTAATTGAGGGCAGATAGGGTGTGGCTGGAGGAGTTGGGGAATTGGGGATGTGATTTAGGGTATATATTTGTATTTGGCAAGTGGAGATATCTCTCTCTGCTACTGATCATCATGTGAGCTGCTTCCCTCTGCCACTCTCTTTCACCATGATGTTCTGCCTCACCTGGAACCCTAGGGAATGAAGCCAGCCTTCTATGGACTGAGACCTCTGAAACCATGAGCCCCCAAATAAACTTTTTTTTTCATGTAATTGTGCTGATCTGGTCTTTTAGTCGCAGCAGTGAAAACACTGAGTAAAAAACATAGGAAACCTAAGCAAACCAATAACAAGCAATAAGGTTGAAGGGGTAATAAAAGGGTTTCCAAAAAGGAAGAGCCCAGCACCAGATATATTCTAATCTGAATTCTAACAGACCTTTAAAAAAAGAACTAATGCCAATTTTCCTTAATTTTTTCCATGAAATAGAAAGGAAGAAACACTTCCAAATTTATTTTATGAAAACAATATTATTCTGACATCAAAACAAGGTAAGGATGCATCAAGGAAAGGAAATTTAAAGACCAACATATCTGATAAACACATAAGCTAAAATTCTTAGTAAAAAAAGTAGCAATCTGCCTTCAAACACAAAGAAGGTTGTGCACCTTGACCAAGGAATGCAAGATTGGTTCAACATACACAAATCAAAAAAAATGTAATTCATCCCATAAACAGAACAAAGGACAAAACCATATGATATTAAGATGTGCAGAAAATGCTATCCACAAAATTTGGCAGACATTCATGTTTAACACACTAAAGAAATGAGAGATAGAAGGAATTTAACTCAAAAAAAGCAAAGGCTGTATGTGGCAAACACAAAGCCAAAATAACATTGAATGGAGAAAAACAAAGTATTTCCTCTAAAATCAGGCACAGAACGAGTATGTGCACTCTCACTACTTCTATTCAATATAGTACTTGAAACTAGCCAGAGATATTAGGCAAGAGAAGGACATTACAATGATAAGAATATACAGAAAGAAGTTGACTTATTTCTGTTTGCAGATAATATGGTTATAGACTCACTAGACCCAAAAATTTCCATGAGAAGACTTTTATAAATGATTTAAAAACCAACAAAGTAGCAGGAAACAAGAACAATATTCAGATATCAATAGTTTTTCTACATAACAATAATGAACATGATGAGAAAGAAATAAGGACAACAAAGTTATTCCCCACAGCCCACCAAAAATATAAAACCTAGGAATAAATCTAACCAAGAAAGAGAAAGACCTGAACAATGAAAATTACAGAGTATTGAAGAAAGAAATTGAAGAAGACATTAAAAGATGGGAAGACATCTCCCATCTTTTTGAATAAGTGGAATTAATATTATTAAAGTGATCATTTCACCAAAAACAATCTAAAGATTCAATGCAATCTCCAATCAAAATATCAATGAAATTTTTCACATAATTATAAAAAAAGTCCTAAAATTCATATAGAAAAATAAAAGACCCAGAATAGCTAAAACAATTTTTTTCTTTTTTTTTTTACCATCCAAGGTTTTTTTTAATTGATTTTTTTTAAAATGACAGAAGAATGCATTACAATTCTTATTATACATATACAGCAAAATTTTTCATATCTCTGGTGGTATACAAAGTATATTCACACCAATTCGTGTCTTCATACATGTACTTTGGATAAAAATGTCCATCACATTCGACCATCCTTGCTAACCCCCGCACCCTCTCTTCCCTCCCACCCCTCTGCCCTATCTAGTGTTTGTCTATTCCTCCCATGCTCCCCTTCCCTACCCCACCATGAATCAGCCTTCTTATATCAGAGAAAACATTTGGCATTTGTTTTTTTGGTATTGGCTAACTTCACTTAGCATTATCTTCTCCAATGCCATCCATTTGCCTACAAATGCCATAATTTTATTCTCTTTTATTGCTGAGTAATATTTCATTGTGTAGATATGCCACATTTTTTTATCCATTCATCTACTGAAGGGCATCTAGGTTGGTTCCACAGTTTAGCTATTGTGCATTGTGCTGCTATAAACATTGATGTGGCTGTGTCCCTGTAATGCTGATTTTAAGTCCTTTGGGTATAGAATGAGAAGAGGAATAGCTGGATCAAATGGTGGTTCCATTCCCAGATTTCAAAGGAATCTCCATAATGCTTTCTATATTGGATGCACCAATTTGCAGTCCCACCAGCAATGTATCAGTGTACCTTTTTCCCCACATCCTCGCCAACACTTATTGTTGTTTGTATTCATAATGGCTGCCATTCTGACTGGAGTGAGATGATATCTTAGAGTGGTTTCGATTTGCATTTCTCTAATTGCTAGAGATGATGAACATTTTTTTCATATATTTGTTGATTGATTGTATATCCTCTTCTGAGAAGTGTTTGTTCAGGTCCTTTAGCCAAAGCAATTCTGAGCAATAAGAATAAGGCTGGAGTATCACACACAATACCCAATCTCAAATTATACTACAGAGCTATAGTAATAAAAACAGCATGGTATTGGCATAAAATTGGCATAAAGGATAATGAAATAGAATAGAAAGCACAGAGACAAACCCACAAAAAAATAGTCATCTCATCCTTGACAAGGTTGCCAAAGACATACGTTGAAAAAAAAAGGTAGCTTTTTAAAAAAATAGTGCTAGGAAAAAAGAATATTCTTCTATAAAAGAATGACACTAGATTCCAATCTATAACAATGCACAGAAGTCTACTCAAATTGGATCAAATACCCAGGAATTAGATTGGAAACTATGCAACTGCCAAGAGAAAACGAAGGGTCAACACTTTAACATACAAGTATGGGCATTGACTTCCTCAATAAGACTCCTAATAAAAATAAAATAAAGTCAAGGATTATTATATAGGATGGCATTAAATTAAAATGCTTCCATACGTTGAAGGAGATAATTGAGAGCAAGAAGAGACAGCCCACAGAAAAATCTTTGCTAGTTATTCTTCTGACAGAGAATTAACATTCAGAATATACAAGGAACAAAAAAATTAATACCAGAAATTTTTTTAAATTAATCCAATCAACAAATAAGAAAGTGAACTAAACAGATTTTCTCAAAAAAAAGAAATGCAAATAGTCAAGAAATATATGAAAAAATGTTCAACATTCTTAGTAATCAGAGAAATTCAAATCAAAACTAAAGATTTCATCTCACTCCAGTTAAAATGGCAACCATCAAGAATAAGTGTTATGATTTGGGGAGAAAGGTATATTTACACATTGTTTCTGGGAATGCAAATTAGTACAGACACTATGCAAATTAGTATTCCTCAATAGAGGAGGAACGGAATCACCTTATGACATGTTGCCTGGTATTTATTCAAAAGAACTAAAATCAGCATACTATAATGATATATGCATGCCAATGTTTACAGCAGTGTGATTCATGAGAGCAAAATTATGTAACCAGCCTGGGTGTCCTTCAACAGATGAGTGGATAAAGAAAGTGTGGTACATACACACAATGGAGTTTTATATAAAAATAAAACTATGATGATTTAATAAAATTTTGTCACTTTTGTGAGTAAATGCATTAAAGCGAGGAACATTGTGCTAAGTGAAATAAGAGTCAGAAAGTCAAAGATAAAATGTTTTCTCTTATATGCAGAAGCTAGAGGGGAAAAAAAGAAAAAATGTGGAGATCTCATGAAAATAGAAGGAAGAAGAAGAAATGGAAGCAAATAGAAGATGATAGGGAGGCAGGAGAAGAGGAATGTGCAAGATACTTGGGAATGAAATCATCCAACCATGCTATTTACCTGCATCACAATGAATCCAACTTTTAGGAATAATTATAATGCACCAACACAAAAATAAACAGAAGGGAGGCCAGTCAAGAAGTGGAAGGACATCAGGTAGAGGGAGAAAGAAGAAAAGAAGCTGAGAAAATAAATGGAGCAGACTTATTGCAATAAAACTTGCAAAGAAAAAAAAAGAAATGGAGCAAACTATGTGATATGTATATACAAGTATGTCACAATGAGCTCCACCATTAGTTATAATTATGATGCACTAATGAAAACACATTAAAATTTTTAAAAGACTTAGCTCTTTTAATAACTCTAATGCTTGACATGTACCAAAATAATAGTTTACTTCCGACCTCTTCCACCCTCTCTTTCCTCCTTTTTTGGCATTGATATATGCTGCAGAAGTCTTTGAACATATCAGTCTTTTCAGCCCTGCTAATTTTTGGAATCTGATTGTCCTACCAACACACACACACAAAAAAAAAAAACTATATTAATCACTCTAATAGGAATTCCCTTCAACAAATAGAACATTATATATATATATATATTTATACACAGTCACATAAACATTTAAATACTATTGACCAATCATCACTTTTTCAAAGGAATAAATCTAATTGCTAAGACCTATGGGAGTCTCTCTGCTCTATGGAAACTTAACAGAAGATACCCTGGAAAAGGTAAAATATTTGGTGTGTATTGATTGAGGAACTATTTATCACATGGCACTATGCTGGGCCCCAGGGATGGTAGGCAATATATAAATGTAGTCTCCATTTCCCAGAACAGTAATAATTTGATACTGGGGTAAGCCGAGCTATGATGATTGGGTGGGAGTGATCTCTCTGAAACAAGAGGCACAATTCATCACAGTCTATATATGTCATATGTCTCAGGAAATTATTTCAGGCACAGAGAATGTTCCTACAGGTTGTGATACTGGTCATTATTTAGATAACCATACTCCAGAAATTTCATACATCAGAAGGTCCCAAGTGAACAGACCGTTCTAGGTTGGACTCATTATCTGGTAACAGGGGAGGAGGTTCATAACCTCTCTACCACCTTCTTCTGGGAGATGGAATTCATGAGACAAGATCCTAGATGACACAGCAATTTACTCCTTCTGGCTTTTGCTTGGGAGTGTACATGAACTCATTTCCACTGGGGAGTCTCTCCAGGATAATTTTCCTTCCTTCTTGATCCACCAGAGCACAAAGATGGCATGCTAGGGCCTGTCTTCTATGATCATAACTGAGAAACCTGGTTCAGCAGATTCCTCTCTCTTCTCACCTTAAAGGTAAAAGAAAGTCTTTTTCTGTCTCCTAGATTTTGAAACCTGAAATTCACTGGGAAGCCCAAATATTCTGACTAAAATGTTGATAGCTGATTTTCAAGAAATGTTGTGGAGTTGAATGATGTAAATATGGATGAGTAATGTAAATTTGGGTAAAACTAAAATGTTTATAAAGGCCCTGGACTCATACAGTACTTCAAATAATCCTCCACCAGGAAGCAGATAATATTAATGAAGCAGATATTATTAATATCAAACCTATAACAGACATAAGGAAAGGAGACAAGAAAACATGTATTATGCAACTTAATAGGCTTCATACATCAAACCAAGTGTTCTAAATACTTTATCTCCTTTAATATCACCACAGCACCATTAGGTAAGTGTTATTATTCACATCTTTTAAACATGAAGAAATAGAAATTAACGTGAGATGATCGGCCCAGGGGATTATGCTATTAATAGTAGGCTGAGCATGCAGCTTGGGCTTATTTAATGCCAAATCCACTATTTCCCTTTTTCACATAAAACCAACTAGATAATTGCTGCACAGTTTCAGCCTACACGGTCTGGTTTTCCAACATGAAATCAGAGACAGAGACCATCCCTCTCATTACAGTCTTGCCCACTGGGGCTGGGCTACCCAGAGAGGGAAGAAGGAAAACTACAGTGTAAATGGAGATCTCCTAGATGCACTGAGATCTATGGAAATCTCTAGGCATGATGCTGAGTGCCCTTCTCTCACTTCTGTCCTGCACATCCTGCTCACAAACAACATGGAATTATAAGTTGATGACATGTTGACATAACTTTCATGCTCTTGGAATCATTGGCTCCACTATTTCATCTCTCCAAACTGTTTAAATGTGATCTGTCCCATGTGCACAATTTAAGGAAGATATTTAAAATGAGACCTTTTCCAGAGCTTTAATTATGACATAAATCAACACCATGCCATAAGAAATAGTAAAAGGAAATTAGAAAGACAGTGCAGGGCTTCAGGTTAAGAGCTCTGTAGTCCATGCAGGGTTCAATGCAGAAATGGCCACAGTGTTTAGAACACATTGAATATGTAGAAATTGCTAGCAGGAGGATTCAGTTGATGACAGGAAGGATCTGTGAAAGAATTGTGTCTTCCAACACTGATGGAAGGAAGCCAGGACACGGAAGGTGGTTTTGTTTGTTTGTTGTTGCTATTTTGGTACCTGGAATTGAACCCAAGAGTGTTTCACCACTGAGTCACATCCACAGTCATTTTTTTATACTTCATTTAGAAACTGGGTCTCACTGTGTTGCTTAGGACCTCACTAGGTTGCTAAGACTGGCTTTGAACTTGCAATCTTCCTGCCTCAGCCTCCCAAGCTGCTGGTTTTCAAGTATGAACCACCATGCATGGCCATTGATACTGTCATGGAGTCAACTATATAATAGGGAATGATGGCTATCTTTTATTAAGTTGTTAATACTATGGATGAGGCATTGTGATACACAACTGATGTTATCATCTTGTTTGCATTCACAATGCTTTGAAATAAGTATAAATATTAACTTCATTTTTTATTTTAAAATTTAAAAATCCCAAAATTCAGAGCAATTATCTATGGCCTTGCATCGTGGATCCTGGAGATGTAATTATTCAAAACAAATCATCTAATTTCAGAGATTTCTTTGCACTGATATGGTCCCCCTACACAACTGTGGCAAAATGTGTAATATGTAAGTGACATGAGAAATAATCTAATGTATTATTGAATTTGGAAAAGGAAAGGAGATGAATGAAAGAGACACCTATCTTTACCTTGGAGAACAGAGAGCTAGTCAGATTCCAGATGTTTTAGATATTTCTGACACTAGTCCCCATGCTTGTGACACTGACTTGGGTTTATATGAATGATTTCTATTGCAACTAGTAATTCAGGATCGAGATTTTTTTTTTTCAAAAACACATTGAATAACAAAAAATATTAAAATTTGGCAGTTGAAACAATAGTTATTTAGTTCTGCTCTCGTCCACTTTTCTTCATATTCTCTCACATAATTGGACCCAGCTATGGGCAGTTAGAAATTGAAGTGCAGATACTTCTATGAAAGGATTTCATAAGAGTGTGCAAAAACCAAGAACTAGTCCTGATCCTCCTTGTTTTCACTTCCAGCCTTGGAAATTACCTTCATGGCTCAGAGTGCAAACACATCACCAGGGTGATGATACATCATCAGTCTGATCCTTCCTTCTGTCCTGTGACCCTCAGAGAGCAAGCTGTAGCTCAATGACCTGGGGGAACCACTCGGTGATGATGCAGTTTGTGTTCCTGGCCTACCCCTCCTGCCCAGAGCTGCGAGTCCTGTCCTTCCTGGGGGTCAGCATGGCTTATGCACTTATCATCACCGGGAATGTCCTCATTGTGGTGTCCATCCAGGCTGAAGCCCGCCTCCATGTGCCCATGTACTATTTCCTGGGCAGCCTCTCAGGGGTAGAAATGTGCTACACTGCTGTGGTGGTGCCCCACATCCTGGCCAACACCCTGCAGTCAGAGAAGACCATCACCCTCCTGGGCTGCGCCACTCAGATGGCCTTCTTCATTGCACTTGGCAGTGCAGACTGCTTCGTCTTGGCTGCCATGGCCTATGACAGATACGTCGCCATTTGTCACCCCTTGCAGTACCCTCTCATCATGACTCTGACTGTTTGTGTCCGCCTGGTGGTGGCATCTGTGGTCACCGGCTTGTTCCTGTCCTTACAACTGGTGGCCTTCATCTTCTCTCTGCCATTCTGCCAGGCTCGAGGTATTCAGCACTTCTTTTGTGATGTGCCACCCGTCATGCAACTGGTGTGTACCAACAGCCACTTCCACGAGCTGTCAGTGCTGGTGGCAGCCACACTGGCCATTGCCGTGCCTTTCTTCCTCATCGCCACCTCCTACGCCTTCATAGCGGCCACTGTGCTCAAGATGCACTCTGCAGCTGGCCGCCACAGGGCCTTCTCCACCTGCTCCTCCCACCTCACTGTGGTGCTGCTGCAGTATGGCTGCTGTGCCTTCATGTACCTGCGCCCCCGCTCCAGCTACCACCCCCAGCAAGATCAGTTCATCTCACTCGTCTACACACTGGGCACCCCAATGCTCAACCCCCTCGTCTACACACTGAGGAACAGCGAGATGAAAGGGGCCATTGGGAAAGTGCTTACCAGGAACTGTGGCTCCCTGAGAGTCTAGGAAAGGGGAGGGCACCGCCTATCAGACCAGGGTTCAGTTCCAGTGCATCAATATGCCTATATGGCTGGATTTCTCTCAGCTGATGTTCAAGGAAATTTTTTAAAATTCATAAAATTATATAAAAACTATTTATATAACACAAAACTAAGTGCCAGAGACCTTTAAAATATTTCTACCATTTGACTCAATAATTGCTCTTCTAGTAAAGAAATAAAGCAAATGAACATTACATCATGCAAACTAACAAGTACGAGAGGGTGCAGCTAGAAAGAGACAGCTCATTCCATGGGTTTTAACTTTTTTAAGAAATCCAAGAATGGAATTGTCTCCAGCAGTTATGGATAAGGAAACCAACAGGGACTTCCACACCAGCAATAGCAGGAAGTCATTATCACTCCTAGACCCAAAAGGCAAACTTAAGTCTCAGTGTTATCAGACACCAGGGAGAGTTGATGCATGGGGGGGGAAATCAACAGGAAGAACTGTGACTTTAGCCGGGGAAAAAGCCACTATGGACAGAACTATGGCCAGGAATGGAGACAGCAGAGAGAGAAATACCACAACCTCTTTCTGCTCAAAACCTTCTCTCTCTTTCCCTGGACTCCTGGGAAAGAACATGGGTGACCCTGGCCACAGGTATCACCTGGAGGGCACAGAAAGGGCACTGGAGGGGCACAGAAAGACCTTCGTAGTTAGGGATCAACAGAGAAGAAGGAGAACAAAATTGCTTATTATGGTATTCTATGTAAGAATGAAAATATGTTAACAGTTCATCTTCATGATAAAGAAGTGATTAAATGTTACTGCATAAAGGAATATGATTCAGCCTTATATTTATTTTCAAATAATAGTTTTTAGACATAATTAAGTGCTTACTGTGTGCCAGAAATATATATACACATATGTGTGTATGTACGTATGTGTGTGGGGGGGTGTGTATATCTAAAGTATGTAACATGCATTCTTGAGGGACGTCAATAATGTTATGCCAGCTAATAATATGGTCTTAATTTTCAATACTATCATGTATTTCTGTCTATTTATGTTATTAGTTACTGGTAAAACTGGGTTAAAATCCGTAACTATGATTTTTCATGTATCAGTCTCTCCCTTTGGTTTTGGTCATTTTTCTTTCCTGTGTTTTGAAGCTCTGTTATTAGATATAAACTTGCTCATCATTGATATATCTCGCTGATGAATTAACCATTTTGTCATTAAGAAGTACTCTTTTTTCTTGCTGGCTATTATCTGAGAAACAAAATTTACCAAAATTATGTTATGTACATCTACTAAAATGTCACAGTGAATCCCACAATTTTGTATAATCACAATGCACCAATAAAAAAGAAAAAGATAAAAAACATATAGTTCATCCTTTTCCTTTTTACAAATCACGATGGGAATGTGTATATGCCGTATTCCCATGTGCTCCTCATCCATCACTTCTGCTCTTGGCTCTTTTGATTCCTCCTTTCCAATACTTTGAATTTTTAAAGCATTGTTATGTCGGCTATTATCTTTCTAGCTCTATCTACTGTACAATATTGTGTCATATTCTTTTCACAACCTACCATGAGTTATTATAATACCAGTACAGTAAATATGAAGGAAACTCTCAAAATTATAATACCATTTTCTGCCCTTCCATATTTGTGCTGTTATCTTATTTATATTATTATTTTGTTATAAACAGTTAATAGTTTTTAACATGTTTTGAGTAGTTTTCTACATTTTTTTTAAATTTAACTGTAAGTTTATTTTTACTTTATATAAAATTCTAGGAATGCCTTTTTCTTTAATCTTTTAAAAAATGTCATTCCATCATCTTCTGGTTCCCATTGTTTCTGTTGAAAAATCACTGATATTCTTGTTTTTCCTTTGTGACTATAAAATATTTTTTGTTCATCTTTGCTTTCCAACCATATTACTATGAAACTAATTAGGGAGGAGGTTCAAGGTATTTAATTACACATCCCAATTAAATACATTCACTTTATTCCAAAATCTTAAAAAATTCATTCCTTTAGAGCATCAATCAGGGTCCAAAATCTCATCTAAATATCATCAGTCAAGTGTCCCTAATCTCATCATCTAAGCCATATAAATTAAGGCCTAGGTGACACTAGTAATATGAATTTTCCTGGGACAAAAGTCTTCTCCATCTGCAGACTTGCAAACTATAAAAGAAGATAATATGATGTTGGAGCATGCATAAGATAATGGTTACAGACCTTCCTACTCCACACACACAAAAAAAGAGGATGGATGTTAAAAAAAAGTTTTTAAAAAAATGCTCTGAGGCAATTTTGATCATCAAACAGGATAAGCTGCATTCATTTTCAAGACCCAAGAATAATCCAGTGTGGATCTTCTCTTCACCACCTGGACGTGAAGTTCTGCCTTCTAGACCCAAGATTTCCTCAAAAGTCCAAGAAGTCACTCTTTAGGTCCCTGGCTCCATCTCCAGGCTCATCTTTCCTTTCCCATGGAGGGTAGTAGGTTTTCATCTCAGTAGTTTTTTCAGCCTCTTCCTAATTTGTAGAATTTGGGGAGTCTGGCAACTCCATTTCATTTCTCTTTTCTCTCTCTCCCTTTCAATATAAGCTGTCATATTCTCTGCTCATATTATTTATTATTCCAGGGGATCCTCCATATAGATTTCCTGGAAAATCCTATCTCTATTCTTAGTGTCTTCTGAGGTGGTTTTGGGGATCCATGAGTTAATGCACCTAACGTCTTCAAGGACCCTCTGTGAGAATGAAAAATCTGATCTGTTGATCCTTCCAAAACACTTTTATCAACAAAGATTGTTCATTTACTGGCAGCAATCAGTAGAGTAGAGGGAAAGGAGTAGGGGGTTAGGAGAAGGGAGATGTGGGAGTCTGAATTAGAACAGGACATAGTCCATATTTTTATAATTATGTCAAGATGGATTCTACTGTACATATCCTGACGTGTCTAACTAAATATATATATATAGTCAAAATAAATAAATAAATAAATATCATTTTTTTTAAAGTTTGTCCAGCCACATCCTCGGCTTTCTCTCCAGCATACATTTTCCTGACAGTGTGTCTCCTAATTTCAGCATCTCTCACAATCTTAACAGGCTGAGAATGTCTTTTGATTCAACAGTTATTCCCAGAATTTGAAACATGGCATCCTAAGTAAAGCAGGTTAGTTGGGGACCCTGCTGTACCTCATAATGTGGCTCTTTGGCATCCCAGGTTCATGTCAGGGAGTCACATGTTATGGCCCTACTTTGTGCATCTCTGGGCTTGATTTATACTCTGTATCTCAGGATACTCTCCAAGCAAGCTATATTTTCTAGAAGAAATAAAAGTGACTTTCATGCCCTTTTATCTTACTGTATTCTAGTTTCCCATTCAAGTACATTTTTATTGGCATAGTATAACTATACAATAATAGTGGGGATCATAGTTACATATTCATACATGCACACAATAGAACAATATAATTTGGTCAATTTCATTCCCCAGTACCTCTCCTCTCCTTTCCTTTCCTTCTTCCCTCCCTTCTCCTGCTCCTCTTCCTCCAAACTACTGGTCTCTTTTCTGTTTTCACAAGATTCACATACACACACACACACACACACATTTTTTCCCCCTCTCTATTTCTCTAGCTTCCACATAAGAGAAAACAGGATCCTTTGCTTTCTGAGTTAGGCTTATTTCACTTAGCTTAATGAGTCTCCTTCTCTGTATTTGTGTGACAAAAGAAATTCACACCAGGTGCAATGGTGATATCTGTAATCCCAGCAACTCCAGAGGCTGACACAGGTGGATGCAAGTTCCAGGCCAGCCTCAGAAACTTAGTGAGACCGGCAAGCAACTTAATGAGACCTTGTCCAAAATAAAACTTTAAAAGGGGAGGGGGCAGGCAACAGGGGATGGGGCTCTGTAGTAAAGTGTCCCTAAGTTAAATCCCCAGTATCAAAAAAGAAAAAGGAAAAAAATTCACATAAACTCTCTGTGTTTGAGTTTTATTGGAAATCAAATGGAGATGATACTACACCTGTCTGATCAGGTCAATTAAACATTAAATAATGTCTCTCTCACATTAAACCCTATGAACATACAGCATTATTATTATTGCTGCTATTATAGTATGAAGAAGAAAAAGAAATGAAGAAACTTAGAAAGAAGATGCTGTGCAGGTTGGGTTATCAAAGTTTCTTCCAGGCCTTTTCTCGGCTTGTGTAAATATGTTCCCTTGGAATTTTCTGCTGAGTTCTTCAAATAGATTTTAGTTCCTACACCATGTTAAGTCTTGAGTATTTTAAGTGTAACATAAAAAGGTAAGCTTAACTGAGAGAACTCCTTTCTGTGAGACTTGCCAAAAATGTAAGCCCTTTAATATGATTTAAGGTAGGAGAATAGTATTTCAGGTTGAAACATTTTAGTAGAAATGAATAGAACAACATTAAAGGAACTATGCTTTAGGTTACCCCCAAAACACATGGAAATGATTTCTAAAATATGTACATTAAATAAAGTGTAATAGCTAAAAATATTTTAAACTATATTAAGGATATATATTGTCCATAGACATGAAGCAATGAAATCTCATGTCTGTTAGTGGAGACAGAAGCTGAGACAGCGCTGGCAAGTTGGGATGTCCATGCCAGTGACTCATCTAAGAATTGATTGTTGCCAAAAAAACAAACTATTCCCAAATTTAGTGGTTTAAAACTATAAGTATTATTCTTTCTTGTGGCTCTCTGGTTGGGCTGGACTCAGCTGACTGGGCCTTCTGTTTTCAAAGACACACAGTCGCATTCAGATGGGAATTTGGCCAGGGCTGAAATGTCCAAGATGACTTCACTTACCAGTCTTGGACATTGTCTCTCCTTTTTTGTTCCATTTTTTTTTTATTTTGTCATTCAATAATCCAGCACAAACTTCTTTATATGCCACATGGATCTGGAGATTGAAACTGGAAGCTACAAACCTCTAAGGCCTATGTTAACAAATCCTAGGCCTTCACTTCTGCTTATCTCATTGGTTCAGGCAAGTCACAATGCCACTCCATGTTCAAGATGAATGAAGAGCAGATACACTGTATCCTTGATGGGAGGAGGGTGTGTATGTACAGAAATAGGAAAAAAAAATGTTGGCATTCAAAATTGGAAATAATCAAAGACATTTATGGAGTACAGGAACCAGTCTACATGCACTAAATTAAGATCTAGATGGTGCTCAGAATAAAGAATATTTGGATCCATTAACAATATATATTCCCTTAAAAGGCATGGCATTCACATAAACAGTAACTAAGCCAAGCCACAAAGTTTCTTGGGACTTGTAAACCAACATATTCCCAGAGTAAACATCATTCCTTACTATAAATTATGTTCTAAATGGTGGACCTCAGGAATATGGGTTAGGGCAAGAGTAAAACAACTCAAGTAAGATGATAGCTCAAAAAGAAAACAAACAAAAACCCTCCTGAATTATATGAGTAACCAGAAAAAAGTCACAAAATATTCATAGAAACCCATTGCCACAAGAGTCTCAATATTTCACAACAAACCAAAGCAAAGAAATGGTAATAATGTGAAAATAAGTAAAATAAGTTTAAGCAGGTAAAAATAAGATTACAAATTATAATAAATTTGTAAAAACAAAATAGAGGATCAAATAACAACTATATAACAAGAACAGGAGTCTGTGAAATTATAATTATGAGTTAGAAATAGAACAATATGGAAAAGGACAAATAAAAAATGGATATAAAAATTAATCAATTGCATTTTTTAAATTCTTAATAGATGGCATAAACATTTGACAAAAAACTTGAAATAAGAATCAGTAAATTAAAACTAAAATTGAGGAGTTACTTAGAATATAGCCAGAGATATAGGACTCTGTACATATAAGATAATTTAAGAGACCAGTAGAACTCATTAAATATTCAAATAAACACTTAACGCAAGGGATTTGCACCTCCAAAAACACACATTGTTTCAAATAAGATAAATACAATGGCAAAATAAATAAAGCCCCAGATGCAGAAAATAAAAGAGATAGCAATTAATAATAAAATATAGTTGCTACTATATGATATGAAGAAAACATGGCAAGTTAAGAAGAATAAAATAAGAGTGATAGGAGTGTTATTTTATAAAGTCACAAGAAAGCCTTCTTGAAAGAGTCAATATTAAATAAAGACTTGAAGGTTGTACAAAAGCAAGGCATGTGGAGATCTGTCAGAAGAGCATCTCAGGCAGAGCCAGAAGCAAGTGCAGATTCCTGAAGATGAAAGTGTCCTTGTGTTCAATTGTGGAGGAGGAGAAGAAAGATGATGGTGTGATGACAGATCATGCTGATGATGCTCCATCTATTTGTGATGTCTCAAACTGCATTCTACTGTCATATATAACTAACTAGAACAAATAAAAATTTTTTAAAAGGTTGTTATGATGATCTGATGTGGTGACATGATGGTAGTCATGGCAACTAATGATGATAATGTTAATGATGCTTATGATGGTGGTGATGATGGTGGTGGCCATAGCTAACACCTATGGATAGCTTACATGGTTTGAATCGTTTTTATCCTTTCCAAGTTTTGAAGAGGATACCATGATTATCCCCAACTTACAAATAAGAGAACTAATGCACAAAGAGGTTACAGAGTTGTCTAAGGTAACCAAACTAGTAAGAGATATAGTCCAGGATTAAACCCAGGCAATTGGTACCCGAGTCCATGCACTTAATCATCCACACTGTTCTGTATTGCTCTTCATAGGACAGCAAGGAAGTGTGTTACTTCAGGCACTAAGTGAAGGGTAGAGCACAGAAGGTGGTATGCGGGAGAGGATGTTAGAAGTTACCTGAAGTCAAGGTCATGGTGGGAATTATAGGACATAATAAGGACTTGGATTTCCTTCTTAGCAAGATGCAAAGCCACTGAAGAGATTAGAGCAGAGTAGCAGTATTATCAGACTTGCATTTTTAATAAATGGTTCTCTGTGCAAAGAATATTAGTTTGAAGAAAAGAGGATTCAGGGTTCTTTTAGGCATCTAGCATAGCAATCTGGGTAAATAATTATATTTTGAGTGTATTTTAAAGGTAAAGCCAGTAGAATTTTATATGGACTGCATGTGGAGTGGAAATCCAAGAGAGGTGCCAAAGAAGACTCCAAAAAATTTAGCCTAAGTTAAGGGAAATGATGAGATGTAATTTACTAAAATGGGAAAGTCTGCAAGAAAATCAAATGTAGTGGAGAAAAATATGAAAATTATATTTTGGAGATATTGCATTTGAAATATCTTCCTGGATATCTATATCAGGAGTTCAGAAATACTGTGACAATAAACATACATTTAGAAATCATAAGCATAGATGGTATTTAAACCTTCCTCTATTGTAGTTAGTAAAATTGTACTGTATTTGGGACTCCTCTTAAATAAGCAGATTTTAGGTGCTCTTGCCACAAAAAGAGGGAGATAAATATGTGAGATGATACATTATGTTAATTGGATGCACTATAGTAGCAATTTTAATATCTATGATATATATGTACATATATATATATATATATATATATCATACCATGTTTTTGTTTTCTTTCCTTGGTTCCATTTTGTCTCTCTCCCCAAGGCTGAATTCTCATTTTCCTCCTGATAACCAAATATTGATGCGCCCCAGGGTTCTTTGATCCTTTTCTTCTGTCTTTACTGACAACTAAAAGTGACCCCACTTGGTGTCATGGCTTTGAATATATTGAAGAGAATCAAAAGTTCCTGGCATAGATGAATCAGTGGAAAAATATCAGCCCTTAGATTAGCCATTATCCTTTTCCATAATTTCCGATCACAGCGGGTTTCAGGTGACTTAAGTTCGTATCAAGTCATATTTGGAATACCCTGGAACATGTTTGATTATACATATTGAATTTATTATGAATAATTTTACTAGACTCAAGAAACTTAGAATCCAGATAAAAGGAAAACAAGTCTGAATGTAGCTTCTATATGCACACACAGTTGTGTGTGTCCTAGAACCAGCATCAACAATGGATTGACCATCTCCGTGAATGCCAAGGGCAACCTGATTCACTCAGGTGATTTTAGGCATTCTGAACCTTGATGGATACATTGGATGTGCCTACTTTGGTTCAAAAGAGACCTCTTCACATGCTATTATCTCTACCTTAAAACATGTTCTTCCCCCTTTCTTGAATGGAAAACTCTCAGTTCATTGTCTACCTATTGCCTGAGAGAGACCTTCCCTAGACATTTGGTTTAAGGTAGTCCATGGTACCTGTCTAGTTATTACATCACCCTCACCCCTATCCCCAGTGCCCTTACCCTATCCCATTATTTTTCTTAACTCTCATCCCACCAAACACAATGTTAAATATTCTTATTCTTGTTTATTACTTATTGTCTGTCTTCCTTCCCCCCCAAAAATGTAATTCTATGAAGGGAAAAAAAATCTCTATTTTGTCCTCTGCTATAATCCAAACATTGAGAATAGAACCTGGTTTAATAGTAGGAATTCAATAAATATTTGTTACACATTGAATAAAGATCATCATCTATTGGCGGTAATGAACATGAGACTGGGAAGCTGAACATGGCTAAACATTAAGGGCAACAATGAGGAGAAAGTACCTTATTTTAAGCATATAAGGGGTAGAGGGAGGTGGGAAGAAAGAAACAAACACAGTTCGTACCACTTTACAGCTAGAAGGAATAAAGGAGTCCATGGAACCCCACACTCCCTCTCACAGAGGGGGAAGCCCTTGGAAAGCTTCCATACCAGTCTGTGGCCTGCAGCTGCTGCACCACAGAGCCACGACTGGCCTCTGGACCTCCAGCTGCCTGGGCTGGTGTCAAGTGAGTGAGGAACGTGTGTCTCACGTGCTCTCATTGAATACACGTCTGCATTCAGCTCCTCTCACAGAGTGTTCTTTATGGAATATATCATTGGTAGGTCCCTGATGGGTGTAGGAAAGGAAGGAGGAGGGCTGTGTGGAATCCCCAGGCAATAATCATCTACGTTGACCACACAGAAGGGTCATCCCTTAACCCTTGCCTTAGTTCATAGACTGTGGATTTTTTTTTCAAATATTTTCTCTAGTTGAATTCAATTTAAGAGGAACCACTGGGGAAATCAGTCCTCTTTAGGGACTCATTAATTTTAAAGAGATTTTATAAAGGACAGTTAATAACCTGATGAGATCAGACAGGACTGGACTCTGAGTAAATATATCAGAATCCATTTTTTATTGTTAAGGGGAACACAAGTCTTCTCAGTCAGGTCTGAGATTTGGATGTTCCCCGGCATCACTTTTTGTAAGGATGTCCTTGTCGGCCTGTGCAGCACAATCACAAATTTTTCAATGTCTTCTCTCCTGAGCATCAGCCCACAAAGGACACTGCCCCCTCGTCAGCTGGATGTTAAGAAGGTATCCCCTACTCTCCGCTTTGCATTTCCAGGAGATGCTGCCCGACATGAAGTCATGGGCTTTCATTCCATTTTGCCCTGTGAGAAGAAGACAGATAAGTTCTCTCTGGGTGAGCTCCTCCATCATCTATGGCAGGAACTCAACATGTTCCAGAAAAGTTAATTTGTTCTTTAGTGAATTTCCTTAGGTGGCTAACAGAATGAAGGAAATTTCAAAGTGGCACGGGAGCGTTTTGAAAGTCTAAGCTTATCTGATTGATTTGATTTTTATTTTCATTCTAAGAATAAAAATAAATAAATTTCTATAACGCTTTACACTGAGAATCATCATAAATATCAACATTTAATTATGGACAACCAATAGGTTATTGAAGTAGGTTTTACCATTCATTTTATCAGATCCAGAAAAGGTAGTTTTGATAAACAGCAGGCTGTCCAGTGTCACATATAAGCCAGGATAGAATTCAGGTTTTCTGCCTTTTCTTTCTAAATTCTTTCCACAGGATCATCCTAAAGAGAATGACATAAAACTATTTTTATTTTTCAAAGAACCATCTATGAAATCATAAGTTTAATGGTTATATGTGAAAATAATACATTCCATGGTAAAAAGTTTTTGAAATAAAATTAAACTGATTGCTTTGTTTCAGAGCCTCACAAAATACTCTCATGCTATAAAGCATGGTGAATCTCCAAGAAATGTGAATCTTTTCCAATTGACCACAAAAACTTTCATTTCTGGGGCATGATAAAGAGTCCCTATTTTAAAGAAAACAGTTTAAGGGTTAGTTCCTCAATTGTTTAAATTTTTTCCATTCATGTGTCCTCCTATGAAGCTGTAGTTGGCAATCTAGTCTTTTAATTCTTTTAAATCTGTCAGCATAGCTGAGCACAAGACTTGAGTTAATGACAGATGCTAATGTTTTCCTGCTTCATTCTTTATTCATAAGAGTAGTGACCTTGGAGTTGCAATGAGGAGGAGGTCTTCTGGAATTATGTTGAAGGAGCGTTTACCACTGGAGTTGGGGAAATATGAAGGTCAGGGAAAGATGACATGTGACTGAGCTCAGAAAAAGGAGCAGGATATAGCTAGGAACTTCAGAGGAGCAGGGTGTCCAAGGCGGAAAGAGTGAATGATGCAAAGACTCCAGAGCAACAGAGACCAGGGCAAGAAACAACGTGGTCCAGTAGAACTAGGGCAGAAACCGCAATAAGGAGAATAATAAAATACCTGTCACAGGTCAATGCACCTAATAAGGCACCTTAATGATAATCATACAGTAACTCTCCACAGTAACCTATGGTGTTCTTTCTAAATCAAAACCTGAGATTCCTAGAGATCCGTTAGGAGATGGCAGATCCAGAACTCACACTCTTGTTGGGAGACCAAATGTCTCCTGAAGGTGTCATTAACTTGGGCTTGGTACAGTAGTCATTGCCATTAACAGACATAATTTGGGGCTGGAAATGTTTTGAATAGCTCTCCAATTGCCCAACAAAGGATGCTGCCTCCCTCATCTGTGTGCATAACGTCACACTGAGTTTGAACATTTGTTTCAGCTGCACTAACAGAATCATCTGCCCAGCTCTTACCCTCTCTTAACTAAATTGCATACCCATAAATGTAAATGAAAAGAGGGGCATATTGAAGGCATGTATGTGGACCCCACCCTCTGTAATTAATCCAACAGAATGTGCATTCTGGCCTGGAAACTTCCATTTGCTTTTGAATAAGGCTTAATCTCTGGGGACGTCAGTTTTTGCATGAAGGATATAAAAAGACAGAACTAGATGTATTGCATTTCTTTATAGTTCCCAGATGTACAGCCTCAATTTTACATATATTCTATAAGTAAGCCCATTTTGACCTGCTTTTCTATCACTCCATCACAGCCTGACATTTTCGAGAGTGTTCTGGGTTTCTTAGGTACAGTGTTTATGTATTCGCAGTATGCATATATTACACATTGCAACAATGCCTCTCAGCCGCTGAGGAAAGACTGCTACATAGGGGAGTTTCCCAGCATCGTCAAATTTATTGGTTAAAAAAAATACATCAATAGTTTAATTGCTGTGCTTCCTACTGTCCTTTGGTAAGCTGAATCCAAGTTCTCCTTTATTTCATGTAGCAAATGAATATAAACAACCATTGGACAGAGAAAAGTACCAATCTTTGGGGGCCTTAAGTAATTACAGCAAAATTGATTTGTAGAAGGAGCCACTGAACATTGATTTTAAAAGGAAGTTTAAAGGATGCGAGATGTAAGAACAAATTAATTCCATTTAGTGTAAGTAAAATAATTATGATGGGGATATGGGAGTAAACAAGACAAATATTCTTGGCCTTGTGGAGCTTAAATATAACCCAGACTAAAATGTTAATCAAACTGGTATTGCCAGGTGCTGTGTGTTTTAAGCATCAACTCCCAAATAAGCCATAGGAACAGCAGAAATCAAGTGTACTCTGTGCACAGTGAGGACGGAAGGATTGGAAGCTTCTTCGAGAATAACTTTGAGGAGAACAGTAGAACATTGATAATGATAAAAAATAAAAGCTTATAGATTTGCATGGACTGTTAGGTGATAAGGAAATTAAATTTTGAATACCTTATAACTGGAAAAAAAACAGCAGGGGAGTGGGGTAGGATGATGAAGGTCCAGAATAGAAAAAAAAAAATATTTATACTAAGTTCTTGTAGACATGAAATAAATAGTTGTCTCAGTGCAGATTTCTATTAAGAACTTTTAGAGTCAATCAACCTCTTACCCATTAGCCAGATGAAATGTTTAAATGATCAGACCATCCGTTCATGCCAATGGACAGAATACTTGAATGTGATGCTCAAAAGAGTCGAATTTGAATGGTGGAATGGATTGATTCCAGTTAATTTCAACAATAAGTAAGGTTACACAAAGACTGTACCATACAATCAGGTACATCTGATGAACCTAATAGAAATGATACTTATTCCTACATTTCATTAGCTGTATGTTTCTTCTGCACAGTAATATTAGCTTCGCCAACTCCTGTTTTGGTTTGGGGCAAATCCTGTAGTACCAAATACAATTACCCAGTTCCTTCACTGTGTTTCATCTCACTGTGTCTCAATGTTTTGTTGTTAAGGAAAAAAATGGCTACTGTATCATCCCAATGTGAATGTATATCACAACTAATCTGTTTAAGAAAATAATTTCCAGGGCTGGGGTTGTGGCTCAGTGGTAGAGTGCTCGCCTGGCATGCACGAGGCACTGGGTTCAATCCTCAGCACCACATAAATGTGAAATAAAGATATTGTGTCCACTTAAACCTAAAAAATATTTTTTTAAAAAGAAAATAATTTCCAAAGGAGTTCCAGGAATAGTTGGAATGAGATGAAATCATTAGAGTAGGCCAAACCCCTTTGAAAATGACCACTAGAGAGGAAAACATTTATTTTCAAATATAATTTGTATGTTTTTCATGTGACAGCCTTATCTTGAATACATGTCCTTTTTCTTTTCTATATCACCTTGTCACATCTTGTCCTGGCAAACTTCAGGCTCCTAAATCCACATCTTGCTTGAACCACAGATTAGGTATGTTTTGCACAAAAGATTTTGATTGTTTCTCTTCAGGTGCAACATTGCTCATTTGATGCTCATGTCTTAGTAAGACTGGATCATTTTAAATGTTTTCTTGAGTCAAGTTCTAACTTACTTGGTTTTGATGACATATAATGACAATTGTTTGGCTGAAATCTCTCTTCTGTTTTGTTTATTCTTCTTCCTTTTCTTTTACTGTTTCTCTTATTATTCAAGGATCTGCAGAGCAACTGGAAGACCTAAGAGGATGTAGCTCTAGAGAAGCCTCATTCCCTACTCCAGAAAAGATAAGGATTAAAGGGTAAGTATCCAAGGAAATTACACCATCCTGAGAAAAGAGGCAGAGGAGCAGATACATCCCACTAGACACTGTTATGTCTCAGGAACATTGTACTTCTGAAACATTTAATCTTTCTAAATTCCTTATAATGCTCCATATTCCAGTCTCCTATATACATTAAGGGGCCAAATAACATGGTCAATATGAAAATCATTAACAAAAGAGGGAACTGGGTTCAAACCCAAATTTAACAGAATACAAAAACCCTAAGCCATTGACACCCACTGGTCTTCCTTCCTAATATTTTGTTGAAATAACAAATGTTGAAGGAAGATTTTTAAGTCATTACATAACTGCAAAATTGTTATATGTTCATGACAAAAATTTGTAAATACAGAAAAGGTTAAGTCATCAACAGAAAGATCTCTATCCTGCTGACCCAGCAGCACCCATCATTACTAGGTATGCATTTTTAATTTAAAATTAAAGATAATTATTTTTAGTGGAATCATAAAACTAGAAGTAAATTAACTGAAACCATTGAAATGGGCATTTGCTCATCAACTTTTTGATCTAATGCCAAGAGATTTACTATTAGTTTTACGTTACATGAAGTCAAAGCCTTTCTTACAACAATCAAGTACTAATTCCAGTTTTAACTTTTTGAACATGGAATTGAAAATTAGACTCATGTCCAATGTGAATATAAAATTATACAAACTTTTCTCATTTTCCCCTTCTAACTTTTTATAGTGGTCTGTCTCACATCTTATCCCATAGCCATTTTTAGCAGCTTATACTTGTTAAGTATTTCTCAAATATTCAAATGATAGTTTTCATTATTTGATTTTATAGCATTTAATAAATTTTTATGACTTTAGAAATTAGTATGCATGATATGAACAGTTTGGAGGAAAATGCAGCTGGCTGGTGGATGTGCAAATCGATGTGTGGATGTGGGAATCCTCAGAGCTGCTGCAGAGGGAGCTAAGGCCCCTGGTGCTCGGTACATTGTGGAAAACATGTCCTATGTCATACAGAGGGAAGGAGGAACCTGAGTTGATCTGTCACATCAGTTAAGTGAAGAGTTGAAAGACCCTCTACTACATTGTATTTGGGGGCTAATCAAAAGAATAAATATCTTATTGATCCTGCTTTTTTCAATCAATCCTATTGTATAGTCAAATCCTCTGCACCTCTTCTGTTCAACTGCATTGGTTAGATCAGAAGACATAAAGACAAACAAAAGCAATGCTAGTCTTTCTATATCACCATGCTTACACTGGGATGGACTTTTTCATGTGTGAATGTGACAGTCTGTCTTTAATAGAATATAAGCCCCATTTAAATTTATTTTCATAGCTGAAATATTTACTTTTCTCAGCTTATTTGAAGCTACTTTATATGCTTGCTCACATTTTCCTTCATTTTCAACTTTTTGCTCTGTGCCATATTTACTTTTTAAGAATCATCTGACTGTTTAAAATGAGTATGCTGAGTTTTACATTATTTATGATTATTCAGAAATACATGTTTGGGTAAATACTTCTCTCGTTAGTCACATCTAAATGAAATACCTCTGGAAATCCTTCTTTATATAGGTTGAGGACGTTAGCATACTTTTATTTCTCTTATCCCTCTCTATCAATTACCTAATTATACAAATTACAGTTTTAAATATGCATAATTTATTTACTTTTTAAAAATTATATTATGTATATTTTAAATAATTATTCTTGGCAATTTTTTATTTGTTTGCAGTGACCTCTTAATGTTAAATATATTATTTACTATGTGATTTTTTTTTTCAAAGCATATTATTTTACATTACAACTTTCCCAGTTCTGAATTATATGTTCTGATTACTCACTCAGCAACACAGAGCCTTTGTCGAGGGGTTGTTTTAATTGTATTTGCTAGGATATGTTTCCTAAGCCCTTGTAAATCTGGAAAAGTCTTTCTGTTGCTTTTGAACATAAATCACTAAAGCCTGTTCTTTCACAATTTGTTTTTCTTTAAACTCTTGTAGACAGCGCTCTATTGTCTCTTAGATCTTTTTTTATTGTTAAAAATAAAGTTGTACTCCAATCTGAAAGTGCTTAATTTATGGGCATTTTTCCCATTCCCAGATGTTTATAAAACCCCTTCTTATCCTCCTGATTGTCCTAACGCATAACTCAATCCTTCTATTGCATTTTTAGGTTTCTTACCATCTTTTTCTTATCTCAGAAAGCTGCAATTTAATTTTAACTTGGCTGTTCAGTACTTTGTCATTCGAATTTGTCCAAGACCAAAAGTTTAGGTTCCTGGTTGGAAATTTAGAGAAAATTTTTAAATAAAAGGAAGTGTATGAAGAGCATATATCAGAAAGAATTGGAATAAAAGATGAGTAAGTATCAGAAAGGATTGGAATAAAAGATGTTTGCCTAGTATTATATGGAGGCAAAACATCTGAGTATAAAGGAACAACTCATGAATAACCTACTATAATGGGTATGTTCTTTCATTAAGTAATGGAAAGAAGAGTATTGTTACACAATAACAACAATAACCTCTGAAGACAAGGTGTTGAACCAGTTACAATAAAGTCCTTGCTTTGTCCTTACACATGTAAATTGAGTCACAGTTAAACTAAGCTGTGATAAAAGGCAACAGTCATTACTTTTGTGAGGAGATAAGGAAGGTTGCTTGTAGATTCTTGGAATTGTTCCTATTTCTTAACCTTCGTAGTGGTTATAGGGTGGTATATTTACTGTACAAAAATAAATAAATAAATAAATAAAGTTGTATATGTAGGATCTGGGAACTCCTCTGTGTACAGTCTCTATTTCAATAAGAATGCTTACCAAAATATGAAGCACCCATTTATCTAACTATAAAAATATCTACAACTATGTAACTCTTCAATTCAATGCAAGCAAAGTATTAACTCTCTGTCAATTGGATTTAAAATACCAGGACGTTTTGTTTTGTTTTAAGACATTTCACCAGAAATACCTCCATGTCTCCTCACCAGGATCTTCCACAGAGGAGTGTCTACCCCATTCATAAAAATTTCCAAGGAAAAACATGCCAGACCCCTGTCATGAATTCATTCCCGAGCATCGTGGTTGGAAACCAGATAAGTAAATAGGTAATTCCAAGTCAAAACTCGGATTTTAAATCCCTGTTGTGTGCAGGCCGTGAAGCCACTCAACCAACCAGCGCTCGCCACTTGCCCTTGGTTCCTTTGGCCGAGGGCATGTTGGCTTGGAACCCTGGGCTCAACCAGTCCGGCCCCGCCGAGTTCGTGTTCCGCGTGTTCACGGCTGTCCCTGCGCTCCGGGTCCTGCTCTTCCTCCTCTTCCTCCTCCTCTACTTGCTGATCCTCTGCGGCAACACAGCCATCGTCTGCGTGGTGTGCACACACAGCTCGCTCCGCACCCCCATGTATTTCTTCCTGTCCACTCTCTCTTCCCTGGAAATCTGCTACACCTCTGTGGTGGTGCCCTTGATGCTCTCTAACATTTTGGGGGCCCAGAAGCCCATCTCCTTAGCCGGCTGCGGGGCCCAGATGTTCTTCTTCGTCACCCTTGGCAGCACCGACTGCTTTCTCCTGGCCGTCATGGCCTACGATCGGTACGTGGCGATCTGCCACCCGCTGCACTACACCCTCATCATGACCCACAGGCTGTGCGTCCAGATGGTGGTGGGCTCCGTGGGCCTGGCCCTAGTCCTCTCGCTGCAGCTCACCGCCCTGATCTTCACCCTGCCCTTCTGCGGGCGCCGTCGGGAAATCAACCACTTCCTCTGCGACGTGCCCCCGGTGCTGCGCCTGGCCTGTGCCGACATCCGCGTGCACCAGGCCGTGCTCTACGTCGTGGGCATCCTGGTGCTGACCGTCCCCTTCCTGCTCATCTGTGTCTCCTACGTGTTCATCGCCTCCGCCATCCTGCGCATCCGTTCAGCCGAGGGCCGGCGCCGCGCCTTCTCCACCTGCTCCTCGCACCTCACCGTGGTCCTGCTGCAGTACGGCTGTTGCAGCCTGGTCTACCTGCGGCCGCGGTCCAGCACCTCGGAGGACGAGGACCGCCAGATCGCCCTGGTCTACACCTTTGTTACCCCCTTACTCAACCCTTTGATTTATACCCTTAGGAACAAGGATGTTAAAGGTGCTCTGAGGAATGCCATCATCAGTAAAGCAGCCTCTGAGTCCAACTGAAGGCCTAGGGGTTGGGGTGGGCATCTGTCAGTTGTATGTCAATCAACTCTAAATCAAAAATTGAATTAAAAATATTTACTTTCCCAAACTCGGTGTTTGAATTTTTGTTGTTGTTTTTGTTGTTGTGCCTTATTTCTAAAACCTACACTCTTTTTTTTTAAAGTGCTTTAAATAAGATTGAATTTCTGAACTGAATTTCTTCCAGTGTAGGACCTCTACTTAGTCCTACTTAAAAGATTCCCAGCCACCCAAGTAATTACTGTATCAGGAACCCTCCTGCAGTGAATAAAGGTTGGTACCTGTAGACGCATCCTCCTGAGGAGATAATGATATTGATTTTATCCCGTGAAAGGTATCTTAAGAAAGGAAAATTCATAAAGACACATTTTACTCAAATGTGTTTTACTGTGTTAAAGGTAATGGTAAATCGTAGCTTATTTAATGTATGAATTTCATTCATTCCATCCATCCCAACTGGTTGTCTTCATTTTCTTTCATTTTGCCACGCTAGGACGGATCAACCACAGAATTAGTTTTCATTGACTAAGCACCTCAGATTCCCAGCCTTAGGAGGGTATTAAGGACAACCGCTGATGATTGGCAGCACGGCCTGCGTGAGCGCCCCCTACTGGTGGTTCTCACGCAGGCCTTTGGCGCTCTGCCTTCTTCACACCTTCATAATGGCTGCTGCTCATAGATCTACTCAGCAGGTGGCGCTACTGTTCCTCCCACTTCAGAACTCTCCAGTGGAACCATGATCTTCAGGTACCTGTGACCCAGTTCGGGATAAACTCTCAAGTAGAATCCACATCCCTCTCTGGTGTTCACAGCAAACATCCTGCTCCACTTTCTCATGCACACCCTGAGGAACAACAAGGTGAAGAGGGCTCTGGGGACAACTCCTCCCAGGAATTATATCTTCCGAAACAGCTATGGGAGGGTCCAGCCCCAAAAGCTGATTCCAGTGAACCACACCTGGAAGAAAGTGAGAGTATCTGCTTGCAAGTATTAAAAACTGACCTAAGAAATTGGTATGAATTTTCTGAATGCCATATGATTAAGTATCACAAAGGTCTTGAAAAGTTTTTATCCTTTGATTTCATGCAATGTGTACTCCAAAAACATCATCTCAGTAAATTTTCAGAGTCAAACAAAATCGAAAAATATAAGGCTGCTGCTTACATAAATATAAAATGAAAACCAATTAAATCTATAAAATGGAAAGCAATTAAGACCTACAAAATTTATAATATTCTATACAAAAATGAAGCAAACTTAAAATTATATTTAGAATAATATTTAATAATTCAGGGAAAGTTTTATCATTATATGTATAAGTGACAAAATTAAGATTCAAACCTGTATTTACCGTAGGAACCTAATTTTCTTTGTTCATTTTTGGCAGAACTGGGGATTGAACCCAGGCCTTGTGCTTGCTGGGTAAGTGATCTATCTCTAAGCTACATTCCCAGCACTAGAAATCCACTTTTGTAAAAATATAGGTGTGTAATATTAAATAGAAATACACCAAAAAGTTAATAGTCATTATCTGTGCCTTGTAGGATGCTTTTTTAAAATTTGCTTCTTTAGTTCTTGATGCATTTTCCACATTTTCTAAAGCAAGCCTGTGTTCTTATAATCGGACCAATAAAATTTTTAAAAAGAAATTGGAGGTTCATATAGATTGATTTGGCATGCAAACCTCCCATCATCACAGCTTGAAGCCATTTTTGTGTTTTTCCTAGTTTAGGACTGATTCTTTGGGCTCCTTTTTTCCTTCAAAACTGCTTTTGATGCATTTAATTTTTAAGCTGATTTCACATGGGGATAAGGAGAAGAACTACAAAGTGTTACTTATTCTGGGGACAGCCACAGATTTGACAATATATTAGAAATGCTTTTGCTTCCAAGTAAATGCTGCAGGAGAAGAATAAAACTCCCTGGTCGACAGGCTGCTTATCAGCCTATCCAGGCCAAGTCAGATCAGAACATAAGGCATCAATTATATTTGTACACATTGTGTCAGGCATTGTCTGAAATACCATCAAAAGAGAAGTTTGCAACTGTATTTTCATGCTTCCTTTCATTCTCTGTTTAATGTAACAAATCATACAGGAAATTAACTTGGAACTCAAAAAGAAGAGGATGAAATAATACTCTATAGCAAAGAAGGCCCTTAGGGGTTGCTTGATCCTTTCAACTTGAATTAGTGGGCTCTCCCAGCTACCTTCCTGCATAAATTTGAGATAAATAGAATAAAGCCCCTCTTTTCTTTTCTCCTTTTCTTTTTCTATTATTTATTTTTAATTAATAAATTTTGTACGTTCGTGGTATAGGCAACATGGTTTTGATGAAGCTACAGTTGTGGAACAATTACATCAGCTACTTAACATATGCATTGCCTCAGATACCCTTTTTTAGCAACACTTAAAATTGATTTTCTTATCAATTTCCAAATATACAGTATATTGTTATTACTGTAGTCATCTTGATATACATCTCTTGAACTTATTCCTCCTGTCTAACTGAAATTTTGCATCCTTTGGCCGATATTTCTTCAATCCAGCTACTTCCCAGACTCTGTCTCTATGAATTTGATGTTTTTTATCCTTCACATATATGATACCTTGTGTTATTTGTCTTTCTGTGCCTAGCTCATTTCTCTTAACATATATATGATTTTGTGTGAACCCCATGAGTGGTGTTCTAAGAAACAACAAGTTTTGAAAGCAAAAAATATATATACATACAGTATATGTATATATAATATTATATATATACATTTATGTGTGTGTATGTTTACTTTGTGTAAACCCTGTGAGTGGTGTTCTAAGAAACAACATGTTTTGGAAGCAAATAAGTCCTTGAATTAACATTGGGGATGTGTGATCTGTGTCATGCTGTTAATCTTTCTGGGGTATTGGAATGTCTGTGTTTGAAATACTACCTAAAATGCCGAAGATGAGTATTCCATGTTTGGCTACTCATTATAGTCTAATGTGTTTGGAATATGCTGATAAACCTAACATTTATAATTATTAAACAAATTACAAATACCTTTCATAATGACAACAAAGTTACAACAATTTTAAGAATGCTTTTTTACTTCATTAGAAAGTTAACTTCATTCTCAGTTTCCACAATAGGGAAAACTGAGAGCTCTGATTATGTGAAAAATTGAATTATTATGAGAAAGATAATATGTTTTAAAACTGAATTATAAACATGACTGAGAAGATAGATGTATCATATCTATATCTATATATATATATATATATATATATATATGAAACAAAGAATTTACATTCATAATATAAAATCATTTATAAATCAATATAAAGCATAACCTAGTAGGAAACAATAGTCAAAAGATAACAAGTAATCTACAGAAAATAAAATATGAATGAGCCATAAACAAAATATATGTATTCACAAGCTTGCACATAATGAAATAAATTAGAAAGATTTAAGGGTAAGCATTTTAGTCAATCTGATTAAACAAGCTTATATCTGATATGAATAAAGATGTAGGGTAACAGAGGCTCACAACTATTGTAAATGTAGATTCCATACCATATTTGGGGAGATATTTGGCAATATCAAATTTTACTTAAAATATATATTTACTTGTGCATTACCTTTTATGACTTTTTTAATTTTTGTTTTTTAACTGATATGTAAAAATGTAGAGTATACATACTAATGGAATAGAATGTAATAGTTTGATAATGTATATTATGTAATACATTATGTAATATTTAGTTAAGTATATCCATCTCTTCCTATATCTTTATGGTGAAAACATTCAAGATTCTTCCTTCTAGCTTTTTGAGATATACAGTACATAATTGTTATCTACAGCCACCCTACTGTGCAATAGCATCCCAGAGTTTCTTATTCCTGTCTGACTGCAGTTTAAGACCCATTGATAACTTCTCTACTCCCCCTCTACTTCTACAGCCCCAGTCTCTGGTTGTGTTACTTTTAAGTATCTATCCTAAAGAAATATCTGCAGAAGTGCATAAAAATATCTAGAACTATTTCAGTTCTCCGTTATTCGTAAGTGGAAAAGTTAGAAGCAATCTGATAACCCTTTAATATGAGAATAAAGAAATCGTTTATTATGCCATCATAAAAAATGAGGTACATCTAGGTATACTCTTGTGGAAAGTTATCCTCAGAGACATACAGAAAGGGGCAGAAGGGGGATCCTAAGAACAGGGAGCAAAGAGTGTGCTCTGCCCTGTTAAGCTCAGCACTGACAATGTTCAGCATTGCAGGCACAAGGTGATAATGAAAGGTAGGCTGTCTTTTTGTTATTTTTGTTGCTGTGTTAAATTCTTTGCAGACAATGCACCCTCTTTCTGCCTACACCTGGATGTTCTACACCCCCGACCCTCACCCACTCTCCATAGGTGTTGTCTCCCAGGAAGACCAGGAAGATGTGCTGAATACAGAGCACAGGAGAGTAGCAACAGCCTGGCCCTGCTGGGCAACTTCATCCCTTGTCCATCACCATGTGATGCTCTAAAATATGACCTCTTGAGAGTAATGATTTCTGCTGAATTTCATCCTTAAAAATTTTTTAAAAGCTCTTTGGCTAATTCTATTCCTAAAATAGCACAAGGAAGAGGGCTATGGAGAAATCATTTCCCTACCTTAGCTAAGTTGACATATACATTCCAGCGCAGCTAGATGTGGGTTTGCCATTCCTGTCTACAGGATTCTGCCAGCACAATCCAAGCATACACAGAATGTCTAAACTGTCATTATAAGAACATCTCACACAAACTGCCTGGGACCAAGGGACTCTTTTTAGGCCAAAGATGGTGTAGGAATGAACTCATGACCACAGAATTCATCCTTCTATCACATAATCCATTTGATAGAACAATGGAGCAATCTAATTAAACTATCTAAGGTACCAAGCAGGAAGCAATATCTTGTGAGTTGGGTAGTGTCCTTCTGGATTGTGCATATTCTTCGAGCCAACCTCAGATAAGCAGGAAGGCATCCTTCAGAGCTAAAACACAGATTCAGGAGCCAATGGATAACAGCAGGAGTGGCCCTTCTCTCTCACACCCAAAGTCCAATTTAGGCAACTGTTGCTTCTCATTCCTGAAATCCTGAATCAGAGTAATTCCAAATTATAAACTGTGATAAGCAATGATCACAACCAAAACCCAGCAAGATCAGGGCCATAAGAACTGGGATCCTTCAGGGAAAAAGGTCCAACTCCCAAAGACCAACACTGGTCAACCAAACTGTGAGCTGAAGTGTGAGGGATGGAAGACAGAATATATCCATCAGAGCCTGGGAGACAGCCACGGAAGTGAAGATTCTGGAATGCATGTGGACAGCGTTCCTGCCTCAGCATTTCTGATCAAGACAAAGCATCACCTTGTGAGAGACTCTAGACCATGCCTTCTCAACAGGGACAAGTTCACATCCACATGGCCCAAATTTAGTCCTACAGGGGAGAAAAAAAATTCTTAGATATTGTCGTAATGTGTTTCTCTCCAAAGCTCAATGCCATCTGAGAAAAATTGTTTCCCCAAAGTATTTAATGTCATGGGGGTGAGGTTGTGAAAAGAATCCAGGATAAAAGTCTACAAAGGCGCCTAAGGTAGTATCTGAGCAATAAAAAATAAAATATTAAGGAACATTTCTATGTATTGGCTGAGAATTTTGTTTCCCCATTCAAATATTTTCATTCTCCTAAGAAAATGGAGTCACCACACTGTACTGTCGATGGGACAGCATGAGCCAATCCAGGTAGCAGGACAGGTGAACTGCATTGCACACCACATGTCCCTCCTCTTTCTAACAACACCACCCACCTCTCAAAGCCTGCTTCCTCTTCCCAACTTCTCTGAGCCAGTGACATTGAGCCTGTGCATCAACTCTTCCCGCACAAAATTCCCCTTCTCTTCTAGACTCGGAGTGAGAGACGTATATTGTGGAGCAAGGTTCCTAACTTCTTGTGTGGCTACCAAGTGGCCAGAGAATGCAAGGTGGAAGCTCAAGATATGGAGTGGACCTTAGCTACTGGAAAACAGGAGATGAGAAGGAAAGACCATATAAAGATGCCTTCCTATCTCCCCTCTGTAGACCGCTCCCAGCTGTGACTTCTCCTTCCATAACAAATATACCCTGAGTGAACATATCTGAGGAATAACCTTATCTAGCTCTTCCATGCCTGTTGTAAACAATGATTCTTGGAGTAATGCATTGTGTTACATTTTATTGCCTTTACCATAGTCTCAGATGACTGTATTCCTCCTCCTAACCTCTCTGAGGTTTTTCCTTTCGGTAAAATACCAAGACTTAAATTCTTGCCTTGGGCTCTGCTTTCTAGAAGGCCCATCTTAAAACAGTAAGAAAAGGGACTGATAAATATCCCTCATGGACCAATTGCCAACAAAAAGATACTAACTCCACCCACATTTCCTTCCTGTGACTAGACATGTAGATAATAGATAGATAGATAGATATAGTCCAGAAGAGAAGAAGAATTTTATGTGGGAAGAGTTGATGCACATATAGAAAGAAAGAATAACTTGCCTTTAGTTTCTTCCCCATTATCTCGTTATTTTAAATATTAGTCATGAATACATGTTATTCAATCCATGTCATGAAACCATGTTGAGTTGCTTGCTGTTTAGAAGAGAATACATGCTCTTGTTTTGAGTGAGAAATAACTGCACCATGTTATGAGGCACATGTATATACTAGAAGAAGAGAAGTATTAATTGGGGCTGTATCTCCAGCTGTGCAGCTTCTTTCATTCCTGTCCATTTTGGGGTCTGTTTTTTCAGATTTCCCAATGTATTTTGAACCACTAAATATGATTTCAAAGTTTCTTTTCAATATTATTAGCACACATCCATTTTCTTTGCTTACTGGGTCTCGGACTCCCTTCTAATGTTGACAATGACTGGAGTGCTTAGAGGTCATGGTCTATACCCTTCCACAGGGGATGGCATCTCTTTGGAGTCAAAATCACTAGCAAAAGAATGCAAACCAGTTCTCCAGTGTTTACTAAGTGTCCCCTCCAGCAGGCTCTAGAGAGAAAACAGAGAAGGGACTTTTGAGATGCTATCATCTCCCCAGGAACATGAGACTCACACAAGTCAGTAATTGGCTTGCTCTGAAGAGCAATATCCAGCCAAATTACAAGTAGGAAATCACACATAGGAACAAAACAGACAGGAAAAGCAGAGCTGCCTGTCTATTCCCCATTTACCTCATCAAGGGCAGGATGTGAATATTTGTCTCTGGGGAAACACTTCAGGGATGTTATCCCAAATGACTCAGAAGGAGCTCAATGTCCCCCGTGAGCCCAACACCATGACTCCATTAACGCTGACGCTCAGAGCAAGAACTCAGCAGCTCTGTGAGGTGCATGACAGCTGCCCCCAGGCCCCATCTGCTACAAGAAAGCTTCTGAGTCCAGACTCCTGTAACTTCCTGAGATCTTACCGACATTCAGAGGTGAATCTTTTTAAAATTTAGCAACTGGTCTTACTTAACCAGCTGATCACTTCAAAGACTCAGAACAATGTGTGCAAGACGGCTGGTGGCTGGGAGAGGGGGAACAGGAAGGAGAGATTAGAGATCAACACTCAAAAACACACAAGCCCCCTTTCTAGTGAAGCCCAATCCAGCCCAAGACCTGGAACCACAAGACCCTCTAAGATCAGTCTGTGTCTTAGGCATAGATCCCTGCTGGTCCCTTCTCTCATTTTAGTTTTGTCATGGAACCTCCCCTTCCCTGTTTGATTTGTAAGCCAGGCTTCTCAGAAGCAAAGAGACCTCAAAGCTCCATTGACCTTCAGTTTTCCAGAATCCCAGAGGTGGAGACTCACTGTTTCCTGACCACTCCATGGGAATAAAAAAAAAAAAAATCCTTTGAGAGACAAGGGACTTGGGAGACAAGAGAAGAAAGAGAGGAAAAATGAGAGGGTGACTATATAAGGAGATTAGAAAGATGGCAATCAACCCCCGTTTGGTTCTCACACTGATATTCTTTCCAGTAAGTCACTAATCCACGCTCCCTTCCCAGTCTTTGGTGAAACCACGTGAGTCCTGGCAGTTTTCTGGGTCACTTATGGTTTAACAATGACTTTTACTTTGACACTGAAGATCTACTTCCAGGTATTAAAAAGCCAAGCCCAGCCAAGCCTGGCCCAATTTAATCCTTTCATTTTATATCCACTTCAAAGCCCAGGTCCTCTCTCCACAGCTCACATCTGATGTACAGCATGGAGCTCTACAAACCAGAGGCAGCTGTTCTCCCCACGTTCTTTAACCCCACATCCCCATCAAATGGTTGCCATTGTCATCATCATTGTGGTTGTTTGGGTCCTCCTTTCTTTTCTTTTTCAGCTTTATTGAGCCAGGGAGGAAAAATGAGAGTGGGGAGGAAAAGGTGGGATGGCCCAAGTCTATTACCATAACACACCCAGCCGTTGGTGCCTCCCATGTGTCAGACATGATTCCTCTTGGGACCATTTTTGGGTTCTTCCAAGGTGTCCTTTTCAGACTACTCCATTATGCAGTTCCCTGAGAAGGGCAATAACTTTTCACCCTCATCTCTTTCATAAGAGAGCTGTCTCCGGTGTCTTCTTGCTACAGCCACCTCTACCCAGCACACTGTTTCATGGCTGGAATCCCAACAGAGTGGCTTGAGTTCCAATGACCCCCTGTAGCATTCACTTCACAGACTCCTGCTCAGCCATGAGTGGTGATGCACGGTTTTCCTACTAAGTCCCATTTTTTACTCTGCCCTGCTATAGTAAGCTGATCCAGCAAGCTTCCACTTTTAGAAGGGAGAGCTACAAGTCTGAAGGTTCACATGAATCCTCTAAATTCTCATGGATCACCTAAACAAAGGTGCCAGTGAAACAGAGTTCTGGTCATCCCTTCTTGCATTCATTTCCCAAGAGCAGTTCTTTTGGAGTCCTCCCCTAGTGTGCCTCTATATAACATAAGGATTCTCATATTCAGTTGCTTCTCCTTCCCTGAGTTCTTCAGTTTTCAAAATGTTATCTCCTTAGATTGAAAGGATGAAGTGGACAGTGGAGACAGCCTTTGGATGAGTTTGTTCATTCTTAAGTAATTCCTATAAGGGTATCTCGCATCTTTGGAATATGGGGTGCGCTTCATCTGTGGTCCTCAGTTTGGGAGATTCAAGAAATATTCAGAGCTACCTGAAAAAATCACATACAGAATCCTGTTAGAGTTTAAAACACGTTAATTGAGAATTATCTACCATGTGCTGTCTTTTTCTTAAGGCATTTCCTAAGTCTCTGCACTGCTGAGATAGTTCCTTATTAAGTAGCCCTTCTACTAAGTAGGAGGAACTTCATTCTCCTTCAGTTTAGAGGAGGTGCCCCCACTCACGGAAATGGCTGAGGGGTACCATTTTGTTATTTCTTATGGGGGTATGAAGACTTTGTGTTCCATTCTTCAGGATAACAGAAATATGCATCAAGGAAACCACACCACCATATCAGAGTTCATCCTCCTGGGACTCTCCAACAAAGCTGAGCAGCAGAATCTCCTCTTTGTGCTTTTCCTGGGTATGTACCTGGTCATTGTGCTTGGGAATGGACTCATCATCGTGGCCGTTGGCTTGGATTCATACCTGCACACCCCCATGTATCTGTTCCTGGCCAACCTATCCTTTGCCGACATTTCCTCCACTTCCACCTCAGTCCCCAAAATGCTGATGAATATTCAGACCAAGAGTCAATCCATCTCCTATGAGAGCTGCATCACACAGATGTACTTCTCCATCGTGTTTGTCGTCATTGACAATTTCCTCCTGGGGGTCATGGCCTATGACCGCTTTGTGGCTATCTGCCACCCTCTGACCTACACGACCATCATGCATTCCAGGCTCTGTGTTTTACTCACTGTCATCCCCTGGTTCCTCAGTAATATGGTAGCCCTGACACACACCCTTCTGCTCACTCGACTGGTCTTCTGTGACAGCAATGCTCTCCCATACTTCTTCTGTGACTCGGCCCCTCTGCTCAAACTGTCCTGCACAGACACCATGATCAACGAGCTCGTGTTATTTATCGTGGGCTTATCAGTTATCAGCTTCCCCTTTGCCCTCATCTTCTTTTCCTACGCCTGCATCGTCAGGGCTGTCCTGAGAATCTCATCCGCAGAGGGGAAGTGGAAAGCCTTCTCCACCTGCAGCTCTCACCTGACCGTGGTACTGCTCTTCTATGGGACCATTGTGGGGGTTTACTTTTTCCCTTCGACCACTCACCCTGAGGACACAGATAAGATTGGGGCAGTCCTGTTCACTGTGGTGACACCCATGATGAACCCCTTCATCTATAGCCTAAGGAACAAGGATATGAAAGGAACTCTGAAGAAGCTCATCAATAAAAAAAAAGGTTACTTCCTTTGATACCATGAGCATCTGAATTCCTTTGATCTTCATGGCCAGATGGATGATTGAGCCCAGAGTTTGTGACAGAGATGGGATGGTTCAACTTCGATGAACTTCCAGATAGCTGCCTCCTATTCCAAACTCTGAAGGGTTGGTGATTTCCCACATAGTTCTGATCTTGAAAACAAGATCCTTCATCCCCACATACATATTGTTGTCCCGACAACAACACACATCTTGATTGCAATCTACAAACTCTGGTGTAAAATTTTAATAACTTAGACACTAGTTGGTACATGTAATGCCTAGAGTCTAGTTTTTGCAGCTTTGAAGCCAGTTATTATTAATCATTTATTCAATCTGTTTTCTAGGTAGTTTTTCCCCAAAGTGTGTTTGCCAAAGTTCTATTCAGTGAGATGTTTAATAGTTGTAAAAAGGAATATTCCCACTTTCAAATAATTTGGGGCAACTCTGAGTTAAATAAGGCAAAATGTTATGAACTAGCCAACTTCTCTGAGTTTTCAGCTAATATTAACTTAAAGGGTAAAGTGGTATGCAGCACTTCTCAAAACTGAGCTGATTCGATAATACAGAAACTAATTCATCTCAGGGTGGTTTGTGGAACTAGTGTTGCATAGAATACATTTTGAAAAATGTGATTCCAGGTGACTTCAATTATTTCCATAGAAAACCATGGAAGTGTGTATACAGAAGTTATCAGTGATGGTCCTGACTCTGTCCCCAAGTTGCTATTAACCTTAAAGCATGCCAGTTCACCTTCTTGAGCCTATTTTCTTATCTACAAAATAAGGTGATTGGTCTAGGCTGCTTGTGCATCAGAGTTACTGGGGAAATTTTTTTCCAAAATTCACATCTTTAGATCCTGCAATGCCTTTTTTCCTTGGCCAGATGCAGTGGTGTGGATTCAGGCTTTTTAACTCCCCCTGAGTCAATTTTACTGAGTTTTAAGAAAATAATCAGGACAGTCACATAAAGCAGTTCAGTGGAAATCTCCTGACTCCTAGGCATGCTTTTTAAATATCCCAGTTGTTCCATGTATGGTCAAGAGAGAGCACTGAGTGATATGAGCCACCACAGTTCTGGAAAACATTAAGCCTAGAGCTCCTTAGGCATTATACCCTGTTAATCACAAAAGACCCTCAGAGGCGTGTGACTGATGCTCATTTGTTGGTGCAACTGCATCTCAGCAAATATAGATTACTCATCAATTATAAAGATTAGTTGCAAGAAGGCTTTGACCAAGGTTCAAACGTTCAGTCTTCTCCGAGGTTAAAAGAAATGCTACCAGCCATGTTTTACTACTTTCACCCCAAAACCCACCCTGGACATGCTGACCCAGCCTCTCTAGAGAAGGAATCAGGCACTCATGTTTGCAAAACACAGAGGGCTACCCCCAAGAGATTTGGGTTAAATTGGTCTCTATCCCTATGACCTGTTCTGTCTATTGCCTTTGGATTTGAGGTTCCACAGGAGACTGGAAGGCAGGGAGTGAGTAACAGGAAAGCTAATTTGGCCAGAAATAGACTCATATGCAAATTGGGAGCTTGCTCAAGAACATGAATTAGAATTAGTATTAGAACATAGAAGATAATTGGGAAAGAAGAGAGAGTCACAAACTCTTAAGAGGACCTTGACAAATCTTCACAGAGGAGAAGTCGAGATTTGTATCTAGATGCTTGCATAATCCTTAGACCCCAATTTGTCATCGTCAACAAACATCTATTGGGAACCTTCTGTTTACCAGTCTCTGAGTCTGACCACAGGACTAAGAGAATAAATGACTCACCATGCATGACCTCAAGCACTACCAAACCAGAGAAAGATTAAAAATAATTTTACATGATTTTTAAGACTTGCTAAGCAAAGGCAATGTTTGGCCAGTAATTCGTGTCATTAAGGAAGCATAAGATTTTTGCACAACACAGTCAAATGAATTGTGTATTATTTTTGCTCTAGCCATGCCTGAGAATAGCCAATTTGTGATTTGATCAATAAAAAAGAGAAACCTCTGCCATCTAACTGTAATGCAAATGTAAGATGGATGCCTATAAAGACCAAAAAAAATCTATATATTTGGATATTGAGTGAGCTATAAAATCTATATGTATAAAAAGCTTGCAAATACTCACTAAGCAAAATTTTTGAGTACCTGTGGGAGTCAGAAGGAAATAGGGGCAGTGTCTCTGCTTTCTTGACTCTTACCTCATAGGTCAGGAGACAGTGAGCTTGTAAATGAATAAATGATGACTATAATACAAGGCAGAAAGAAGTAAGCAGGGTTTGGGGAAGATAATGAAATAGGGTGGAAGGTGTCTTTTAGGTAGGGAGGATTAGGAGTTGGGGGACACCTCCACTAGGCATTTGAGCAGAAAACTGAATAAAACAAAGGAGTGAGCCAAGAGAAGATCTGGAGACACTTTCAAGACAAGGGAAGAGTGAATTTAAAAGATAACCTACATAGGGACAGGGTTGTTTCTCAAGGGACAGGCAGCAGATAGCCCTAGGGCAGAATGAGGAGGAGAAGGAAGTAGAGACAGCCATGGGGTGGTTAGGAACCCATCCAGATGCAGTCTTGTAGGTCATGTCATGGCAAGGAATTTTATATCAAGTATTTATAGAAGGACTGCTTGGTACATACAGCTGAATGAAATCGCCTGTGACTAGAGAGAAAGATTCTGACAAAGCCCTGGAAGACTCTGATCTTTAAGAACAGAATAACATAATGCCCAGAAAGACAAATGAATTTTTCCAAGAAGAGAAAAACTGTTTCAGATCCACTGTTACAAATACGTTCTAATTTGCTATCATCCCTAGCTATCTTTCAACCTCAGCAATGAAATCAAAATGACACTGACTTCTGCAGAACAGATTTGTAAGGAGATACAAACATCTCACATGTCTTCCTTTCATTTGCTCTATTCTCCTTGTAACAAAGGACTGTCAATAACTCAGAACACAAACCTCTTTAATAATTGAAAATAAACCTATTATATATTTTATGAATAACTAGAAGAGGGGAGCTTGCAGTCTCAAAACACAAAGTAGTGATAAGGAAATAGAAATTTTAATTACCTTGATTTGATATACATATTGTATACATGCATGGAAATATCACACTGTATAAATGTGTACAATAATATGTGTCAATCAGAAATTTTTAAAATAAATAAATGGAATTAAATTAGCATACAGCTTTAGGCAATATTATCTGTGGCCTTTTTAACTACTCAAGAATGATCGAAAATATCTTCTATTTTTCTCTCATAATAAAGAGAATAGTACACTATTGACCAAGTATACACATTCCAAAAGCAAACAGTGTATTCAACATATTAATAAACAAAAATTTAAAAAACAAAAGGGTATCTCATGGATGCATAAAATCTCATGAAAAAAATCCAAAAATCCATTCCTGATATTTAAAAAAAAAACTCTCACAAACTAGAAATCAAATAGAACTCCCTTAACCTGATGAGAAATCCTCAAATGAATGGTGAAGAATTGAAAGTTTTCCTCTAAGATCAGGAACAGGAATTTATATCCCCTCCCAACTTCTATTCAACATTGCAATTCCAATCAAATTTTCAATAAACTTATTTTTTTTAAGATTGAAAGACTGGTTTTAAAAATTATATGCAAGTTCAAAGGGCATAGAATACCTGAAATGGCCATGAGAATAGTGAAGTTTAAGGACTAGCACTAATTGAAATTGAGATACATTAGTATTCAACATGTGGTATTGGTACAAAAACAGAGAGATCATTGGAATGGAATATAGAGTCCAGAAATAGGCCCCCACATGAACAACTGATTTGGGGCAGATGTGCAAAGGGAACTCAGTGAAAGTCATCCCACTGTCACCTTGAATGCATACCATCTTTATTTGTCACTTAAATATTTATATCAAATGTTTTTAAGTGGGCAACAGACATTTCTCCAAAGAAGATTCACAAATGCCCAACAGGTATGAAAAGACACTTAACCTCTAATTCAATACTCCACCATCCAAAAGATGGTTGATGAAAGGAAAATGTGCACTCACTACCATAGAGGAACGAGACAGCTTGCAATGTGCTGGGAAGCCTCATCAGAGAGTGCTGCTTTGGGTACCTGAGTTATCCCAGCAATTCGCCTCAACTGTCTTCTCTGGTGGGGTCCTTGATCCCATGAGGGAGCTTTTCCCATTCCCTCCTTCTCCCCTATTAATCCCCTTTCTCTGCTCCACTGATCACCCTTCTATTTTCATGGAATTACCCTCCCCCACTTTTTGGTTCCCCTCCCCCCCTTTTTTTTCTAAAATTGATTAAGGGGTAGATTTTATGTTATCTTTTCTTACTATGATTTTTAAGAAAGGTCTAGGCATGCCAAGTGTCCATGATAATTTGGAGTAAGTGGAATTCTTATGCACCGCGAGCATTGCTGATGCAAATGTTAAGTGATACAACTACTTTGGAAAACAATTTCAGAAGATTCCTAGAAAGTTGTACACACATTCTACTTTATGACCCAATCGTTCTACCCCTAGGTATATACTTGAGGGGAAAGTATATATCCAGTCAAAGGTTTTCCATTGACAATTTATAATAGCCAAAAACCGGAAACAACCCAAAAGTCCATAAACAGATACACAGATAAACAAACATGGTATATCATATGATGTAATAATACTGAGCAATAAGGAGTAAATTGTTGACATATGCAACAATGTCAATGATTCTTGAAATAATCGTGGTAGTTGAAAAAAACTATACATTATTCCTTTATACCAAATTTACATGATTTTGTAAGAAATTCAAATCAATGTATTATGACAAAAAGCAGATGAGTGTTTTTCTGGGATGTGGAGAAAGAGTAGTAGGAAAGGCCACAAGGGATGAAGTACAGTAGGGCATAATAAAATTTTTAAGAATGATGTATACATTTTTTATCTTGATTATGGTGAGAGTTTCATGAGCATATTCATTTGTTAAACATATCAAATAGTAAATTGTTTAAATATACAATTTGTTGCATGCCAATTAAACCTCAACAAAGCCACTTTTTTAAGTCAGCAAATCAGAAAGGATTTTAGACACATCCTTCGAGTATAGCTTAGGTTGATGACCATAGAACCAAAAATAATGAATTATATATACACAAATATTCAATTCCATGTTTGTGCATGGTATTAAATAGTAAGAAATAGCAATGATCATATTTGGAAAGTAAACTCAATTCCTTCAATGATTCCTTAAGCCCAAAAAAGAAGATTTGAAGGCAAGGTTGGTGACTGCATGGTGGCACCATATTGATTAGCTGTTTATTGGAAAAAGCTTTGACAGAACAGGTCTTTCTGGGAAGGCTTTGGTAGGCATAGTTCAGCTGAACCAATCCTGCTCTTTCTGAAAATACCCCCAGACCTTCCACATTGTCCCATGGGAGGTGCCTAGGTAAGTTTCATGAACTTTCCATTTATGTCAGTCTCAAAAATGTCCCCACTGCAGCCCACAGTGACAGAACATTGAGAACAAGTGTGCAACTGAAACCCGGACCACTCTGAAGAAAATCTCAAGAATGTGGGGCCTTGGAGAAAGAAAGGGCAGAGCAGGCAGAATCAGTTAAGAGGAGACACTTTGGAGTAAGAGGCCTCAGAGCAGAACCTTCATCGTCTGCCACTTTCTTGCTACATACTTTCAGTTCAGTCAGTTAAGTCACATTACCTTTCTGGTCTTAGTGGTTTTTTTTTTCTTTTGCTAAGTGGAGTCAATAATAATTATTTTCCATTACACTTGCTAGGACTAAAATCAATGATTCATGTAAAGCTTTTAGCATAGTGCCTTGCATGTGCTTAGGATGCATTAACTTAAGAGTTAAGTTTAAAAATTATTAGTGAACTCTCCACTTGTAGAAGTGTCTACCTCCAAAGCTCAAGGGACCAGGAGGGACTATCCCAGACAGTTCTGAAATAAAAAGCCCCACAGATCAGCTCTTTGTGTTCTGAAACCTGGACGTTCATTTTAGTAACATGTATGGATGGTTATAGAGCTAATCAGCACACTCCTATTCCACAAGCACCCAGTTGGTTTTAAGAATAAATGATACATGAAAAGCCCACGCAGGGTAAGTGCTCTGTAAGTAGAATTTCACAGATGAGAAGCAGGTTGAAAGGCACTAACTAATCTGAAGCCATACAGCGAAGAAGTAATAAACTGGATACAATGATGCCAAATTCAAGGACTTTTCTACAACATAAACACATCTAACACTCACAGGAAGCCAGTGTGTTGAGGGAACACTTACATAGCAGTTGATATTTGAAAAAAGGCCAAACGTTGGATTGTTTTCACCCCATTCAGCAGTTTTTAGGTGTTTGATGCAAAGACACGAAAGCTGACAGGTGAACTCCAATGTTGTGGCCACCTGCACAGTTTTTTTCCCCTATATCTTTACCTTTTAGAGTTTGAAAGCTGCCATCTGTTTAATCTGCGCACCTCGCTTTCTCATACACAACTATATGTGCATGTGCGAGAACACACACACACACACACACACACTCAGTCACATTACACAGCACTAGCACTTGGGCTATAAAATGAATGATGCCAGCTTCCTTCTACTTCCAGAGATTGGACTTTTACCTTTTCTCCACCAGACAAAAGGAAAAAGAAAAGAACAATAACAATAAATTCTGGGCTGAGTGATTTAGAGCAGGCAGTAGATCACAGCTAGAGACAGGAGGTATGGCAATTAAGAGCTCGGACTCTGGCTGGGTGGAAGTGGCACTCTACCATTTGCTTGCTGACCTTGGGAAAACAGCTCAACCTCTCTAAGCTTAAGTGCTTCGTCGACCTGCAGGAATAATAAGAGACCGTGCCTTATAAGGATATCTTAAAATTAAATAAGGTAATTCCTGTAGCAAATCTATTATTTCTGGAAGGTAATATCGAATAAACATTAGTTGCTATATATTAATATTATTACAGTCTTTATTATTATCATTTCAAGCCACAGAGAAAGAAGGAAAACAAAAGGAGAAGAAATAATGGGATTTGGAAAATCCCTTCGAATAAAACAGAAGTTTCCTTTGTAGACAGCTTCATGATTTTTCCAAATATTTTTTCCTAATTCATCATGTACTTCTGTGTCAGGGAATGTACTGGGGCCAGCAGATATTAGTGAATAAAGACAAACATGGTCCCTACCCATTCGTGCATAAGATGCTCAAAAAAAAAAAAAAAAGACTTATTAAGTAAGTAAACCCATAGGGCAGATAAGAAACTAAGGACTGAAGAAGATGAAATTTGAAGGTAGACACTGAAGCTTCATTCATTCAACAAATATTTATTGAGGGCTTTTTATGTGCTCCATTCTTTGCTAAGCCCTGAGTATGAAAACATGTTTGTCTCATGTCAATTACTTTCCAGTTGTGAGTATCAGACAATATCAAACATATAAAACATCTAGTATGTCCATTTATGACAAACATTACATAGGATAATAAGTCAGAGTGTAATTAGGTGCGATTTTTTACTAGAATAGTGCAGGAAAGCCTTCCTGAGAAGGTGACATTTGAGAAATGACGGGAAGGATGGAGAAACTGGGAAATGACATATTTCACAGGGGTCTGGCTAGGGCCTTCTGGAAACCTTTGATCTGCTCAAGAATTTCATAACTGCCTCCTTGACCTCCTTATTCCTCAGGCTATAGATGAGGGGGTTCAACATTGGAGTCACCACTGTGTAGAGCACAGACACCACCCTGTCGCCCTCCGAGGACTGGCCTGAATTATCTCTCAGATACATGAAGATGAGGGTTCCAAAGAAGAGAGCGACAGCAGTGAGGTGGGAGGTGCAGGTGGAGAAGGTCTTGGCCCTGCCTCCAGCGGAGCGCATCCTCATGACGGCCACGATGATAAACAGGTAGGACACCAAGATGACCAGGATGCAGGCAGGCATCACGAAAATGGCGAACACGACAATCACCACTTCCTGGGTGTAGCTGTCCCCACAAGTGAGTTTTAGCAGAGGAGGGAGGTCACAGAAAATGAAGTCAATCTCATTGTTCCCGCAGAAGGAGAGAGTGAAGGCCGTCACTGTTCGAATGAAGCCACTGGCAAAACCGGCCACATAAGCCCCAGCTACCAAGCCCACGCGGGCCTTCTCAGTCATGATGGTGACGTAGAGCAGCGGTTGGCACACGGCCACATAGCGGTCATAGGCCATGATGGCCAGGAGGTAGCAGTCAATAGAAGCAAAGAAGGTGAAGAGGAAGAACTGAGTGGCACAGTGAGCTTGGGAGATGGCCAGGCCGTGTTCCCACAGCACGGCCAGCATCTGAGGGACGATGACAGAGGAGTAGCAGATGTCCACAAAGGCAAGGTGGCTGAGGAAGAAGTACATGGGAGTGTGGAGTCGGCGATCTTTGTGGATCAGGAGGATCATCCCAGCGTTCCCCAGCAGAGTGGTGAGATAGAAACTCAAAAACACCAGGTAGAGGGGAAGCCCCCACTCGGGATGCTCAGTGAAGGCAACGAGGAAGAACTCAGTCACCAAAGTGTGATTCACCTCAGCCATCCAGGAGCCAGAGGAGGAGACCCCTCCAGAGAAGTTCAAGTCATTTCAAGTAATAAAGCTTAAATTGAGTGTCTGACATGTCGTCATTTGACTTCAACACACTTTGCCATCTCAGGGTGACATGAGCAAGTTGAGAATTCGAGGTAATATAACAAGTGATGAATGGTTCTATTATAGTGGGAATGGAAAGCAAGTGATTCTCTAGGTTACAAGTCAGATCTTGTATTTGCAACTCGCTTTCCAATTAGCTGTTTGATGTTACCAAGGCACTTAACCTCTCTCGACCTCAATTTCTTCCTCTGCCAAAAGGTGATCGTAGTATCTGCCCTGCTTAGGAGCTAATGCATAAATTAAAACAGATGTAAATGCACATTGAAAAGTGAAAAGCATTCTACGGATATATGTGGGCTATTTACAATTTTAAGTGAAAACTTTAAGGAAGGAAAATTAATATTCTATGAACAAAAAAAAACATTCATTAGCAATCAGCAATGGGCTCTGCTTATAGGAATAAATCTATTCTCAGTTTACAAACATGAATGTTTAACAAACAGCTGTTATCCTCATTAGAGCTGGCTGGTTTACTGAGGCATTATATAAATATATACACACACTAGCATTAACCCTGGAAACAACAGCAAACATAAGCTCCTTTAGGCACCTAAAAAAGCTCCAGAAGCATTTTTCAGTTATTCTCAAAGACTCTAATAAAGGAAGAAACTTGATAATAAACAGCATACAAATTTGAAATCAGGAGGAAGCAGAAATGCTTTTGCAATCTGATGTTGTCGGAGTGCTATTGGACAGGAGTCTGGGTTGATAGATTTGGGGGTCCTTGATGGAGTTCTAGCACAAGGCTGTCAGGAGCACCTTGGTCATGTTTGAATAGCTTGGGCACCAGCAGTCAGGCCAATGCTGAGCTCACCCGAAAAGGATAATAACAAAGACAAGAAGTTGGCCCTGCAGGCCATCAGCTGGGCTTGAACTGTCCTTACCCAAATTCCACTTTGCTGGTGTCTTCATCCTCTGTTTGCTGTTTCCTCTGCTTGTAACCTGGGAATCCAGAGGACACTTGGGTTGTGGTTCATCCACATCAAGTGTGAAACCCTGGGCAAGTCACATTTCCTCCCTGGGCTTAATTACCTTGCCTGTGTTCCCTTTCAGTAAGCAACGGTGCAGCCTGTGTCCACAGTCACAGGAACCTGATAGACATGGGGTCATTTCTAGTACCTCTATCCCCTGTTCTCACTTCTTGGAATCTCTCCTCTCACCCTTGACAAAGCAATACATCTCTGACACTAGCATTTCCTGGGAGGTTTTGCAGACCCACCCCAAGTCAGCAGGGCTAGGAGACCAGCCTTTCTCCCCCTGCTTCCTCTCCAGCCCTCACCCCTGCTGGTGGCACTTCTTATATTCACCGCCCCAGCATGGTACCTCTAATTGGTTCCTGAGGTGACTCTCCAGGGGAAGGTGATTTTGTGACTTCCTAACAAGGGCTCTAATACCTTTGAAGATTTCTCTTTCATTTCAAACTCCCAAAGCCCCCTCCTGTGTCTTGCCATGCCTCAGCAGGGTCTGATGGGGCTCATTTCTAGTCTTGCCTCCTTCCTGCTTTGTCCTTGGAGCCCTCCTATGTCTCAGTAGCATGCACTTTTGCTCTCTATCACCGGGACCAGCTGGAACTGGTGACTGAACATTGACATGTGGCAGAAGCAGAGGATGGTGCAAGTGGGGCGTCACAAGATGGCATGTGACGGAGGCAGGTGCGAGTGAGCTGTGAGCAGACTTCCTTCAGAGAAACAGAACACACTTGATGATGACCACATTCTGCACCAGGGCTCTGGTTCTGAAACCTCAGTATGCATAAGAGCTACCCAGGGAATTTGTCTACCATGTGAATATCAGTGTCCCACACGATGGGTTTGGGGACAGTGCATCTCTTATGGGGAGCAGGAAGCTACATTGTTAATGGGTACCCCAGGCGACCTGATAGAATTAATCCTCAAAAACTATATCTAGAGACAGTGTCTAGAGGAGCATTTTGGGGAGCTCTTGCCCCACTTGACCTTCTGCCACCCCTTCCCCAGGCTGCAAAGGAACCCTGTGCAATAAACCAAATGAAAATAATAAAGACGTGTTCTTGAAGAGCCTGATTGCTCCAAAGTCCCAGTGATGTCTTCCTTCCTTGTAGGAAAACTGAGAGAGTTTTGATGTTTTTTGGTCTTACGAAAAATTTTTAAAACCTAGATACAGAGATAACCAGGAAGGTTCTTGGTGGCAAAACAATAATTCAAAGCAGGCCAACACTCTGTCAACTAAGCCCATCCGGAAGTTGCTCAAGGCAAGACGACTTCAGGGAAGTAATTCTCAAGCTATCTGCACATAAGAATCTCCTGGGGAGTTTCTAAAATCCCAAGGCACAGCCAGATGCAATGGCAAGTTCCTGTAATCCCAGCAGCTCAGGAGTCGAGGCAGGAGGATTGAAATTCAAAGCCAGCCTCAGCAATTTAGGGAGGCCCTCAGCAACTTAGTGAGATTAAGTCTCAAAAAATAAAAAGGGCTGGGGGTCTGGCTCAGTAGTTAGGTGCCTGTGGGTTCAATCTCTGGTATCAAGAAAAATTCTTTTTAATTAAAAATAATAATAAAATCCCAAGGCCCCAGTTGTACCCCTGAATAATTAAATCAGAGTATCTGAGTATAGGAGCCCAACATCATTCCCTGGTGACTGCAATGTGCAGCAAGGTTTAGAACTACTAACAGAAGGCTCCTGCATACCACCAGGTGTCTTGGGACATCTGGAGCTTGGAAACCGCATTGTGCTATATTCCTATATGGAGAGTCATATTGAATTACAGCACATTTGAAGATAGGTAAAGTCCTATAATTAAGAAACCTCATCAACTTTATCTAAACCATGATTTCTCTAAATTATTTAGTCACAGAACTTCTTTTTTATTAGCATCCCACAAAACCAGAGTTCCTAAGGATGGATGCTCTTTAGTAAAGCTCTAAAGAAGCTCAGAAACTGTCCCAATGCCAAGCAGCAAAGCAGCAATTATTCTAAGAAACAGCGTCTCCTAATGATTCATCTCAGGATCTGCCTCCTTAAAGTCTCTGTGAGACTGGTTCCCCCAAGAGCAATTGCTCCTACTGGGAAAGGAATTGGGAGGGAATCTGGGGGAAGAACACCCTTCCTGACAGGTCCCCCAGGAGCTATGGAAGTGACACCACCTTGCCCTTTAAGAAAGGTGTCCTCTTCCATCAGGAAGTGGATCCCATGGCTGAGTCCCTCAGTTCTACTTCATGAACAACCCTGGACATACTCACCCCTTCCCCAGGCTGCAGAGACCACTGAGACCCTGCTTTCAGGAAGCATTGAATCAAGTTGAATGAATTCAACTTACTTAATTAGGTTGATTGAATCTTTTCACAATGTTTATTTTGATCAAAACATCACATCATACACATAAACAAATACACTTATCATTTGTCTGTTAAATGAAATGAACTTAAATGGCTTAATATAAAAGCAAACTAAAATGATTATTAAGCTGATTCAGCCACCATGTGGCCGGCTCTAGAAAATGAACCTCCAAAATGAGTTTTCGTCACATTTTCACACATTGTATTAGGACCCATAAAAGTAAAGTAAAAGAAGTTTAGATTATTTTTTCCTAAAACCTACAACTCTGAATAAAAGTTTGAAGGAAAATCCAACAAGATAATAATAGCAAAGACTATTTTAACTGCTTACTATCTATATAGCACGCCTCTTCACTCTTCTAAAATAGATGATTGATGGATGGATTGATTGGTTGATACACTAGCTCATTTAATCCACACAATGATCCCATGACTTGCATACTATTATTACTCCCATTTATAGGAGATGAGTGCTTAAGTGGATACCCAATATTCCCACAGAAAGAGCCAAAGGTTTGAATCCTGCAGTCCGGCTCAGAATGAGCACTCTTAACTCCTATGCCATACTGCAAACACTCACAAAATGGTCTCTAAATTCCACAGTTGGAAGTGGTTGAGGGAGTCTTGCATGTCTGTATTTTCCTTCTAGACTTTTGGAAAGAAAGGGTCTTGGTTTAGAGATGGCATGAAGCTACAGGTGAGTAGATAGTGATAGGAAATTCTTGGGTACTTTCCTGGGTCCCTGCTCTATTCTGCAGACTATCACCACAGCCACTGCTGATAGCAAGGACTCAGACTCACCTATTCACATGTAGTCTCACCTTCCTAGACATAGTACATCAGACAGGTCCAAGACCTGATCTGAGTTGGTTGCAAAGAATAACCCTCTCTTCTTCCAAAAAGAAGATCTGCTCTAAGTGGATATCTGTTCCCTGGAGCCCAGAAGTTGTGACTTGTGACTTGGAGGGGATACTAGGAAGGATATAAGAAGGACATATCTTCAATTCTCACTTTATGATCCCTGGTCACTATCTTGCCCCATCCATACTTGGGTGGATCTCATGCCAATTTAAGGCTGAGGGACACCTAGTACCAATAAATTTGCCTTGGAAGAACTTTGGAAGGAATTATCCTGCCACAAAAACTTCTCTCTCAATTCATTATTGGAATTCCTGCTTTAGCTTTATATATTCTAGAACTGCAGGATTTTTATAGTCTCTCACAGCTATTAGAACTAATAGGAATATTAGAGGTCAAATGACCCAGGCTTTCCGATTCACAGGCAAACTGTTCCAGGCCACCAAATAGGAAGATTGTTAGTGGTTGGCTCAATTAAGTTGATTGTCATCCATGACTGATAATCCAGCACTTTACCCAGTGGGCCCTTATTGCTCACAAACAAAGAAGATGCCCCAAATAAAAATGACCAGATAATCATGTTAATTCATCTTGATGCAATTCTATGCATATCTGACCCCTAGCCCCAAAACACTCCCAGAGGCAAATAGTTCCAAGATGAGTTTCTTCAATTGTTTCATTATAAGGTTTCTCAAAGTTTTCTCAGAGTCTCCACATCTGAACCTCACAGAAGGGTGGAGTCAGAAGGAACTCAGGAATCCAGTCCAACCCTTTACTTTATGGGCATGGAGAATGAGACCATGAGGGAGAAGGACCTATAGCCCTTGGGTTTCTTAATGAGATCTTAGTTGCAAATGACAGAAGCCCAGAACCTAGTATAACTTGAACACATAGAATTTACCGGAATATCCTGAATTCTTCAAGTGTACACCAGAAATTTCTCAACATCATTTAAAGGATGGGCCAGGATGCAGCTAAGCCTGGGGTACAACTGAGACCAGCAACTCCTGGATTGAGCAAAAATTTCTCTTTTGTCTGTAATTTTCTCTTGAATATCAGCTTTATTTTCTTCCTAAACCTACTTCTTCCACAAATTAGGGAGGGGGAAAATCCCTCTGGTTGTTCCCATACTTTACATACAACAAAGAAGATGAAAACCAGTTGTTATAGTGCAAAATTAAAACAAAAAAAAATCCTTTCGGATGGCAGAAGGCCAAGAAATGGGAGGCAGGGATTGGCCAATGTTGGCCAATCAGTGAAGACTAGAAGGATGGTATTTATAGGGAGATGGAAGTACTCCTGTGAACCATTTGGTTAGAATTAAGGAAGGAGCATTTCCAATATTAGAAAGATGCTGCTCTGAGAACACAAAAGAATAGATCTTCACCACAAAATGGCAGGGAGGGTCAGAGCAATTGCTACTGCCCTGTGCTTTAGGAATCCCACAGAGCTGGTGACAGGTGGCAGAACTGAAAGGTCTACCACTAGTGGGTGCTTTAAAAGTTCACGTTCACATCCTATCTGCCATCAACAAGGCATTGGAAAGACCACTGATGCTTGGGGGTTTCTTTAAGTTTTCTGCTTGACCTTCTAGAGTGAATAAAACGTGTAGAAATTTTTGTCTCTGGACATTCCTTCCTTGGACTTGGCCCCCATTCCTGTACTTAATTGCCTGGTTCTCAAATGTTCTCTCTCCATCCAAACCCATCCCTGGAAAGAGTTCTGAGACAGTCCTTTTATGGCTGGCAAAAGGGTCCCTTCTCAAGTAACTTAAATGTCATCAAAGTTAAAGCCCAAACAGAGGACTGGGGATGTAGCTCAGCGGTAGTTTTTGCCTATCACATAGGTCTGAGCCCCAGTGCTGGTGAAATAAAAATCCCCAATAGATATATGAAATCTCAGGCCACAGAAGGATCCTTAGAATTCCCTTATTCATCTTTCTGCCTCATTTTGCAGATGGAGAAAATGAAATACAGAACAAGGGGATTCCTTTGTGGAAGGACACACAGCTGGTTGGTAGCGGTCATCACTCAGCTCTCTTTCCAGCATATCCTGTGTTCTCCAGTAAAGGTCAAGCAGGCAAATTTCAAGCAAAGGATTTGGAAACAAAAAAAAAGAATTTAAAAAGGAACTATGCCCTTTCTTGGCACCTCGGAATCATGTGACATTGCTCACATCTTCTGCCACCAAAATAAAATAAAATCTGCTGATTTGCACTTCCCTGGAAGGACCGTGGCCTTTTTTCTTCCACTGTGGTCCTCAGAACATCTCATTGATGTGTGGGTAAAAAATGGTGGGAGGGTCTTCTAAGACCCTACCTGACACCAACAAACCCCTTCTTTGACAGCTTCCAAAGGACCTGAACCTAAAAGTAAAGCTCTCCTTGGAGGGCACCATATGTTGGCAGACACCTGAGGAAGGTGATGTGAGGAGCCACTCGAGGGCCAGGCATGAGACAGGCAGGGTGCAGGTGCGGCACCATGTCCCTCATCCCCTTGTTGAGCTGGATTTCCATGCTTTCACATCAGAAGATCTTTTTAGTCTCCTTTTAGATATTATAGCCACATTCAAAACTTCCCAGTAGATGGTGTTTCCTAATCTGAATAGCCTAGTTTTCCCTAAGCATGTATATCCAAAAGCAGAATTTAAACTTTATTGAGTTATAATAGGTACACAAAAACATTGCATTTACTTGATGTAAACATTTTACTGAGTTTGGATATATAAATATACTCATAATACTACAATCAAGGTGTAAATTTTTTCTCATGTTCTTTTTTGGATTTTCTTTTTTTGTTGTATTCTGGGTTGTTTGTTGTTATTGTTATTGTTGTGTTGTATTTTGTTTTGTTTTTGTTGGTTGATTGGTTGGATTTCTGGTGCTAAGAACATTTAAGATAAGACCTTTCTTCTTTCTTCTTAATATAGTATAAAGGGTACACTATCATATCGTTAGCTGTAGGTACTATGTTGTACAACAGATCTCTAGAACTTATTTGTCTTGCCTATTTGTCTTACTGTAATTATACCCATCAAACAATTACCTGTTTCCTCCTGACCCTAGGAACCACCATCCTACTCTCTTCTATGGGTTTGACCAGGTTCAATACTTCACGTAAGTGGAGTTCTGCAGTATTTGTCTTTTTGTGGCTTGCTTAAATCACTGAGCATATTGTCCTCTGTGTTCATCCATGTTGTCACAAATGGTAGGATTTCCTTTTTTCATGGGGCTGAATAGTATCCCTTGTACATATATATCACCTTTTCTTTATCCATTCATCTATCAATGGACATTTGGGTTGCCTCTACCTCTTGGCTGCAATGAACATGGGGACAGGGGTGGACAGATGTTGGAGATAATGATTTCAATTCTATTAAATATATACCCAGAACTGGTATTGCTGGATCCTGTTAGGATACTATTTGTGATTCAAAAGCAGATTTTTAATGAGTTATCAGCAATCATGCATTTTCTATTAAAGCAGAACTTTTAGAATCAAAATAACTGAATAAAAACAACCACAGATTGTTTAAATAAGTTCAACACAATGTGCAGAAAGATGTAAAGAAATACTAACACCATACCCAAGCGACAACCCACTGACCTCCCTATTAACAACTACTCTTAATTTATTCCTAACTAAGCCTCATGTCCCTTTTCATACATAAATAGAATGCATTTTTCAACTTTTGCTGAGCTCTTTTCGCAGTAAAAAAAAAAAAAAGTAAATGGAGTCTTACCTACAACTTGGAGTTTCATAGTCAAGTTCCTACAACCTTCTCACTTAACCCTTTGATTTTGAATAGAAGTCTTTAAGTGCCTCCTTAAAATTTAACCAGAAAGAGGCAGTGAAGTGCATCCTTGGACCTGACAACTCATTCTCTTGGTACTCCCTTTCCATTCATCGTGTACCCCCTGCCTTCTGGCAGATTCTAAGGGAGCAAATAACTCTTCAGTGTACTGCTTTTTTCCAAGACTCAATATTGCCTTTTTAAATGAAGAGTGTTTGGGTCAGCTTTTACACTGCTGTGACCAAAAGACCTGATGAGAACAATTAAAGGAGGAAATGTTTGTTTTGATGCTCACAGCATCAGAGTTCTCAGTCCATAGACTGCCAGTTTCATTTGCTCTAGGCCCAAGGTGAGGCAGAACATAATGGCAGATGAGCGTGGTATAAGAAAGCAGCTCAGGACATCGCCACCAACGAGGAGAAAGAGCTCTCCTCACCACAGACAAAATATAAACACCAAAGAGCACATCCTCAGTGACCCACCTCCTCTAGCCACACCCTACCTGCCTGCAGTCACCACCAGGTTAATCCCTATCAGGATTATCACACTGATGTGGTTAAGGCTCTCCTAACCGAACCATTTCACCCCTAAGTTTTCTTACATTGTCTCACACGTAAGCTTCTTGGGGACATTTCATGTAAAAACCATAACAAGAAGGGAAATTCCTATGACTAACTCAAGATCTCCAACTTCTTGCTTAAGGTTGTCTACCACTGTAACACACGGACACTTGAATTATATGTTAATCATGCCCTTTGATGGAGCTATGCATTTGCAGCCTAAGCATTAATTCTCAGACAAAACTCTATTAAAAATTTAAAATGTTTCTTATAAAAATTATAATATTTGTTTTAAAATATCCTTTCCTCTAAAAAGAAACATAATGTCTTTGAAGATTTCTATGTGTTTTATTTTACTACATGATCTCAAATTGAGTATCCCTGGGACTGTGTTCTCTGAATCTTCCACCTTTCATAAAATCTGCTTCTTCCACTTTGAAATCCTGTTACTATTCTGTGGAACTGAGTTTTGAATCATCTCTTTCTTAGATACCGTCATCCTCCACCTCCCAGAATTCTGCACATGGTTTGTTCAACCAGGATCTTGTTTATTTGGTATTCCAGGTAGCAGGGAGAGAAGGAGTTTGAGTTTTGGAAATGAACAATCAAAGAAAATGAGTAGATGGGACTGTTGCTTTCCAGTGCAACTGGAAACTGACTGAGACAAGATACCTGTGGTTGGAGAAGTGAAGATCAAGAACCAATACCCTTTAGGAGGCTTTGGGTGCAGCCTGAGGTGGTGCAGCATACAGAAAAGCAGGACAGGCTGGGATGCCTCCCCACCACCCCTCCAGGGACCGAAGCTCTGACAGCACAGAGCCCATGCATGTGATACCATTATGGGCAATGGGAATAGTAAAAATTCACCAAGTGGCTTCTCAGGTCTGCAACATGACTAGGGAGCTGGGACAGGTGGGATAGAAGAAATAATAGGGTGTGTTTCCAGTGCTGAGAGCAACTGACAGGCATGTTATCACGGGTGGCTGTCATCTAGAGATTCGTGTGAAGCATCCCTGGGAACCACAACCAGGATCTGAAGGATTCATTCAGCAGGGTCAGCTTTAGTAACTGGGCCACCAAACTACCTTAACTCAGTCATTAAAAATGAATAGAATCTAAATATCGAATCCTAATTGGTAGCATTGACTCTGCGGTGCATAAGGATGAAGGACAATGCCAATATCTGCAACTCACCTTGAAATTATTCAAACAACAAGGCTGGTTGATGGATGAATTGATGGATAGATGAATTAATGGATGGATTATCCATACGGGATGAAGTAAATATAGCCAAATATTAGCAATGACAGAATCCAAGTACTGAGTGTTAGGAGCTTACTATAGATTATTTTTAACTTTTCTATACGGTGGAAATCTTCCATAGAAAATTTTGCAAAGTAAATATAATCTTGTTCTACAATCACAGAGCAGTGAGGTGTGCCGTATCTGGATGACCCAGGATTTAATTTCAGATTCTGTTGCCGCTTGTCCTGGGAGTCATAGCTCTTGTTCCACTCTTTTCTCAGCCCAACTTTTCCTTCTCTTCCTTCCTCTCCCTGGCGCTGAAAGTCCTGGTTCTCTTTATGCTTTGCACCATGAGGGCCTCACTCGACCATTCTACCTGTTATAACAGGTATGGCCCAGAATGCTGGCCCTACAGAGTGGGTGACCCTAAGACTTCTCCAAGGTTAGGACAGCTGGATTCTGCTGAGAATATTCCTGAGTGCCTCCTTCACTCCCTTGTTCCTCAGGCTGTAGATGAGAGGGTTCAACATGGGAATCACGGTCGTGTAGAACACAGACACCACCCTATCTTTTCCCGAGGACTGGCCAGAGTTATCCCTCAGGTACATAAAGATGAGAGTGCCAAAGAAGAGGGACACTGCAGTGAGGTGGGAGGCACAGGTAGAGAAGGTCTTGGCCCGGCCTCCAGCTGAAGGGATCCTCACGATGGCCACGATGATGAACAGGTAGGACACCAAGATGACCACCATGCAAGCGGGGAGGACAAAAATGGCGAACAGGATAATGACCACTTCCTGGGTGTAGCTGTCCCCACAGGTCAGCTTCAACAGAGGAGGGAGGTCACAGAAAATGAAGTCGATCTCACCATTCCCGAATAAGGAGAGAGAGAAGGCTGAGACGGTCCGCACCAAGGCGCTGAAGAGACCAGCCACGTAAGCCCCGGACACAAAACCCAGCTGGGCCTTCTGCGTCATGATGGTGACATAGGGCAGGGGTTGGCACACAGCCACATAGCGGTCATAGGCCATGATGGCCAGGAGGTAGCAGTCAATGGAACCAAAGAAGGTGAAGAGGAAGAACTGAGCGGCACAGCGTGTGTGGGATAAGGCTGCCCCGTGCTCCAACAGCACGGCCATTGTCTGGGGAACGGTGACAGACGAGTAACAGATGTCCATGAAAGAGAGGTGACGCAGAAGGAAGTACATCGGGGTGTGGAGTCGGCGGTCCATGCGGATGAGAATGATCATCCCCAAGTTCCCCGACAGAGTGATGAGATAGATGCACAAAAACAAGAGGAAAAGAGGGAATGCCCGTTCAGGATATTCGGTGAATGCGATCAGGAGGAATTCGGTCACTAAGGTGAGATTGGTCTCTGCCATGAGCCAGTGGTGCCTGAGGAGAAAAGCATGAAAAGCAAGTTAGGAAGCTGCAAATAGGATTTCCCTGCATGTCTACTTTACATTTACTAAACATGCACCGTGGACAGATCATGGCAGGTGCTATGAGGGGTTTCAGAAATGACCTATCTGAACTCCCGCCTTCAAGCAAGTTCCGTGGTCTAGAGTCATCTAAGCATGTCAAGAACAAAAGATACAGGTATACATTTCAGAATAGGGGTGCATATTCTCCCACTTTCATTGCCAAAGAGCTGCGTGAGCTCCAAGAGTCAGATAATCACTCTGAGCCAAAATTTGCGTATGGCTCCAACGGGAGCTGACTGATCATCTCTCACCTACCCTGAGGCCACCCTTTTCCTCCATGACCACAGGTCCTCCTTTATTTCCCATCCTCTTCATCTTTTGTCTGCATTAACAGCAGCCATGGAACTGACTGTTCTCCCTGCCATCAGATTCACTTCTTGTGAATTCTTGAAACATCAGTTAAAAATCTCAGTATTTTTAAGACTTTGATCATATCACATTCCCCTGTTAAAAACCCTGCCATGGTATCCCATCGTGGATAGGGTGTCGCTCAGACTCCCTAGTATGGGAATTCTCCCCTGGAATCTCCTCCATTTACTTCCTCATGCCTCTTCTTACTTCTGAGATGTTACACCCATGTCACATCCTCCCACAGTCTCTCCGGCCACACTGAGTTAGCAGGATTTCTCTGATCCACCATGTTCTCTCACATCTCTGTGCTTTTGGCAGAATACTTGCCTGGTATACCTTATCCTTCTCACCCATGGGTTCTTGCCAACTCTTGGGCTGCCTTCAAACCTCAGCTCAGGAGTACTCTTAAAGTCTCTGGGGTTACCTCCTCCAGTCAGTGCAGGGCCCTCGGAGGTCAGCACATGGCAAGGGCTTGAGATGTTTCCACAGAAAAGCCATCAAATGAGATATGAAGCCCCTTGCAAATGGAAAGGCACCATGCACATGTTCAAGTTTTATTTTTTATTTTATTTTATTGACTTTATTTTTCTGTTGGCCAACAGAAAATGCCTAAGAATAAAACTAACTAAAATTGATGAACAATCATGAAGGTCATAAGCCATTCTTGAGTTTACATGTCTATCTTCAAACTAACAATATGCTAACTTAATATCTGCTATCATATTTAACCCTCTTGGTTTTTACCAAAAATTGATTTTTTAAAACTCTATGGTCTTGCCTGTAATCCCAGCTACTGGGGAGGCTGAGAAGGGAGAATTTCTTCAGCGCATGAGTTCAAGGCCAGCCTCCTTGGCAACAGAGTAAGACACTGTCTCAAAACAATATTTATTTATTTTTCTTTTTTTATTGATTTAAAAAAAATGACAGCGGAATGCATTACAATTCTTATTACACATATACAGCACAATTTTTCATATCTCTGGTTGTATATAAAGTATGTTGACACCAATTTGTGTCTTTATACATGTACTTTGGATAATAATGTCCATCACATTCCGCCATCCTTGCTAACCCCCTGCCCCCTCCCTTTCCCTCCCACCCCTCTGCCCTATCTAGAGTTTGCCTATTCCTCCCATCTCCCCCTCCCTACCCCACTCAGCCTCCTTATATCAGAGAAAACATTCAGCATTTGTCAAAAACAATATTTAAAACAAGAAAGAAAGAAAACTCTAATTTTCTTTTTTTCCTATTGTTCTTAATAACAGAAAACAATATACACACTACTCTATGTGATTTGCATACTAATTCGCTTAATCCCCATAATCACTTTATGAAAAAGGAGATTCTCTTATCCTTATTCTACAGATGAGGAAACTGAGGCAAAAAGAGTTTAGGTAAGATGGAGAAGACAGCACAACTAGTAAATGAAGCAACCCTCATTAGGGCCAAAGCTGCACCCAGAAGTGCTGTTTACCATGCCACGAGATTTCACATGCTTCCCAGGGCTCTTCCAACAGCCCCTACTCAGGAAGTGCCCACCATTAAATCAACAAGCACAGATGCCTGCACTGCAGCCTATGAGTATCTGAAGGCTGGTGGAGGCTTTTGGACTAAGGGATAGAACGTCCTTTGGCAGACTTACAGTGTAACAGGATAGAGGAGGCATTGATCATCTTTAAAGCATAAGACTTTGGCAGCTAGAGCAGTGTTGGACTGACCTATTGGGGAACGTGGTAAATAAAGGAAATTGGATCTGGTGACCTGAATTGAACAAAGAACCAGAAGAACCAGGTCAGTTCTCTCACCTGAATTCCACTTTGAATTTACCTAGCTGGTCCTCTCCTTTGTCCACTATTTTTCCTTAGTCTCTAAAAGGTCATTTCTCTTTCGCTCTCTGGAGAAGGGTCCCACGGGTGTGGAGGGACCTGTGTGCACGGAACAGCAGGAGGTCGGGGTGGATCCGTTTGCACTTCCATGTCTGCTCAGTTATGATCGGAGCCAGTCTCTTGGATCCTCAGTGGCCTTCTCTCCTCCCACACCCCCTCACACACATGCCTGCAATGTATGAATCAACGTGGGGACAATAATGCCTTAGCTGCCCGACTGTTTCTGGACTGTATGGTTCTCTAGAGCCTTCTAGGCAGCACTGTTCTGTCAAGGACTCTCTTCTCTTCCTCTCTGTTTCCATGACCTGCTAGGTCTGGTTAGGATACATTCTTCACCCTTGCTTTTGTTCTATTCCAGGCAGAGGTAGACACCCCACTCTAACATATATCCCTTTAGGAAGAGACACTAATATTTGCTAGAAAAGCCCTGAGGTCCCCAGTCAGTAAAGTGATCTCTAAGGAAAGACAATTATTGCTCACATGGACTCCTCACAAAGCACCTGGTAGATCTCACTTCGGAGGAAAGAAGCCTTCCCTCCCAGTCCCAACTCCCAAAGCCCTAACAAATACCCAGAGTGGAGTCTGAAATTAACAATCCCAATTCTGCATAGTCCCAGGAGGAACTAAATGTCTCTGGCTTTAATTTCTCCAATCAGAGCAAGGTCACAAAGGATGCCAATTGTCACCCTCACCAGTGTGGCTATATTCTGACAGAAGGGAGGCTTTGATCCACAGAATTAGGAGGGTCAACAGAGCACCCTGCAGAGAGACCTCAACAGGATGCATTCATTGTGTCATTTATTTGCCCTTTCTGGGAGTCAGAGGTTTCATTAAGCTCCCCCCTGCCTTTTTTTTTTTTTTTCCTTTAAACACAAATGAAACCAGAAGGAAAACAAAAGCCTGGGATGTTATCCAGAGGGGGATTGGGCAAGTTCTTCTTATTGATATGGCCTTTGCCAGTTCTCCACCTCTTTGACACCATGAGTTGTTGGTTTTTTTTTTTTTGTAATCCTCCAATTCATAAGCATTTTGCTAAATTGAATTTCAACAGTTCTCAATTCATAAAAGAAAACAAGATGAGAAAGAACAGAATAAATCTCCTCTTTGACAATTATGAAACCAAGAGAAAATGGGGCCGCCTGGTCCATCAATTCACCACTGTGCTAAGAATTCTAAATGAAGAATGATTAGAATAAGACATACTTCATGTTTGTATACATGTCAAAATACACTGTCATGTGTAACTAAAAGAACAAACAGAATTTTAAAAAAATGAAACACACATACAAAACACACACAACATCTGCCTGTTGGAAATAGGCAAACAAATAGGTGAGATAATCATCTATCGTTCAAGATGACAAGTACTAAGTTAAACTGTTAAGCAAAATGTGAATCATGCGCCATGGGGAGTCAGTGTAGGGTGCAGTTACTTACAGGTGGAGGAGATCAGGGAAGGCTACCCAGAGATGGGCTTTGACAGTCTGCTAGGATGGAGGAATGTTGACAAGCTCTGTAGGAAGAGGGATCAGCATGACCAAACATCCACAGTTAGATGATCCCAGGGACGACTCCTAATGCAATAATTGGCACTTTGATGACAGCTCAGAATGGTACAGATTCCAAAATGCTGGGGACATATCAGAAATCAGACATTTTCATATTTTCAAATATTTGCATGTACATAGTGACATATATAGAAGATAGGACACATATCTAAATCTGAAATTCATTTATATTTCAGGTATATCTTATGCACACAGCCTAAAGTTAATTTTATACCGTATTTTTAATACACCTATGTTTTGACTGTGACCTGTCACATGAACTCAGTGTGGAATTTTCCACTTGTGTCCTCAGGTAGGTACTCAAAAACTTGAATTTCAAATTTTCATATTAGCACTACTCAACCTATATGAGGCAAGTCAAGTCCAGGACTCAGGATAAAGTATATAGGTGTTGGTTCAAGTGCAAAAAATAAGGTGGCAACAAAAACCTCAGTATAGAAGATAAATAATATTTTAGCATAATACTTTAAAAAATCAAAATCAATGCAATATAGTCTAAGATAAACAAATATAAAAATTGTAAATAAAGGCCGCACAGCATTACTGATTTTTCCCTTGGCCTCAATCCCATCATGGTTCGACAGTTGCACCGGTGCTGGGAGATATGTTGAAACGGGAGGGCAAGACCAGAGAGCTTCCAAGGGACAGACTTTCCCTTGGAGAAAAAGCCTTTCCATCATCTAGGGATTTTCATTTCTTTTCTCTCTGTTCTCTGTGTAAAAAAAAAAAAAGAAAATGCAAGAAAGTCAACATAATAAGATCAATACTTGAAGAGTGCCTTTAACCATTTCAAATCATTCCCTTCATCTATCTTCACAAGAGCCCTATGGGATAGAGAGAGAATGAGACTCCTCATTGTACTGAGGAGTAAACAGAGGATTAGAAAGGTGTTCAGGTCATACAGTACATTTTGTCTGTCCTGCATACCCTGTTTGCTAGAGGACTCTGCCCTGGGCACAGCCCCTTCTGCCCAAGGGGATTTTTTTTTTTAATGATCATGAACACTCTCATGCATATGCATGTCAGAGCTCTCTAAATGAAAAAGTCTTCCAAGCTATCCTGTGTTAACAAATAACAGTAACACAATGTGACTTATAAAATAAACTTATTTCTAATTCATGAAAAACACAGTGTGGTTTAGGTGGTGCTGAGTCTCATAGCTATGCCCTTTGGAGCTGGTGGACTTGGGTATAGCTAGTGCAGGACACAGCAAAGGGAAGACTGTGTAGAGGAGAACCAAGGACAGCCTGGAAGCGATCTTCTTCACCCCAACATCCCAGTGACCAGAAGCAAGTCACATGCGCTCAACATAACTGCAAGAGATGCCAGGAAATGCACAAGAGCACACAGATATCTGCGCAAACTAGTGTTCAGGCTAACATCTCTGCTACCTTTCCTACCCTTTGTGCAGTATAAAGTCTAGAACCCTCCTCAAAATTTTGAAGGCATGCAAGGGTTCACTATTACATTTGCATGGCTCCTCCTCATCCTGCTTCCACTAATACATTATTTATATTTGTGCACATTTCCCATAATTGTGTTCACTCTTCTCTGCACCACAGCACTCCAAGTGTGAAACATGACCTGTTTTCTGTTTTGTTTGGTTTGGGGTTTTGTTGTTTTATTTTGCAGTACTGGAGATACAACCCGGGGTGCTTCACCACTCAGCCACATCCCAACCGTTTTTTATTTTATTTTATTTATTTTTTTTTTTTGAGACAACTCATTAAGTTGCCCAGGCTGTCCTTGAGCTCATGATTCTCTTTTTTTTTTTTTAAGAGAGAGAGAGAAATTTTTTATTTTTAATATTTATTCTTTAGTTATCTGCGGACACAACATCTTTGTTTGTATGTGGTGCTGAGGATCGAACCTGGGCCGCACGCATGCCAGGCGAGCGCGCTACCGCTTGAACCACATCCCCAGCCCGAGCCCATGATTCTCTTGTCTCAAACTCCTGAGTCTGGGATTATAGGTGTGTACCACCGCACCCAACTCATCTGTTTTCTTTTTTTCTTCATTTTCTAAAATTGATACAGAGTATGGGCAGCAGACTTTTAGTAAAGATACTGTAGAAAATTTAGGAGGTTTACAGTACTGCACAGATGGGAGGGGAATTTAGAACTGAATAATGAATGTTGTTCTGCAAGTTTCCCGGCCATTTCCATCTGAAGGAACTCATTACCAGCTGCTCCTCACCTTCACCTTCAGCCTGCCTACTACCATCCAACCCCATCTCTTTCTCTACTAAGGTAATCTTTTATTTATATCTATATTCTCCCGGTGGCAAAGTCTTCCAAACCCCTTTCTATCCAGTCCACTAGAAAGAGATTTAAAATTCTTTTCATATTGTTATGCATGATAATGTAAATCTTTAATATCTAAATTTCTTCCATTTAGATCATGCATTGAAAGTTCTTAAATTTCATTATCAAGATGCTATAAATCACCATGTGCCTCTATCTTTCAAGAGTGTTTTCTTCAATCAAAAAAAAAATTCTCTAACAGAGAAAAATTAGGTCAAATGTCAGCTAAGATTTTTTTTAACATACCAATAAAGGATTCAATGTTCAAAGAAGTCTGGAAAAAAATTAAATGAAGTTAAAAAACTATCTTTCCAGAGACTTTAGTATTTCATATGCTTTATAAATCTCAAAAATAAAGAGCATATTATGAAGCAATTCTCAAAAGTATTTAACCACAGAGTGCTTTGTTGTCTACAGTGGTGTAATAAACACCCACAAATTCAGTGGTGCACAATAATGAGTGTCTTTTTCCCCTCACATTCGTGATTTCATGGTCAGCAAAATTCAGCTTGCTGAAGCTGCATTTGGCCACCTTGTCAAGCTGTCAGGCTGCAGTATGTTCCTGATCTGCTTGCATGTCGTCTTTGGATCAGCAAGCCTTTCAAGGAATGTTCTTTTTCTAACAATAACAGAAATACAAGCAGACAAAGCCCCATTATCAAAACACATCTCCTTCATCGACTCTACTGATGTCCCATCCATCAAAGCAAGTCGTGTGGTCAAGCTCAGCATCCTCAAGGATGGGAAGGAGGGGAATTTATTCTATTCCCAATTGGAAAGGAGTGAAATGAATATTTTCTGAACACTAGTCCAGCCATCACTGTTGTTCATAAATGTTCATGTCCTACCAACCCCCGTGAGCCACATGCAACATACATTCGTCATCACCCAATAACCCCCACCACAAGTTTCAACAAACTATATCATCGAGATGAAACTCTGGCATCTTGCAATCTTCACCATGTCCAGAGATAACTCCCCCTGAGTCTAAAGAATTATAATCTAAAATGGGCACAGTGGTGCATGCCTATAATACCTGCGGCTCACCAGACTGAGATAGGAGAATATCGAATTCAAAACTAGCTTCAGCAAAAGCAAGGCACTAAGCAACACATTGAGACCCTGTCTCCAAATAAAATACAAAATAGGGCTGGGGATGTGGCTCAGTGGTCGAATGCCCCTGAGTTCAATCCCTGATACCAAAAAAAAAAAAAAAGAAAGAAAGAAATATAAACTTAAAAGACAAGTTTGATGTCATCCCACAAACTTCAAAAATGCATTGATGAGTCAGCGATGAGCACTTCCATTAGAAAAGCAAAAGAGTGCCAGACACCTGCAGTCATTGGTCTATAGTAATTCTGAAATCCTGGTAAAGTGTTGCTATGTCTCCTTATCCTGGAGAAGAAAACATGCCTGTCAGTGCATGAATCATCTCCCCTGGGAAGAGGAGAGTGGCAAGTGGCAGAGAAAAAAACACCATGACCATATTTTTTTTTTCATAACCAGAAACATGCAAATAGTTTCTGTGTTTCACTGTCTCTTTTCTGCGGTACTGGAGATTGAATCCAGGGGCACTGTACCACTGAGCTACATCCCCATCCATTTTTATTTTTAGTGTTAGTTTGAGACAGGGTGTCTCATGAAGTTGCCCAGGCTGGCCTGGAACTTTGGATCCTCCTGCCTCAGCCTCCTGAGTCACTAGGATTATAGGCGTGCGCCACCCCACCCAGCTCACGTGTCTCTTTCAATTAGCATGCTGTAGCCACTTGGAGTTTACCAGAGAGAAGGGGTAAGAGTAAGGGTTCTGGTCTCAGATGGCTTGGGTTTAAATCCTGTCTCTATCATTTTCCATCTGTGCAATCTTAGGAAATACACAAAATCTCTGTACTTCAACTTCCTCATCTATAAGTTGGGGGATAATAGTAACAATCTCAAAACATCATGGAGAAAATCAAATAAAGACAGAAAGTAAAGCCACTGTTGAGTTAGATGCCCTGGTCTTCTCTGCATCAGAGGGTGTTTCCCAGACAATTTCCCAAATTCAACCTTTCTTCCTACTTCCAGGTCAGAATCTGCATATATTCAATAAACACTATAGAGCTCACACCGACTAGTTACTTTAAGACAGCAGTAAAACCTATCTGGACGCTAATGAATATAGAGCCCACCAATAACAGATGTGATAACCACAGAAATAGTCTCTCTGAGTGCCCATTATATGCCAGGCACCATGCCAAGCATTTCACATAAAACTCCCCTCTTAAGAATAAAATTATAAATTGTTCAAACTAAATATGGCATTTCTAATCATGTAAGAAAATATCCTCAAAGATTATTTTTTAAAAAAAAACTTTTCTTTAGATGAGAGCTCTTATAACTCCATCACTCGATGTCTCCCATGGTCCTTCTATGCCATTTTGCTCTTCTCTAGTCCAATGTTAATTGACTATTGATGTCAGCCTTCCCTGTCATTGCCTTTACATAATTTGATTTCAAATATATGTCAATCTTTCTTTCCATTAAAATATGAAATCTTTTGTCATTATGCCTCCGTCTTTCTCTGTCTTCCCTGGTGCTAAGCTTCTTGGGAAACTCCTTGTTGAAAGATTCCCTACCTAGGGGGGCCTGGTTCCATGCCTAGTATGCAGTGAACACTTGCAAATGATTATGAGAGCCCAGATGGTTGGTACAACAGAGGAGGTGCTGATGGACACTTTGTACAGCTCTGGAGATAATTAGAAGAACGTGGCTTTATTAAAAGCTTTCCTCGGGGCCTCCTTTACTTCCTGGTTCCTCCGTTCATAAAACTGGAAAGTTCAACCTGGGGCTCACTACTGTGGAGAACATGGCCACAGCCTTTCCCCCCATCAGGGAGGGACTTGCCTAAATCATTATATACACAGATTAAAGCCAGAGTCCCAATGACCAGCCCAGCTGCAGTTACACAAGAGGCAAAGGGACTCTGCCTACAGATTTGTAGATGTGCAGACGCCCTGGTTGTTGAAAAGGATCACAGCTGCTCTGGGCAGAATCATCTAGAAAGAGAAGAATTAGCAGCTGCTTGAGGACACTAACCTCCGGGTCAGTGCCAGCAGCAATGGAGGTCACAGAACATGAAATCGACTGTTGAGAACAAAAGGGGAGACAAGGCGTGATGTGTTGGTAGGCCAACAACTGTCAAACTCTAAATCATGCATCCATCACCCTCTGCCCAACATCTTGGGAATCATAATAGATAGGGGGGTAACAGTGCCACAAAATAATCACAGTCCCATCTAAAAACCTGACTAGTATTTCCAAAGATGAGGCCCTAATTTTAATCAAATAATACATTCAAAAATGTTAAAGCAATGGATTTCAGTCATCCCTGTGATCACCACCACATGATGCCCTGTGTTTCTTTTAGCCCTTGTTTAGCCACCCTGCTTCAAGAAACAGCAATTACCTGTCCTATACTTTCCCTTTAGAAATAGACCTGATATATCATGGACTTAAGGAGCCAAGAGAATTTCAAAGTCAGTTTTAATGCATTAAAGATAAAAATTGCCTTAAGGCTAAAGTTTTTCATTGCAAGAGAGACTATATTGAAAATCAAAAAAAAAAAAAATTCATTGGAATTCCCCAAAAAGGATCTTCTGATATAAAGAGCAATCCTGGAAAACAAGGGAGAGATTATACCACTGAGCATAAAAGTCACACTATATAGAGTCATATTCTTTTTTGTTGTGGTTGTTATTTAATTTTTAAATTGTTTTTTAAAAAATAAATGAGAGCAGAATGCATTACAATTCTTATTACACATATATAGCACAATTTTTCATAACGCTGGTTGTATATAATGTATGTTCACACCAATTCGTGTCTTCACATATGTACTTTGGGGAAGGGAGGGGGCAAGGGGTTAGCAAGGATGGTGGAATGTGATGGACATCATTATCCAAAGTATATAGAGTCATTCTCTTTGTTAAAGTGACACGTTATCTGTAGGTAAGGGGTGGGGGAGAGGGTACCTTGATTAGATTACAGGTGTTTTCTGGATTCTTAAGAAGTAGCCAGTGTCCGACATCCCTCAACCCAGGATGATTCCCAGAGGAAATCATCAGAAAGCCACCTAAGTCTTCATCCTGTTTTCAGCGGCATCTGGAAGATGGGATGCTTGTGTCTTGCTTCCTAGGGTAATGGCAAACCTTGGCAGAGAATCCCTGCACCCCACATTCTAGCAGAACCATGCACCAGCAATGGTTGGTAAAGGTGTCAGGGCAGAGGGGCCAAAACAACCTCACAGAACCCTAAACACCTCCATGCAATAAACTGCTGAGAGCTGGTAGCCAAAGGAGCCTCTGGGCCATGCAGAGAGAACGTGGAGAGCATGGATCTGAAAAGGGAAGCTGTGGCCTGACTATGGGCAGCAGCAGCCCAAGAACAAAAAGCTAGCTAGCTGCATCTAGACAGAGGACAGGGGAGCACAGGGAACTGGCTGTGCCAAATGTCCTATCTAGATGCCAGAGTGATTGGCAAAGCCCTTGAAATTTTAAAGCGCTCCCAGGGAGAAGAAGAGAACAAAAAGGAGAATTTCAAACTAAGGTTTAATCCTGAATGGGCTTTGCTTAAAACTGAAAGTGAGAGAGTGGCCCTGCATTGGAAAGGATTTGCTTCACCCCCCACATCCCCCAGCTGAAAATGAGTGAGTTTAATTTAAACAAACTTTTAAAGTTGTTTTTTTCACACACCTATATTGAGACTATAACTTATACACCTGCTACACTTAGCAGAATATAGAGCAAAAATGGGACCAGAGAGAATGAGAATTGTGAAAAAAGTTAAGAGGCACAAAAAATTTTTAAAAAAAAGGTAAAGGAAGATAAAATTAAAGAAATAACAAAAAGAAACTTTCTTGAGTCTTAGGCCTTCAGATTCAAAAAACTTGTCAAGACCCTGATGCCAATATTGAAACAAGACATACTTCTATATGCAAGGACAGAATGAGTACATTGTACATTTCTGTAGGGAAAAACAAAAAACAAAAACGAGTGATTTATAAGGAAACAAGGAGACTGCCATCAAATTTTTCATCTTCTATACTGAATAATAGAAGCCGAAAGAAAGAAAAATGTCTACATAGGTCAGAGAGAATGGCTTTCAATCTACTATTCCATACCTGGCCGACTTATCACTCAACTGTGAGTTAATCATACAAGACGCATATTCTCTGACCACAACATGAGTCGTAGAGAAATTAACAAAGGACTAACTGAAAAAATGATTAGCCATTTTGACATAATGAAGTAACCTGAACAGTTACTCTTGAGATAAAATGAAGCTCATCCCAAAATCACAAACTATTTAGAAATAACTGACCTTGATTAAGTACATCTTAAAATATGTGAATCAGAGCAGCAAGAGCAGAGGGGCAAAGTAGGCCTTTTAATATATTTTATTAGACAATATGGACATCAAAAAACAAACGGAACAAGGAGTCTCAGTGGCGCTTGCCTGTAATCCCAGTGGCTCTGCAGACTGAGGCAGGAGGATCGCAGGTTAGAAGCAAGTCTCAGCAATTTAGCAAGGCTGTAAGCAACCTAGAGGGACCCTGTCTCAAAATAAAAAAGGGCTGGGGATGTGGCTCTGTGTTTACATACCCTTAGGTTCAATCCCTGGTACCAAAACAATAATAAATAATAAATGAATGAGTAAATAAACAAACAAATAAAATGGAATATATATTACAAGGAAATACACAAATAGCACATGCACACACACACACATCAAAAAGAAGCTACAAGAAAGTTTAAAATTTTTCAGTAGAAAGTAATGACATACGCAATAAATTTCAAATAGACCTGATAAACCATGAGTTGGTTCTTTGAAATAATCAACAAAATAGACAAATATATTGCCAGTCCAAATGAGGGAAAAAAGACATAAAACAAAATAAAGGAGTGCCACTAAGACTGATCAATGAGAAGACACAGTTTGTGGAGTTAATAGTCTATTATAAGAAAGAACATCACAAATATATCGTACTAACAAAAAAATTAAATATGACCTGAAGTCATGTGTATCAGTATGGATAAATCTCATAAGCATCAGGCTTATGATGGTTATAAATAACATTGCTGGAGAGTTGGACATTATGAACACCACGGCACCAACAGATGTGAAGTTTTAAAATAAATATAAATAAATCGTGGGTTGATATGGAGACATAAATGTGTGCTGAATAAGCAAAAGCATGTGTGGGAATGTTAGCACCAAGTTCAATGTAGTTATGATCTCTGCAGAAGAAGGAAAATGGTTACACCTGGATGAGCACTCATCATATAACTGTTTGTGTTTTGTGTGCTTAAGATATTTTGTAATAAAAACTGTGAGAGATACCCTACACAACTATTGAAGGCCTAAAAATCATGCTTCACTTCTCAAGAAAATGTTAAAATTATTAAACCAGCACAAAAGAAATAGGAAAGTATGTATATCATCAGAGTTGAAGAGTAGTAAAAGACCTACCCCCATCAAAGGCATCAAAATATTATGGGTTTTATGCCAACGACCTTTGGAACTTATAAGGATAGATCATCCCTATGATATTTTAAAACTTCTGAGCACATAATGGCTAGCACAGCATTAATATCAAAACCGGACAGAGATAGCATATATGCACACCAAAATAAAATCATACAAAAATCTCACTTTTATCTCCAGTTGCAAAGACTTTGGATAAAAATTAGCAAACTTATTTCACTATTGTCAACATATAAGCTTGTGACTTCTTACAAGAATGTAAGGATGGCTCAACAGTAGAGCATCTATTCATGAGAAGGTTTTTACATATTAAAAGAAAAAGACATGTGTCCTTTGTGATACATCCTTAAGAAAAAGCACTTGATAAAGTTGAACACTTATTCTTTACATGAAAATATAAACAACAACAATAACAAATTTGAGCAATTAATAGCAGAGCTATATTCAATCCCAAAAAGCCAAAGACCAAATGTTTTCTTCAATATGAGGATGCTGATTCATAATGGCCATGGCAGGGAGCATGGGAGGAATGGAGGAACTTTAGATAGGGCAAAGGAGAGGGAGGGAAATGGAGGAGGCAAGCGGGTAGGAATGATGGTGGAATGAGTTAGACATCATTACCCTAAGCACTTGTTTGAAGACACAATTGGTGTGAAAATACTTTGCATACAGTGACTTGAAAAGTTGGGCTCTATATGTGTAATATAAAACTAATTGCATTCTGCCATCATGTACAACAAATTAGAATAAATAAATAATTTAATAAAAAAAATAGTGGAGCTATCTTGTCTGTGCTGATGAGGGACAGTGGATTCCAGACATTAATGGCAAGTGCCACCCTGAATGGCAGGCTACAGAAGACATTTTGACTACATTCACATGCAGAGCAAAGCAGCTTCCCCTCACAGTCCTGACCCAACATTATTCTGAGGTCCTAAGCAACACAACAGATTAGAAAAATAAAGCAAAATGTTACATATTTTGATGAATTGGAAAACTATCATAATTTATAAGTCATATATTGTCAATGTAGAAAAATCAAAGAATTGGCTGAAGAGTTATCACAATCTAATCTATCAATGGGGTATCTATGTACAAGAAAAACATTAAAAATTAATAGCTACAAATGCCTACAGCCATGTTGTTTGTTATGGCAGAACTAACCACAGGTGGCTATTAAGCACTTGATATGTTGCTAGTCAGAATTCAGTTCTAAGGGGCTGGGGTTGTGGCTCAGCAGTAGACGGTTTGCCTAGCACATGAGAGGCCCTGGGTTCAATCCTTAGCACCACATAAAAATAAATAAACAAAATAAAGGTATTGTGTCCAACCACAATTTAAAAATAAATATTAAAAAAGAATTCAGTTCTAATATCAATGCTGGATTTTGAAGATTTAATATGAGAAAGAATGTAGAATACCTTAAAATTTTTATGTCACATTTAGATGCTAGTTTTTTAGATATAGTATTAAATAAAATGTTATAAAAATTAATTTCATCTGTTAACATTAAAAGAATTTTAAATTATGTTTATGTGCCATATTTATGGTTTATATTA